>NW_017619742.1:1780000-1962500 GCF_001879475.1 Ipomoea nil | reverse complement strand
GCGACAGCCCTTTCCCGTGCGGTCGCACCAATAGTTATACAAATATACACTATCCATGTTAGAAAATGCACACAAAAAAACATGCACAAATCAGGTGATGCAATTAGGTATGCATCACCAGAAAGCACCATTAGGTATGAATAAAAGCACCACACAGTGTTCGGAAATACACCATTGGGGGTGGTGAGTTATATGGTGTATTTTTTGGGTGTGTTGTGTGTTTTTTGGTGTATTTGTGCATTTCATTATTGTGTTTTTCCTAACACTATTGGTGCCTTCTGTTAACATTATTGGTGTATTCTGTCAAGCGATCGCTATATATGGCCACTATAATTACCATAACACCCCCCACTTATCAAAATGCGCTTAAATCTTCAAATCTTCAGTAATTAGCTACTGCCGTTAGATTAAACTGATTCAACGACACAGATATGACCACACCGCCGCACCTAAGTGCACTGCCGCATATGAGCCCACACACACACACACACACACACACACACACACACAGATATATATATATATATATATATATATATATATATATATATATATATATATATATATATATATATATAATCGATTATCGATCCCCTATAACCGCAAAATATCCGAAAAATCGAAAAACTCGAAAATTTTTAAAGATCAATAACAGAAACTGACCGAAAACCAACTTTTTCAGTCGATTTGATTATCATTTATCGGTTATCGGGTGGTTAACTGATATTTTGCTCACCCCTAACTATCACCATAGCCGTCTTATACTTTGTCATGTGTACACGCGGGTCAGATGTTTCAGTGTAATCCTTGATAGTTGGAAGCCTAAGACCCCTAGGATGGGGCGCGTCCATTATCGTCGGGGTAAATGGTACTGTCATCTTTACCTCGAGTTTAAGCGACTGCTCCCTCGCCTCTATTTTTTTTTTCTCGAGCTCATCTATCTTCCTTTGAAGCCGCTCTACCACTTCGTTTTTCACATTTGGGGTTTGCTTCTACATGCTGGACAGACGCGGAGCTTATCCATCAAACTCATCCACCGTTTATAACCGCGGCACCGCTCTCTCTCATCCATTGTCCTGGTTCCGTCTTGTTGGGATCCTTTCGTAGATGACCCCTTGGGCCTTAGCTGTGGCCCTAATCTCTCCCGAACTAGCACCATCTCGCTCAACCACTCTAGGACGGGCTTGGATCCGAGAGGCGTCCATCCGACCCTCCACTTTGAAAACCTTCATACCTTACTTTCGTACACTGGCCTTGGCTCTCAACCCTTCTTCAATGGGAGCGAGGTTGGCCACTCTCTGCACGCGTTTCTCCTCGTTGTTTAGTTCTCTCTGACCGTGGTTACATCATGTCAACCTCGCCTTAGGGTGGCAACGGGTGAACCAGATTTTGCACCCCTGCTACCAAGTGGGTCAGCGACGCTGCTGTTTGTTAAATGGCATGACACACGCTTGGAGCTCCACATGTAGAGCTGGTGCTGGGGGCCCTTGTCGCCCTATGGCACGACTATTGCTGAGTTGGTCGCGGAGGTCACATGAGTTCATCGACCGGGCGTGTATACTAATATTGCCATTTGGGTTGAGGTTGCGGGAACCATGGGCGTTGCTTGATCTAGACCGTGCCATTGCTCCAAGCTTTTTGATTAGAAATAACGTATGTTGTAGCCGGTTTGAGAGTTGATCTCATGCTTTGAATGAAAACACCAATGACAGTAAGTATGTTATCGTAGTATATTTGGAAAGAAATAGTTAAGTAAAGTCGTTTGTATTGCTAAGAGCCTAAGTACCAAGTTCAGAGCGTGTCCCCCTTCTGTCACCGGGGCTCAGGTTTTATAACGGTTATAAGGTACAACGACATTCTAATAACTACATCAACTCCTCTCATTAAGTGTCCTTGCTCCTTCGTAATTGAAGTGCTCTACTCCATGAGTGTGCTAACCTTGCATAACTCCTACTCTTTTATGAGGCAGTGCTTGTTGTGCATGAGCTCTTGCAACCGTTTCACCTGCTCTCTGCTCCTCGCCGTTACTGTTTGATTGTCTTCATTGTATTAACGTGTTAGACCAAAAGTACAATGGGTCGTGTCGAATACCTTATATAATTATCTTGTCAACAACAATAATTGAGATACATAAACATGTCATTTTTTTTTTAAATTCTTTATTAAAAAGAGTTCGCTATATGAACTAAATTTCGTATTGTCAAATGTGATTTTTTTTTTCTAATTAATTAACGAGTGTTGTAATGTTGTTTGTTTGTGCCCGTTGGCCATTAGCTCTAACCGATGAACTTTGCAGGAAGAAAGAGATAAGACAAAAGTGAAAAGGGGAATGATCTCATTCATCAACATCACTTACATTGTACATGGGAATATATATAAGATAATTGTAACGGTAAACATAATGAGGACATAAATATGTCCGTTACATAATAATGTCCACTAAGTATATATATTTATAACACTCCCCCTTGGACATTATTTGGCCACGACCTTGCCTCGTTAAAAACTTGTTAGGAAAACCCGGTGGGAAAAACCTAGACAAGAAAAGAGTACAATAGAAAATATATCCATGCCTCATTAAAAACTTCACTAGGAAAACCACATGGAAAAAACCTAGTTGAAGAAAAGAGTACATGATATATGTAAAAACATATATTGTATTTGGTCGCCTCATTAAAAACCTTAACTTAAGAAAACCCCGTGGGAAAAACTTAGTTAAGGGAAAAAGAGTACAACCATAAGCCTTCTGGGCGCAAACCGCATAATCTTCAGGATTTTGGAGTTTGTCCATTTAAGCAATTATATTGCAACTTTTCCTCATAGGCATTACTATATCATACTCATGTCTCGTTAAAAACCACACTAGAAAACCCAATGGGAGAAAACTAGTGAGGAAAAGAGTACATGATATTTATGTATTTATACGTTGCAAATAGTGCGCAATTGTTAGTCTTTTATGACTTAATCTTCAGGATCTTACGTTCAATCTTCCGGATTGATTCAAGTAAATGTATTTCTCGTCTCCCCCTGAAGATAACAATCTTCAAGTTCTACATATATTTCAAAATTTGAAGAGATGGATTGGACAAATCTTCTGGATTGTCTCTAGAGTAGTAGTGTACAATAATCTTATGGCTCTTCTAGAGCTCATATAACATTTGTGAAACACAAGTGTTATTGTCCTCATTTTGATCATTTAGGGAAATTCACTGTATAACCAGTTTGGACTTGGCATTACGGGGATCAAACAAAATAGCCAGTACCCAAGTAGCCTATTACAACCGTATCACAGTTTCTTACATAAATATCATGTCTTTGTATCTTAAAGATACCGGAGGATATTTTAATCATTATTCAAGTACTTCATTGTAGGAGGAGCACTAGATTTTGCTAGCAACTTCATCGCAAATGTCATGCATGTTGCGATTATGGAACTTCTGGTTCTAAAATGGTGCTCCAACGATAATGAAGTAAGGGACTTCGAGTCCAAATGGTTCCTTATCTGCTTCAAGAGATTACTAGGCAACCTTTAGTTTGATAAAAACATGACACTTATGCATATAGACATGTGAAAAACATTTTTAGATGTAGGCTGACTGGTGTATAAAAATTCTTCAAGGAAAAACTCGATCTTCAAGTCGAGATAATACTTATAGCTTTCACAAGCTTTTTATTTCAAAAATCGATCTCAGTCTTTAAACATGAACTGACATCATCAAGCTCTTTATATATTTCATTGATGTTTACACCATCAATATTGACTGAGATAATAAATAAGTCCATTATCAACTCTTTATTGAGCACATAATGGTACATATTATTCCTTCTACATGAGGATAATAACCCCATTCGCAACTCTTTAAAGACTAAATAATGGCACTTAATAATACTAAATAAATCCTCATTCGAAAATTATAAATCCATCAGGGATTTCTCATAGATATTTTGTAGGTATAGATTTGCTAACTTGTCATTGGAGCAAATCTTCTGGACAAATATTTTATCACTCTTCTGGAGTTCATGTGGATCAAGGTATTTTATATCATAAAAAACTATATACGTTTTTATTTGTCCGGAGTATGATGACTTCATGTCAAAAGCATCAATATGAATATTTGTACCTTGATTTGCTATTCCTTATTTCATCTCATATCTTAACAGTCGCTATGACAAAGCGAGAAAGTAATAACGAGATGATAATATACAAAATACATCTACAAGAACAAGTATTATCCCTTAGGCTTTAAGATGCTTAAAGCTTAAATTGATTTATAATATATCAATCCAAGTCATGGCGTTTAACATAATGTCAATATTCAAATGACTTCTCGAAAGATGTATTTTATACCTTAAGGATATTATTTAACATCATTTCCTTTTCTTTCTAGGAGAATCACCAAATCACTCTTTACAAATTACAAAAATAAGATGTGAATTTGGGAATTTTATGTCTCAAAGAAAAGGTATTCAAAAAATGATGTTTTGAAGCAGCGGACTTCTGGTCCTAAATTATCCTTTTAGGTCTTTTATCTACTTCGGGAGATTATTTGTACATAGACTAAATAGTATGTGAAATTCCTTTTAAGGAAATGCTCGATCTACAGGTCGATATAATACTTGATTTTCCATCTCCTTTATTTTATAAATAAGCCCCTTAATAAGTACCAATGGTACATATTTATTTCTATAATTTCCTTATTTTAAGAGGAAATTACTCAATCAATTGCTTCACTATTTCAAGTAAAGTAAAGGATTTGTACTTCAACAACAAACATGTTGTGATATTTACTTTCTTTCATTTTTGAGAATTATAAATCCATCAAGGATTTTCAGATAAACATTAGTGTCTAATGACCCATAGTTTCTAGGCCATGACTTTAATAAGCTGCATATCTAAATTTATTATTCTGCCAATCATGTAGCGGAACTTTTAATAATATTCATCATGGGAGAGTATACTTGATTATGGGTTTCTGCGTGAACCCGTAGGCTACAGACTCGCTTTATATCTCACCACCTTATCATTCTTGTTTTTCCTTTATACAAACACCATTTGTAACCTACAGGGTTAATACTTCAATGGTGTATAAAAGGAATATATTAGCGAGTTGAGCGATATATGCCTTTAATTGCTCTCTTTATATGTTAATCAATCTAGGCGCTTCTGGCACCTAGTTCTGGATCCAGATTGTCATATAATATGAGCAATTTTGAAGGCAATTGTGTTGTCGACAACTTATAATATTTTCAAGAATTTCTCCCATATATATATAGAAGTAATTAACCAGATTGTAGTCATTTCCCAAGGATATTTATATCTGGTTGTTCCGCAACCCAGTATTATGAATATTTGGTGCACCTTATAAATTTACTGGGTTTTCTCGTCTTCTGGACGATCGTTATAAAGATATAACTTTTTTTAAGATTTTCAAGAGCTCTAAGATTTTCAAGAGTGACATAAATTCTTTATTTTTCTATCACAGTGAATCTCCCGCACTTCTGGCGTCAAGGAGTATCGATAGATATTTATGGTCCAAATTTTGGGGAATATGTATGGGACCTAGTCACTCTTTTTATGGAATAGATTATTTGGCAGATATGTTTGATTTCTTTCTGAACTTCCAGTTCAGTCTAATTGGTACGTGGATTTAATTTTTGAAGATCATTTCATGAAATTTCTCGGCATTCCATTTCAATTTTGATCATATCTCCCCCTAATGCCGTGAACCGATCTTCATGCAGTCAGCGTATCCATCACGTCTCTCTTAGGGGCTTTAAATATTGGAGACAACAGATGGATGTTTAGATGGATACGCTATGGTGGTTATGTAATAGATTGGACTGCAGTCATAAGAATAGAAACGCAGATTTGGGAAATGTTTGTTTGAAAACCACGTATTAGATTTAAGGGGGAATAAGGATATGCAGTGTGCCGAAAATTTTAGCATAAATATAGCATTTCCCCACCAAGTATCCGGCACATTGAAATGTTGAAAAATAATGGTTTAGTAATAACCCATAACTTTATTAATTAGCTAAACCATTTGGGTATGAGCATAAGGTACTTGATACTCCGCCTTAATGCTTAATGTCATAATAATCGTCGAAAAATGGACGAAGTTCATAGGATAATCCGGAAATTAGGCATTATCCATAAGATACTAGATCATATCCTTCTTTTTAGATTATGAAGAACGAGTAACATATGTCGTCGACTCACCATATGAAGGATATTTGATCAAAGTAGGACATTTGATCGAATAAAGGCATTTCAATTTAAAAAAATTGATGGCGTAAAAGTGAAGCTCTACCGGAACCCACAAAGGAAACCTTATCAATAATTGCAGGAAGAAGTTAGATGTTTGTATAAAGATCTTCCAAAATAAAACATCACTGAAATGATGTTGAATGAAAAAGTAGGTCATCAATATAACCAACAAGAGCGTTTGCTTCAGGCAAGGCAACTTGATTGGATTCAACATTGTGATGTTCATTTAGGTTTCAACGAAATGCTTCGGGATGTGGCACGCACGTGATCGGTGCCTTTTTAACCAACAATTGAAGCATATTTGCTGCTGGGCCATAATTATGATCATATGAATGTGGTTGTCGAGATGGATCATTTCACTGTTTATTCTGGTTTCGAGAGTTATTGTTCTTGCCACCTTGGCCTTACCTCTTCTCTGTTTTCTTCCTCAGCCCCTCTTGGTGTTGCACAATTAGGTGACATCGTGTGCTTCGGGCACCGGTGCAGAACCAGCTGGGCATGCACTATAGATTTGCGTCAACATGCGGTTGTGCTTCTACACTCATGAGAGGAGGGTGGTGTGGAAAAGAAGACAAGGGCTCGCCAATCAAATTCGTGCCAGGAAAAAAATTCTGCTTACGCAACTTTAGTTGGGCCACAATTTTGCGTATAGTTGATTTAGAATCAGGAATTTGATTTAAAGTTTTGAAAGATCAAGGTAAGGCAGCCTAATTGAGATTTTAGAAAGGACCAATGAATATGTGCTAGTCAAATTTATCCTTCGGGGATTTCTGTAAGGCATAATGGTCCTTTGCAGGAAGGTATTCAGGTGGCATAAGAAAAATAAAGCGTTGGCTTTCTGGGCTGCGTCGTTCATGGATTTCTCAACGATCATGTCTTCAAAGTGACGTAGGATCGAGATAAATTTGAATATCAAGAGCCCGGATGAAATAATCACTCCCGTCCAGAACAAGTGTGGTAATAATAGCCAGGATGTATAACTTTCAAATCTATGCATACTAAGTCTGGCTAAATCCAAAGGTCCACTTGTAAAGCATAATGCATAATAAAAAATATTATGCTAATATAACGAAATATGCATAGAAATTCATAAAATCATATGATCCAAATAAATTGCACAAAATAGCAATTTTAATTTATGAGCATATTCAATCATAAATTGAATGGCAATTTGAAAGCAATATAGTTCTCAATGCTTAAAAAAAATCAAATTGCAACCCCAAAACAATTTATATATATAAATAAATCAGGCCCAAATAAAACATGTGGATAAATATATCACAAAATTTGATCATTTAAAAAAATGATCCATCAAAATGGGCTCAAAAATTATGTTATTTTAAATGGACCAAATCGATGAGAATATAGCCCATAAAAGGTGGTCCAAATAAATGATATGAAAAAAAGAGGGCTTAATAGAAAACCCTAGGCTGAAGAGAAAAAACGCTTCTGGCGTTTGTTATTAAAAGAGGCCTGCTTTTATAACGCTTTGACAAAACTGACGAAGAACACGAAGAGGCCTCCGTCATTCTGATCGCACTAACGCCGATTGTTGTCACTGCGACCATCATCTCCGCAAGCCACCGTCGGTCGCCACTAACGCGGGAGGAAATGAAGCCGGCCATCACCACTGGTCGCCTCCGTCAATTGCCGCCGCCGATGCCGAGAATCAAAGGAGATCCCAGGTGGGTGATCAGACTATAAACATGGATTGAACGGCACGGATTGAATCCATGTTCAATTCCACTGGACGAACATCGATTCTGGGATGGAATATGGCCGTGTCCATGGACTCTTGGACATTTAATGGATCCATTCCGGCATTATTCATTCTGGGATGGAATATGGGCGACGTGGATCAATCCATGTTCAATTCCGGCCCCAAAGATTAAATAGTCCATCGATGCCGCCGCCGCCGATGCCGAGAACCCAAATCAGAAAAAAAAAAATGTGGCTGATCGGCAAAAGAAAAGGTTTTGTTTTGAAGGAGAAAAATGATCCGTGAAGGTCGGATGCCTCCTCCGTCGCCATGCAACCCCAGCCACGTCGACGACAGCAGGCCGGCGAACAAGTTGAGGTTTTTTCGAAGAATATACATATAGAATAAGATTATATTCATTCAAAAAAATTTCGAAATAGTTTTTTTTTTCAAAAAAAACTTCAGGTACTGTTCTGATGTGCACTGCTAGAGTTATCCATTTTACCGTGCTGTTCTGATGATATACTCTGAAGAGTTATATGCATCACTATAGTTTATGTTTACCAAATTAATTCCCTACCCTATAAGCCAGGTAGGCCCATATGATAATCTGGCAGAACAGATGCAAACATACAGATAGAAACATATGCTTTTATTATAGGTTATTTTATTTTTGACAAGTAGACAGAACATACATGTTTCTATCAGAAATTTTGCATTTTATCACAAAAGGCTAATGAATATAGCACCACAGATATTCATATACAGATAGTGAAGCAAAGCACAGATAAGATGACTTTTAGCAACTATGGAAGAGAAAAAATACCGTTCACCGGAGAAGTAATTTGGGAGCTTGCTGATAACGTGTTGTAATGTTGTTTGTTTGTGCCCGTTGGCCATTAGCTCTAACCGATGAACTTTGCAGGAAGAAAGAGATAAGACAAAAGTGAAAAGGGGAATGATCTCATTCATCAACATCACTTACATTGTACATGGGAATATATATAAGATAATTGTAACGGTAAACATAATGAGGACATAAATATGTCCGTTACATAATAATGTCCACTAAGTATATATATTTATAACAACGACCAGTAAATAATTGGTATAAAAATTCCATCCTAATAACATTTCCGTTATTTCAAAAGATTTTAGGACTGAATTCGATCAATAACAAATGTTTTGTATCAAAATTTGTCATATTTTGTGTAGCTAAATCGACTGTCTTACCCGTTTAAATAAATAAATAATTTGTGAATTAGTCAACTTTCTTATAAACTATATAAATTTTTAATTTGTCAATTAGTCAACTTTCTTATAAACTATATAATTTTATTTATTTTTAACTAAAAAAACCCGCAACCACTACTTAATGGTATACATGTGATATATATCGTTCTTATGTAATAGCTCACAAATCAAACAATAGATAACTAGTAAAATCCTGTGCAACAGATTTAACTAAGAGTTTGTTGATAAGAATCAAACTCGTAACTTTCTGGTATGAGAATCATGCCACACACACTCAGTCATCCCTGATTATACTTTTCCAACTGTGATTGTAAATTTAATTTATATCGTTGAACAATTATTAATAATCACATCTCAAAGTAGCTGTGTGGTTGATTTGGTGATGTTTCAAATAAAGTATAAAATTAAAATAATTTGAAATTATTGCATAAGAAATATGATTTCTTTTGGGAGATGAAGGACAATAGTACTATTTTTTTTCCTTCTAACTGTACCTCTTAAGTTAATGATAATAAAACATGTTATATTTATTGGGTCGGAGTGTGAGGCCTTAGGGTTGGGGTTCAACTTTTGAAAGAATGATAATAAAACATGTTATATTTATTGGGTTTTAATCAATTAAGTGATATAATCACGAGATAAAAAAAATATATTGACTAATTAAATATAGAAGATTCAATCAAATACTACCACCTCCAGGATATGAATATTAAGAGTGTGTAACATTACTTGAGGAAGAAAAGATCAAAGAAGATTTTGAAAATTATAGATTAATACTATATTTACTTCTTATTTTATTTTATTTTATTTTAATACTATATTTACTTTTTTTTTTTTTTTTAACTTGTGGTTGGTAAAAGAGGAGTTTTAATGTTTTTGTTTCTTCGTATAATGAAATTAGAATAGAAAATTGCTATTTTCATCTCTTGAATTTATCCCATGATGTATTAACAAAACTCTTTATATTTATTAATTTATAAATTGATTGACACCCATACGTTTTATATATATATATATATATATATATATATATATATATATATATATATATATATATATATATATATATATATATATATATATATATATATATAAGAGGTTCAGGTGCATTTAAGTGTTTCCCGTGCGGTTGTGCGGTTTTAACGTGCGCAGTTTTGTACTTCAAGTGCGTGAGTCTTGAGTTTAATGTGCGTGACGTTTGTGCTTAATGTGCGTGGGTTTGTTCTTAATGTGAGTTGTTGTTGAAACTTAAGTGCGTGAGTTTGTTCTTAATGTGAGTTGTTCAAACTTAAATGCGTGAGTTTGATGCTTAAGTGCATAAATTTTGTGCTTATGGTGCGTGCGTTTTGTGCTTAACATGCGTGAACTTTGTGCTTAACGTGCGTGAGTTTGTGCTTAATGTGAGTAGTTGTTGAAACTTAAAAGGTGCATGAGTTCTGTGCTTAGGTGCGTGAGGCTTGTGCTTAACATGCGTGAGGCATGCATGTGCTTAACGTGCGTGAGTTTGTATTTTTAAGGTATTTTGTTTGTGTGTTTAATGTGCTTGTGTTTTGTACTTTAAGTGTCTCAGATTAATGCTTAACGTGCGTCCACCCGCACAATCGCACCGAAAGCCCCACCCGCACCTGATCCCTTCCCTATATATATATATATATATATATATATATATATATATATATATATATATATATATAATAGTTGGGGTCCCTCAACTTTTGGCATCTTAACTAGGTTCTCTTCTTTAAAATTTTACTAAATTAAATTCCTTGAGTAATTTAAATTTAGAGTTAATACAAATTTCATTATTCCATCTGTCACATTTTATGTGTCTGGTTCGATTAACGAGATTTTATTGAAGTTATTTTTGGATCAATTTTCGTTGGAAGATGTGCTTGTATTCTGTAATGCATTTGAGATACAACAAAAATACATAAGACAACAGGAACAAAAACTGGATCATTTGATATCTTCAGATGTGTAATCACTTTCCTATAAACTTTAAATCTCCCTCTATAAAAGCAACAAGGTTCAAGATTTAATCTTATGAGATACAAGAAGATGAATGAAATTCTCAAGTTGCTTCATTTGAGAATTTCCTGTAGAATTGTAAGCCTGTGAAGTATCTTGGTTTCCTCCAAATTAATTGCATATAAAAATTGTCTGTCTCTTTCTGATGTCTCTCCAAATATTTATAGAGGTAAAATCTAGTTGTTAGGAGAAATTACGTTGAAATTATTAGGACTCTATCATCATTAGTGTTCGTTACCTATTATTATTAGTAATTAGTGTTCGTTACCTATTATTATTAGTATTCGTCTTGTAATAGGTTTACTATACACTACTATATATACTCCTGTACAGACTCATTATTATTCATTCAGATATATCGTATCCTCATCTGGTATCAGCAGGTTTCTCTCTCCTCTCTCTAATGGCGCACCTCGGATCTGATGACGGCTCTGTTGGTAGTTCTGAACGGACCGTTTCCAAGGCCGCGCTTGTTGCACCGCTGCAGTCGGGGGTGTCTTTCTCTTCGGCGCATCACTTCGTCTCCATCAAGTTGACATCCCGCAATTTTTTGTTTTGGCGTACTCAGCTTCTTCCGTTCTTGGATGGCCAATGGTTGTTGGGTTTTGTCGATGGTACTTCGGTATGTCCGCCGATCACCGCGCTTGCCGTGCCGCCTGCCGAGGGAGCTGTTCCTGCCGTGCCTTCGTCGGCTTCGTCTTCCGCTGCTCGGAGTGCATGGCTCCGTCAAGATAAGGCCGTGCTCTCCTTATTAATCTCATCCTTGTCCGACGAGATGATGCACCTCGCAATCGGTAAGTCCACTTCTCGGCATTTGTGGTTGGCAATCGAACAGGTTCTTGGTTCGACTACACGGGCTCGTGCCCTCCGGTTGGTGGGCGAGTTGCAAGGATTACGGCAGGGGGATGCTTCGATCCCGAACTATCTTGGCCGTGCGCAGGTGCTTATCGAGGATTTAGCGCTTGCCGGCCGTCTGGTGACGCTAGAGGATCAGAATATGTATATATTCCGAGGCTTGCGGTCCGAATATCGTCCTTTGGTGGCGTCGCTCACAAGGGGTGCTCCGGTGTCTCTGCCCAAGCTATCCGATTTTCTTGTTTCGCAGGCTTTTATATGTGCCGATGAAGCTGGTGATGTTGCTGCTGCTCCGGTCGCCATGGCGGCTCAGCGAGGTGGAGGCCGTTCGGGCGGGCAGCAGCGTGGAGGCGGCAACCGCGGCCGTGGTCGCGGCAAAGGGCGTGGCCGTGGTCGTGGCGGTGCCGGGGCTGTCCAATGTCAGATCTGCTCCGGCGAGGGCCATTCGGCCGCTTCGTGCTTTCGCCGGTACGATGGAGCTCCGGGGCCGAGAGCGCATGTTGCGTATCCTGTGGATGATGCGGCTTCGGTTAGCACTCAGCAATGGTTTCCCGACACTGGTGCGTCGAACCATGCCACCCCAGATCCGTCTTTGATGTCCTCGACGGTCTCTTATAACGGTCCGGATCATCTTCGTGTTGGTGACGGTAAGTGTTTACCTATTGTTGGTACTGGTTCGTCTTCGGTAGCCTCTTCTAAAACACTGTTTCGGTTGTCTGATGT
The DNA here is from genome assembly GCF_001879475.1 of Ipomoea nil. Classification (NCBI taxonomy): domain Eukaryota; kingdom Viridiplantae; phylum Streptophyta; class Magnoliopsida; order Solanales; family Convolvulaceae; genus Ipomoea; species Ipomoea nil. The sequence continues at coordinate 1,949,673 of NW_017619742.1, read as the reverse complement.
TCTTTTTGTTCCTGGGCTTTCTGCGTCTTTATTATCCGTGCAACGGTTTGCCCGTGATAATAATGTATTCTTTGAATTTCACCCTGATTGTTTCTTTGTGAAAGATCGTTCAACCAGGGAAGTTCTGTATAGAGGGCAGGCTTCGGGGGGTCTCTATTCTTGGCCTGTTTCTCGTTCGAGTCCCGCTGCGTTAGTGGCTTCGCGTGTCTCCTCTGACGTTTGGCATGGTCGGTTGGGTCACCCTCATCCTCGTGTCTTGCGACAGATTTTGAATTCGTGTTCCATTGATTCTAGTTTTAGTAATAGTTCGGTGTCATGTCGTGCTTGTATGCTTGGGAAATCATCTCGGTTTCCCTTGCCTCGTGTCAATACTACTACGTCGCATGTTTTAGAGCTTATTTATACTGATATTTGGGGCCCATCGCCTTTTCTTTCTGTCAGTGGTTTTCGTTATTTTGTTTTGTTTGTTGATGACTACACACGCTATGTATGGTTTTATCCTATGCGATTAAAAACTGATGTGTATGCTATCTTCGAGCAGTTTCGGTCACTAGTTGAGCGTTCATATGGTCGTAAGATTGTCTCTATACAATCTGATTTAGGGGGAGAGTATAAACGGTTGCACCGTACTTTTGTCTCTTTGGGTATCAATCATAGGCAATCTTGTGCCTATACCCATGAGCAGAATGGTAGAGTTGAGCGTCGGCATCGTCACGTTGTGGAAACGGGTCTGGCTCTCTTGGCTCAGGCTTCGGTTCCACAGCGATATTGGGATTATGCCTTTGAGACTGCGGTCTATCTCATCAATAAAATGCCTACTCGAGTTCTAGACAATGTCAGTCCTCATTATCGTTTGCATCATTCTAATCCTTCTTATTCCTTCTTACGTGTGTTTGGCTGTCTCTGTTATCCTCTGTTGCGCCCGTACAATCGTAACAAGTTGCAGTATCGGTCATCCCCGTGTGTGTTTCTTGGTTATCCGTCTTCGTTTCGTGGCTATCGTTGTTTAGATCCTGCTACTAACAAGGTATTCATTTGTCGTCATGTACGGTTTGATGAGACTGTATATCCGTTTGCTTCTTCTATGCCTTCTCAGGTCTCTAGCTCTCGCCCGGTTGAGCCGTGGGGTGTTGGTGCCGTTCGGGTTGGTGTTGGCTCCGATGTTTGTCCCACTGGACCTGATCCTCATCCAGAGTTGGACGCGGATTCCGGGGCTGCCGCAGCTGGTTCAGATTCTCGCACCGTGACTGCTACGGCTCCGGAAGGGGCGGTCTCGGGTGCTCCTACTGCGCCCAAGCGAGGCCGCCGTACGGCGAAGCCTGTTCAGCCTCGGTCTCATGTCATGGCAACCCGTTCTCAAGGACCGACGCAGCATGTGGCTCTTATGACTGTTCCTGAACCGACTTGTTATTCTCAGGCAGTTCGGTATCCGGAGTGGCGTGAGGCCATGGATCTTGAGTTTAATGCCTTGCTCCAGAATCACACTTGGCGTCTGGTTAGTCGTACACCTAGCATGAACGTTGTGGGGTGCAAATGGGTGTTCAGAACGAAGCGCAAGGCCGATGGCACGATTGAGCGGCACAAGGCTCGATTGGTCGCAAAGGGTTTCAATCAAGTCGCTGGGCAAGATTTTTTTGAGACTTTCAGTCCTGTTGTCAAACCCACCACCGTACGGCTTCTTCTCTCTTTAGACGTTTCTCGCGGTTGGGTCATTCGGCAGTTGGATGTTCACAACGCCTTCCTCAATGGTAATCTTGCAGAGACAGTTTACATGAGACAGCCGCCCGGTTATGAAGACCAGTCACGGCCGGATGATGTGTGTTTGTTACAGAGGTCACTCTATGGTCTTAAGCAGGCTCCTCGAGCGTGGTTCAATAGGTTGCATGCTTTCTTGGTGTCGATTGGTTTTTCACCCTCCAAGACTGATGTTTCTTTATTCATCTATACGCGTGCCTCTATTTGTTTATATTTGCTTGTCTATGTTGATGATATCCTTGTTATGGGGTCTGATGCTTCGTGTGTTACTCGGCTTCTTACTGACTTAGCCTCGGAGTTTAAGATTCGTGACATGGGTGCTCCGTCTTTTTTTCTTGGCATTGAGACGGTCTCTAAGGATGGTGGTTTGTTTCTTTCTCAGCAGCGATACATGCGAGATATTTTGAGCCGTGCAGGTATGGTGGACTGTAAACCGTTGGCTACTCCGGTTCCTGTGTCCCGACCTTCTTCTGATTCTGTGGTTCCCTATGCGGATCCCACGCAGTATCGCAGTCTTGCTGGGGCTCTACAGTATCTTACTGTTACTCGTCCGGATCTCTCTTTTGCCGTGAATCGGGTCTGTCAGCATATGCACTCTCCAACCACTGAGCATTGGGCTATGCTCAAGCGTGTTCTGCGGTATGTAAAAGGAACTCTGCACTTTGGTCTTTTTATTCGTCCTTCCTCCTCTGTTGCGGTTCATGCCTTTTCGGATTCGGACTGGGCTGGTGATCCAGCTGACAGGAAGTCTACTAGTGGTTTTGCGGTTTTTCTTGGTGGTAATCTGATTTCCTGGTCTTGTCGGAAGCAACGCACGGTTGCTCGTTCGTCTACAGAGGCTGAATACAAGGCTCTGGCTGATGTGTCTGCGGAGGTCACCTGGTTGGTTTCTCTGTTGCACGAGCTTGGAGTGTCATTGGCTGCTCCTCCCACTCTCTGGTGTGATAATTTGGGTGCGACTTATCTCTGTTCCAACCCGGTGTTCCATGCTCGTACGAAGCATGTGTAAATTGATTACCACTTTGTTCGTGACAAAGTGGCGAAGAATGAGTTGCAGGTTAGCTTCATTTCCACAAAGGATCAGCTCGCTGATGTGTTCACTAAAGCTCTCCCTGGTCCGCGTTTCTCTACTCTATGTGGCAAGCTCAATGTTGTTGCTAGTCCACCTTGTGCTTGAGGGGGAGTATTAGGACTCTATCATCATTAGTGTTCGTTACCTATTATTATTAGTAATTAGTGTTCGTTACCTATTATTATTAGTATTCGTCTTGTAATAGGTTTACTATTCACTACTATATATACTCCTGTACAGACTCATTATTATTCATTCAGATATATCGTATCCTCATCGAAATTATCAGTAGTTTAAAAACTCCAACTTTCAACAAGATATATCAATCATGAGAAATAATAATTACGTAATCATGTTCATTTGAATATGTACGTAATATCAACCTTTGCAAGTTTTATAAAATTGTATGCAAAAACTGTGCAAAGATAATATATATATATATATATATATATATATATATATATATATATATCTAAAAACATAATAAGTGTCAATACAAGTTATGTCCTTGATTTTTGTCCAATTTTTATATGCTAATAAATATATACATTTTGCTTTAATTGTTGTACATTCATTTGCATTGGACAAAATCACCCTTACACCGTTATAACACCGTTAGTTTTTAATATATCTACCAATCTTATCATACACCTACGTCTATCATATCTTTTTCCTATTTTTAATTATCATTTTATTAAAATTATCATATAACAATTAATTTAATTATAAATTATATTTTAATTAAATATTTATATTAATGTTAAATTATATATGTGTATCATATATATATATATATATATATATATATATATATATATATATATATATATATATATATATATATATATATATATATGTATATTATTTGTGTATCCATATCAATATATCATATATGTGAGTGTTAGCTTAGTATTATTTGTAAATTATTATTATATAAAAATATATATATTTTTTAATTTTGATCACTATATTATTCAAATATATATAATTTAAAAGTATCATCACTTTAAGAAATTGCAAAACATAATTTTAACTAATTTTTTAAATTTTATTACTTACAAATATTTTAATATTGGGCATAAGTTTTCGCGCATCGCGCGTACAAAATGCTAGTATATATATATATATATATATATATATATATATATATATATATACTTTATAAATGCTTAGCATAATTATTGCAGGGAAGCTTGGGAAAGCTCACGCGCTGTATGAACCGATTATTAAAATTTAAAATTTAACATTCATTTCAACCGGAAATAATTCCCATTCGGAAACTAAATCAAAGAACGGCCTTTCCGAAAACAATTCTCAATCGGCAAACAATTCCCTTCCGGAAGATTAATTAAACTTCCGCAATTTTCTTTCCGTATTTTATCGGACCTTCCGGAACAATATTTTTGTTCCAAATCACTCCATATTATGTATTCCCAATTAAATTTCTACCAAACTAAAATAATACTTATAACTCCACAACTCCAAATATTATTTAAGCTTTCATTGTAGTCCATCTGAAACATTAATCTTCATTACTATATAAATTTTCAACAATTTTTTATAATATTACGTTTAGTATTAATATATAAAGTACTATTAAACACAAACTATTAAACTTTAAATTACTTTAAAATACTAAAGAAAATAAGTAAAAAAAAAAATTATTTGACCAGTGAATAGTAAACATGACAAGTAAAATAAGACAAATGGAATACTTAACATTTAAAATTTCGTCCACACAATTATTTATTAATTTGTAATATAAACTTTTTTTGTCAATTGAAATATTTGCACATTATTTTATATATATATATACATATATATATATATATATATTTTGAATGCTACTAGCTCTATTACATTGTAGTATCTATTCATATACTTTCTCAACCTACTGAAACACAAAGAGCTAATAACGCCTCCATTAAGGCTTGAACTCACAACCTTCCTAATGGAAGTCCAACCCGGGTACCATTGGACCACATAGTCCTGATTACATTATTATTATATTTGTATATTAAAATTTTAAAATTCTACTCGTATTGAGTCTAAAGTCATTGACAAGATACACGCTTTTAATATATAATTTATTATTTTTTTTAATGTGTGGAGTTAGGTAAATATGGAATAATTAATTTGGGTCAATATCAAGAAGTTTCAAATTTTGGTTCAAGATTTTTCAAACTTAAAAATCTATAATAAATTAATTTCACATTGCATTTTTGTCCTTGTGAAACATAATAAAGCAAAAATAAGATTTCTAAAAATTTTAGGGAAAATGGTCAAATAAGCCCTCGAACTTTACCTAAGAAGTTAATTAGGTCCCTATATATTTTAAAGTAGTAATTACACCCATCAACATTGTATTTTGGTGCAATGAAGTCCAAAAACCGGTTAGTGGGCTACTATCACAGGTCACTAGGGTTCTGGTCAACTCCGGCGATATTTCTGGCAATACGGTCGCAGCTGAATCAACGGAGGAGAAGGCAACCCGTGGGTTGCATTCTCATTGAGAAGGCGACCCATATGGTCGCAAAAGGTGACCCTGATGTGAGAAGGCGACTCAGATGGTCGCCTTCTCAGTCTGAGAAGGCAACCCATGGGTTGCATTCTCCTTCGTTGATTCACCGTCGATTGTTATACGATCGCTGGTCATTTTATGGTCGGAAATATTGCCGATGTTAGCCGGAACCCTAGTGACGACCTGTGATAGCAGGTCACTAATCGGTTTGTGAACTTCTTTGTACCAAAATACAATGTTGATGGATTTAATTGCTACTTTAAAAAGTTTAGGGGTCTAATTAACTTCTTAGGTAAAGGCAGACTTTTTCCAAAATTTTAATATACTAGTAATTCACCCGCGCGATGCACGGGGAAAAATTTATGTTATTATAAATATAAATAAAAATAAAAAAATAAAAATATTTTAAATTGTTTAATATAATAATATTTTTGAGCTTCCATTGGTCAAGTATTTATTATTTTTATAGAATACAAAATTATAATTAAAATTTTGTATGGTTAATATAATCTCTAATTATGTACATATTCAAATAAACTTATAGAGAGAATTTACATAATTACATTGATTTATTCTTAATTGTATTTCATCTATATTATAATTTTCACAATACGAACAATAACTAAGATAATTACATTTAGAAAGCAAATTTCAAATTTTGTATGAGTAAATTTAAACTCTAATTGAACACATTTTTTTATATGATTATATAATATATTCTTTATGCACATGGCATTCCATAAACTCAAATGCCATTTTATAAGTCCAAGACCACTTTTTGTGGAGATAATTCAAATGTATTTTTTTTCTTTTAAAAATCCTAAGTTTAGACATCCATAAAAACATTAAAGACCCATACGATACATTTATATATATTTAAATTTTTATTTATGGCTTAAATAATTTTTTTTTAATTATGAAGTCAATAATTGACCCACGGCCCGCAACATTTGCTTTCTTCATTCCTTCTCGCTTCTGCCATTTCTTTGAAGCATTTGAGATGGAGAAAAATTATATGTAGAGGCTTGCATTAATTGCACTGTTTCAGATTTTGAATAGGCTTTCATCGAAAATTTAATTAATATTGTAATCACAAGAACCACCATAAATAACAAAAGCATATCAAATAGACTTTCATTGTAAAGCCAGAGATTTAACTAATATTGCATCGTTTCATATTTTCTATTAATCAGGAATCGGAATCCTTAATCCTAATATCATAACATTTAATAACTCCATTAATTCAATAAATGTAATCCTTTGTTATGGGCGAGAAAAAAAAATAACTATTTTATTTTTCAAATGTTGTGCTTTTTTTTTTTTTTTTTTTTTTTTTTAATAATAAAAGATGTTGTGGCTATTTTATATTTATAGCTAGTAATAATAATAATGTTGGTAATTAATTATAACATTAATTATTTCCCAACCATATAGCTTTATTATAAACAATGCATATTAAATTAACCAATAGAATACAATTAAAACAAATCAAATCAGTTGCAATAAATAAATCAATCCCATAAAAAAAGATGAATTTAATAAAATCAAGATAAGATGGATCAAAGGGTGAATGTGGGCTCTCTCGATCTAAGTTTGGCTCATTGCCATCTCTGATCTAATGATGACTAGAGAACTAACATAATGTGTAATTAAATAACAATGCAATTAATTCCATGAACATTATTATTAAGGTTGTTTGATGCACTGATCTTGGGTAAAACAACCTCCTACACCATTTTTACGATGTAGTATAGACTCCATATTGAGTGAGAAGATCAGACCATCCAATTGTCCCATTCAAAAGAGGTGAGGTGCTTATAATTCAGTGGGGGATTAGTCACTGTGTCTGACGGTGGAAACTCTGGATATATTCAAAAAAAATATTGAGTGAGAATAAAATACTTTATCAATATTGATATATATACACGTACAACAATTACACACTTTGGATTCGGTGAGAAGAAAAAGCTTAATGGTTTTTAAACAATAGAAAACAAGTCAAGTGATGAATGTAGGGTATATAAATATAAATCTGTCTCATTATGATATTCAATGATAATTGATGAAACATATAATTAAGAATGCAACCAAATCCATTGGAGTATCCTTTTACTAAAGTTGTTTGATGCTTTAATTTGATCTTGGGTAGGACAATTTCTTCCTCTTCCTCCACCTACTACTATTATTAAACCAAATAATTCATATCAATAAATATACCTATATCTTCATGATGGGTGAGAAGCAAATGCTTACTAATTTTGAATGGAGGATAGACAAGGTGATAAATGTTGATTCTCTCTATTTAAATTTGATTGGTTTGAAACATTTTTGAATGATTGATTGATGAGTTAAATAACTTGTAATTAACAATAATGCAACTAAATCCATTATTATTAATGTTGGTTGATGATCTGATCTTGGGTAGGGCAACCTACTAATCATATTATTATTATTATTATTATTATTATTATTATTATTATTATTATTATTATTATTATTATTATTATTATTATTATCATTATTATTATTATTATTATTATTATTATTATTATTATTATTATTATTATTAAATAAGATGATTGTTATATAGGGTAATACTGTAGTGGTGGTTCGATTATTCTCTGTGAAGCTGTCTATTGACCTTATTGGTTTGAGCAGATGGCAATCTAGACTGTTTTATCTGATCTTCTTGTGACCCTTTGCTGGTTAATTAGAGTCTCAAAATAGACTTCAATTTATGTGGAGTGTATTTTTAGATAGCGACTGTAGATTTTTCTGTAAATCAAAAGTATTGTACTGGTGGTGATTAATGACACAATTACATTCGTGGGATCACGGAACTCTTTTGGTTGCTCCAATTATCTTTTGGTGATTAAATGGTGTGGACCCAAAAGTACCCATTTTTTCCCTTCTTTTTCTTTTGGGTCGTCACTCGTGCTCTGATCTCCTTGTTCGGATAACGTTTGTTGTCTTAAGTTTTTGTTTTTGTGCTTTTGCTGTACCAACAGTAACACTGCATCTATCCATCAACTTTAACATACATTTTCCATCTACGTAACATTATCTTCCATTATCTGTAATGTTGATGCATCTTCTCATGATTATTGTCTGCATTTGGTTAATGCACATTTTAGGGTTGTGTTTTAAGTACAATGATTGTAACCACGTGATGGAATTTAATACACAATTGAATGATTATTACTAGGATAAATTTTTGAATAGTTGGTGTACTTTCGTATTCTTCACAATTTTAGTTCTTAATTTTCAATTTTGTCATTTGGAATATCAAATATCTTGAAGTAAATTATATAAGGTATGGTAAATTGTACTAGAAGAGTCTGTGCGACAGGCTTAACCAATAGAAAGACATTCAAGCATAAGAATCATTCTCCGGTCACCCATTTTGTAATTTTGATTATTAAATACTCCGTATGTATATATTTTAGTCACTTGGAATAAAAAAAAAAATGAAGAAAATGTTGGGAAAAATAGTTTAAATTTGCATAAAATGACATTATAAGTGGCTATTTTGTGATACAATTATTAGCGGGATCCACTTTTGATTTGGATCGGGTCAAATTGGATTCGGGTTCTTCGTAGTGAGACGAAGAGATTGATATATTGTACGTTCAAAACGGATAATGGGTGAATGACAAAATTGATTCTCAAAGTAGACCCATTTGAGTTGGAAAATGCAGGGAAAAAGTAGAAGCTTTTGTCCCACATTAGTTTGGGAAGTGGGTTTGCACCACTATTTATACAAGAGCCTTTCTAAGGTTTATTAAATTGTATAGGAGGATGGGGGTGTAAATCAAATCTCAAAATGAGCTCGTGGGCATAGATTACGTTATGCTAGAATTCCGTATTGTTTTTGCTGTAGGCAGGCGGAGAGCTAAACACGAGTCAGTTCGGCCTACAACCTAACACGACGAATTCCGTATAGTTTTTGCTGTAGGCAGGCGGAGAGCTAAACACGAGTCTGTTCGGCCTACGACCTAACACGACGAATCGATGGTTCTGGCAGCGACCGTTCTGAGATTAAATTCATGAATTAATTTTCTATTAGTTCCAATTTTAATTTCGAATTTAAATCTCATGTAATGGCTGCTGTTTCAAGTGTTACAAACTGGTTTTATACCAGTTTAAATACCATGTAATGAATGCCATTTAATCCCAACAGTCCTATATAAGCAGTGGTAGGGCATAAGTTTTTTTACACAACGACATCATATTTTTTTTTTCCAGATCTCAAAATTCTTCTTCTACTCATTTCTAGCTTCCTGTGTTCTTGCCATTTCTCTAGTTTGCCGGGTTCTTTGTTTGGGTGTTCAAACAATTGAACCGTAGTACGTTTTATCTTGGAAAACCTAGGCTACAATGCTCCTAACACTTTTGGGAGGTAACAAATAAGGTTTTAAGGAAAGAGTGTTTCGCTCGACTCGTGCTAACCACCAACCCGAATCATCCCTTCGTCCTTCCCAGTTTTTTCCTTAAAATAATAATCCTTTTTCATAGGATTATTATTGGATTTTTCCAACGTTATTTCCTACAGAAAACAATTTGGGGAAAACTATACCCTAATGTAACTAAAATAGGTACATATTTAATATTTAAGGGTATTATTGAACAAAATTGTAAGTTTAGAAGTAAATGTAAGTGTAAAAAATGTTACAAATTAAAACCCTTTTTAGTTCGCATAAGTTAGTTGTCAAAATTAATAGTTGTTAGGTTCTGGAACAGCTCTCAGTTTGGAACAGCATCAGGTTGCAATCCAGAAGGTGTGAAACTCGTTCAAACATCCAAGCCTTTTCAGACCCTACTTCCATGGACTTTTAAATCATATGATGCAGCTTGATTTGAGGATTTGAAGGCTGCACTTTTTCAGATCAGGAGGTTTTTAATTCACCTCTATAAAATGCTACTTTGTGTTGCTTATCACTTGAAGATTGAAGAATTAAAAACTCTATACATCACATCACAAATCCTCCCTGGTTATTCTAACAAAATACTGGTGTATTGAAGACCTCTCAACTAGTTCATGTTGGGGAGAAGATAGCCTGCACGTTGAGTCCATGGAGATAATCAAGGATGCACTGGAGTAGTTGTAGTTTATACTTTAGTGTGTAATGTTCTCCTCTCTTGTACTCTTGTTGATCATCTAGTAGATTGTGCTGACGTGAGTGGCTTCGCAGACATAGGAGTGAGGCTCCGAACTGCGTGAACATTTCTTGGTGCCTGGTTCCTTTTTATTACTTGTACTTAGTTCTTTATTCTGTCTAGAGTAGATCTTGGAGCTAGTCTAGTTTAATAATTGAATTAGAATTTAGTAGGAACTGTTAGGTTATCTCTTGCATTCAAGATACATGATCTTTTTCAATTGGTATCAGAGCTTGGGGACTTAAAATATTAGTCTAACCGATCTGGCTTCCTCATGTTTCTTGAACTCAAGTTCTCACCTTCTGTTCTTTATTATGTTTTTCTGGTTGTTCTACTTTAGCTTACTGTGCATTGAGTCTTGCAGCATGGAGCGACATACAGCACCTCCTGAACTAACAAGTGACAACTATGCGTACTAGAAGGCTCGCACCAAAATGCACCTACGAGCTCAAGGAGAGAGGGTCTGGAGGGCGGTTCTTACTGGGTGGACTCATCTTACCAAAGCTGGAGATACTCCAGAAGATCCTGCAGTCCTCAAGCCAGAGACGGAATGGTCGGATGCTGAGATGACTACCGCAGGATATAACAAGAAGGCGTCAGATATCATTTTTTCGTTAATGCATGAAAATCAGTTCACTATTGTTGCAGGTTGTGACTCAGCTAAGGAGGCATGGGAGGCATTGGAAACTATGTATGAAGGGACTAATTCAGTCAAGCAGTCCAAACTGCAAATGGTCCAATCTGATTTTGAAGATCCAAAAATGAAAGAAGATGAATCAATAGTTGATTTCCATGCCCGTGTTCAAGAACTAGCGAATCTTGCAGTTATTTTAGGTGAACCTTTTCCTCAACCTAAACTTGTCAAGAAGATTTTGCGCTCACTTCCTCCACGGTTTAGAATGAAGGTCATGCCCATTCAAGAGCATGACGGATGGGAAAAGAAAATGGTACAACAACTAATGGGAAGCTTGCAAACCTACGAGATGGAAATTCTAGCTGGTCACGAAACTAAAGAGAAAACTGTAGCCTTCACTACTGAAGACACAAAAGCTGGATCTAATCCAGATGAGGTAAGTGATGATCCTGTAATATTTCTAACTAAAGGTTTTTCCAAATTGTTGAAACAGGTAAAACAAAGGCAAAATACAAGGAATGGCAAGTTTTAAAATCAGAAAGGTTCAGGGTCAAATGCATCACGAAATAACCAAAAGGCCGGTTCGTCCAATCTCCGCCCGACTTCATCACGAAATCCTCAATCCAAAGAAAAGCATGGTGGAAAAGGAATTAGGTGTTATGAATGTGAAGGTTTCGTCCATGTTCAAGTAAAGTGCCCAACGTACCTAAGGCGTAAGATGTCAATGAAAGCAGCCCTAACCTAGAGCGATAGCGACAAATCTGAACCTGATCCAGGATCTGACACAAAAGAGATCTCCGACAACTTCTTGGCATTACCCAGAAGCTGAAGAAGACTCAGAAGTTGGAGAATATGTGCCAACTGAAGACCATGGTTTACTAGCTCCCTCGTTCGAGATAGAGTATAAAAAATTGTATGCCAAATGGGAAATTCGTGTAAAAGTGAATAGATCTCTGTCTAGTCAAGTTAGCAATTTAGAGAATGCTAGGAAAGTGTATCACAATCAAATTACTGACAGAAAAACATCATCAAAGACGACCTCAAACGTGAAGAAGAACTCAAACAAGAATTGAAGTTATTAAAACGCAAGATCAAGATGATTGACAATTCCTCCACATTAGACCAAATCTTGGATTTTGGTCAAAAGACTTCTACAAAATATGGGTTGGGTTTTTCTGGAGGAAAAGACAAAGCTTTGACAACATTTGAAAACGCTTTTGGCCCTGATCCAGCGATTGGACCAGATCCAGATACTCCAGAAACCAGTACAACACAGAAGCAATACAGGGCTTTACCAGGTGGAAGAAAAACTAAGCTTAACTATTATAATTCCATTTTTCACTATTGAAGGATTCGGGGACACACGAGACCAGAGTGTTTCTACTTCTACAAAGACCAAAGAGTTGAGAAGTTCGCTCAAAAATCCATCACACCATTTGTTAAGCAAATCTGGGTGAAAAAGAGTGATTTTTTGTGTCACGTTTCATTTCACTCTACAAGTGCAACCGAGAAGAAAGGTGGTACTTTGACAGCAGTTTCTCACGTCACATGACGAGAAATGCAACTTTCTTAAATAACGTAAAAGGTAGTAAATGTGAAGTTACCTTTGGTGCTGGTGTCAAAGGCAAAATCACAGGGGTTGCCACCCTAAATGTTCCAGGTCTGCCCAAGCTAAAACAAGTGCTTCTCGTAGAAGGTCTTCGTGTAAACCCCATAAACATAAGTCAGTTATGTGATCATGAGTGGAATATATGCTTCACAAAAGACAGCTGCAACGTCATGGACAATCGGAAACACTGTGTCATGGAAGGTAAGCGCTCTTCAGACAACTGTTACACTCTTACTAATGATATTTTCTATTGCAGGTCTAGCATCAAAGAATCTGAATTTTGGCATAAAAAACTGGGTCATTTAAACTATTGCTCCCTTGACAAACTGATAAAGATTGATAGTGTTCGTGGCCTACCAAAAATCAAAATTGAATCAGCAGGATTTTGCAATGCATGTCAAATTGGGAAACAAACTCGGACATCTCGTACTGCCCAAAACACTATTAACACCACACACTGTCTGGAGCTGATCCACATGGATCTCAATGGACCCACTAGAACAGAAAGCATTGGAGGAAAATGGGACATTTTAGTTTCTGTAGATAATTTTTCATGGTTTTCTTGGGTTGCCTTTCTTAGGAAAAAGTCAGAAACCCTTAGAGCGTTCAAAGCTCTAGACCTCAAGCTGCAAAAAAGAGAAAAACGAGCCAATCATCCGAATTCAGAGTGATCATGGACGCGAATTTGATAATCATATGTTTGATGATTTGTGCGACAATTTGAGAATCACACATGAGTACTCGGCACCCAAAACACCTCAACAAAACAGAGTGGTGGAACGAAAGAATCGTACCATTCAAGAGATGGCAAGAGTGTTACTGAATTCAAAAAATCTACCTCAAAAGTTTTGGGCGGAAGCAGTAAATATTGCATGCCGCATTATAAATAGAGTATATCTTCAACCTGGAACACATTAAACTCCGTATGAGATCTGGAAAGGTAAGAAATCGAATATTAACTATTTCCATATTTTTGGCTCACGGTGTTTTAATTTGAAGGATAGAAGTCAGATAGCAAAGTTTGAACCAAAGAGTGATGAATGAGTTTTTCTTGGCTATTCCCCAAATAGTCGTGCCTGTCGAGTATATAACAAGATCACAAAGTCCGTCATGGAGACCATGAATGTTGTTGTTGACGATCAACCGGATGATATAATCGAAACACCCATCTCTGGATCTACGTCAGACCCTGAAACAAATAATCCAGAATCTCCTGGCACTGCTCCAGTCATACCTGACCCTGATCCAGTACCTTTTCCACCAACCACTCATCCAGAATCAGAGTCAAAACTAGAACCTGGCGTAGTCGATGTGTCTACTCGAATTCAGAAAGGCCATCCAACTCAAAATATTATTAGAGACCATTCCTTCGGAGTTCGAACCAGAGGCATAAAACATAACTATCTTGAGATAGCTGGATATGCATGCTACACATTGAAGATAGAACCCAAAACCTAAATGACGAACACTGGATCAAGGTCATGCAAGAAGAGCTGGGACGATTCGAGCGAAATAAGGTATGGAATTTAGTGACTAAACCTGATGGTGTAAATGTTATAGGTACCAAGTGGATATTTCAAAATCAGACCGACTTAGCTGGAAATATCGCATGCAATAAGGCAAGATTGGTGGCTCAAGGTTACTCCCAAATTGAAGGGATTGACTATGACGAGACGTTTGCACCTGTAACACATCTAGAATCCATTCGGCTGCTTCTATCCATTGCATGTGCTTTAAAGATAAAGTTGTTCCAGATGAATGTCAAAACAGCGTTCCTGAATGGTTATTTATCCGAAGATATATATGTAACCCAGCCAAAAGGTTTTGAAGATCCTCATCATCCCGAATATGTTTACAAACTGGACAAGGCTTTGTATGGCCTAAAACAAGCCCCAAGAGTCTGGTACGAGAGACTGTCTCAGTACCTACTCCAACACGACTACAATGGAGGGGGAGTAGATAAAACCATGTTCATCAAAAGGTCAGGTAAACATGTCACTATAGCCCAGGTATATGTTGATGACATTATCTTTGGCTCTATCTAGACAGGTGCTACAGATCAACTAGTCAAGGTCATGCAATATGAGTTTGAAATGAGTATGATATGCGAATTAACCTATTTTCTAGGCTTACATGTACAACAAACAAATGAAGGCATCTTCATACCTCAAGAAAAGTATGCCAAAAATCTACTAACGATGTCTGGCCTAGAATCAACCAAAGATGCCCGAACACCCATATCAACGTCTACAAAGTTGATCAAAGATGAATCTAGTGTTCCGGTTGACCCCACTTTATATAGGAGTATGATAGGCAGCCTACTTTACTTGACTACAAGCCGACCAGACATCATGCTAACTGTTGGAATGTGTGCCAAATTCTAAGCAGATCCGAAAGAGTCTCACATCAAAGCTATCAAATGAATTATAAAATATGTGAAAGGTACACTAAGTTATGGCATTTGGTTTTCAAATGATACTAACTTAAGGCTTCCAGGCTTCAGTGATGCTGACTGGGATGGTAATGCTGATGACCTAAAAAGTGTCCTCCGGTGGATGTTTTTTCATTGAAAAAAACTTAGTCGCATGCCTAAGTAAAAAGCAGAATTCTATCTCCCTAAGTACAGCTGAGGCCGAGTACATAGGTGCAGGGAGCTATTGCACTCAATTGTTATGGATGCGTCAAATGATGTCAGATTATGGACTCAATCAGGACTGCATGACGCTGTATTGTGACAATACAAGCACGATCAACATCTCAAAGAACCATGTTCAACATTCCCGTACGAAACACATCGATATTAGGCATCACTTCATTAGGGAGTTGGTAGAACAAAAGGAAATTGATATGGCATATATCTCAACAGAAAAGAACTTGGCTAACATATTTATAAAACCACTAGACAAGACCCTCTTTGAAATGCTTCGTGCAGCTCTAGGAGTCTGCAAAATTTAAAGCTGAAGAGTATCCTTTTTTTTTTTTTTTTCAGGTCAAGCAATAAAAGTTTGTTTATTAACAAAGTGCTCTAAGGTTTGTTTCGCAGGCCTAGTTCAGCGCTAGGACCTAGTCCAGACTGGCAAAATAAAGTTAAAAGTCAGGAAATAAATTGTTTATTTTATTTTTCTAATAAGGTGCTCTAAATTTTGTGTCGCATGCCTAGTCTAGCTCCAGGACCTGATCCAGAACGGCCAAAATAAAGTCAAGTCCATAGTTGCTCTAAAACTTCGACCCACTCAGTCAAACTACTAAGCCAAAAGACCCACTAGTAATTCCTATTCTTCCTCTAGAAGCTTCAATTAAATAGCCAAATTCCTAAATTTGTTCCTAAACCTTACCTACCCATCATCGCTCTTCATCTCCCACTACCCTCGGCCAAAATTGACGCAGTAAAACCTTCAATCTACCTTCAATGGCGTCCAATTCACCACACTCCCACATAAATCCTTTTTTAATCTATGTTACGGATGATGGGACAACAACCCTATACTGCCAAATCCTTCACGGTACAACACCACTCTCTGATTTGTCTTCTGTAAGGGTTTAATTGTATTCAATATGATATGGGCGGTAAATACCACAAACTTCACTCGATCTTCACCGCCGCAGGGATTCTACACCTCCAGTCATCCCCTCACACACACGAGAAAAATGGTTGTGTGGAACGTAAATATCGTCACGTGGTCGAAACCGGGCTAACCTTGCTAGCCCAAAGTCATGTCCCACAAAAATATTGGTCATATGCATTTGAGTCTACCATTCATTTAATTAATCGCCACCCGTCAACTGTTTCCCAAAATGTCAGACCATACTCCCAGTTGTTTCACAAATCCCCTAATTATAGTCTGTTGCGTGTTTTTGGGTGCGAATACTTCCCGTGGCTACATCTGTATAATAGACACAAAATGGATTTTCGTTCTACTTTCGTTACAGGTGCTTAGACAAAAACTCAGGCCACATTTATATTGCAAGGCACGTACAGTTCAATGAAGAAGTATTCCCCTTCCAGAACAAGTACCACACCGCAAAGACTTCACTTCCTTGGGTGTGTGATCAAATCCAATAGCATACGCCTCCAGCTCAGTCTACTCCGGCACCCCCACTACCACGGGTCGTGAGTCCATCCCACCCGCCGCAACCGTCAAGTCTGTTGACCTCTTCCTCGACAACAGGTACAACCTTCTCATCGTTTCAACCAACGACCTCATCAACTACCATAGGCAGACAACGTCGCACAAGACCCAACGTTCAAACTCACGTCATGCAGCTACGTACAACAACGCATGCAAGGCGGTAGAATCCTATTCAGCGACCAATTGCAATGGCGGCTTCTGTAGATTATGATGAGCCGTTTTGTCACTCGCAAGCTGTTAAATCCCAACATTGGCGCGTGGCAATGGACACTGAATTCAACGCCTTGTTGCAAAATCAAACTTGGCCTCGGGTGCCTACACGACATGATATGAACACAATCGGCTGCAAATGGGTTTTTTCGCATTAAGCGAAATTCTAATGGCACCATCGACCGCTTCAAGGCTCGCCTCATAGCCAAGGGATTTAACTAAGTACCAGGCGAGGATTATTCTGAAACATACAGTCTCGTGGTCAAGTCGACCACCATTCGGCTACTTCTGGCCTTTTCCGTGTCTAATAAATGGATTATGCACTAATTGGACGTCCACAACGCCTTTCTAAACGAGCGCATTGATGAAGACATCTATCTGCGCCAACCACTTGGCTACTTTCCCGAACATGTGTGTAAGCTACAGCGCTCGTTGTACGGGTTAAAATAGGCCCCTCGTGCGTGGTTTAAATGGTTGCACGATTTTTTGTTGGAAATTGAGTTCCGTCCATCAAAGATGGACATTTCCTTATTTATTTTTGATTCAGGACAGGTCCGTGCATATGTATTAGTTTACGTAGACGACATTCTTTTGCTAGGCAACAACCCCGATGATCGACAGCGTTATGACTTAGCTATCTACATCTTTTCGCATTCGTGACCTTGGCCTGCCGCGGTTCTTCTTAGGAATCGGGGCTTCTTATGTCAAGGAGGCTCTAATGCTCTCATAACAACGCTATATAACAAATCTCTCTCGAAAAACCGGCATGGAATCCTATAAGCAGTTGTCCACTCTGATGTCTCTTGTCCCTTCTAATGCCACTACTGAATCACCTCTCCTAGATGACCCTACGGCTTACAGGCGTCTTGTTGGGTCCTTGATGTATCTTCTAATTACTCGCCTGGATTTATCTTTTGATGTGAACTGCCTATGTCAATTTATGCATATGCCTGAGTGCTACGCTATGTTCAAGGCACGCGGAATCTAGGCATTTGTCTCACTCCCTCATCCTCACCAATTGTGCATGCCTTCTCTGACTCAGACTAGGCCGGGTGTTCTCTTAATCAAAAGTCTAATGCGGGCTATGTCATGTTCCTTGGCCCCAATCTTGTTTCCACTGAAGCTGAGTATAAAGCCCTTGCCGACGCTGTAGCAGAAGTAACCTGGGTACAATCCCTATTTGCATGAGCTTGGTTTACATCCACCAACTGTCCCGGTCCTGTGGTGTGACAACTTGGGGGCAAAATACCTGTGTGCTAATCCAGTATTTCATGCAAGGACCAAACACGTCGAGGTGGATTACCATTTTGTTCGGGATAAGGTAGCGTCCGGGGGTTGAAAGTGAGCTTCGTCTCTACGCATGACCAGTAGATATATTTACCAAGCCACTATCCTCTACTCGCTTTGGTGATCTACGATTCAAGCTCGGCGTGGTCTCGTATCCCTCATCAGCTTGAGGGGGAGTATTAGGCCGTTAGATAATTCTATTTAGGTAGAGTTTAATATGGAGTTGTTCTCTATTTTCTTTTCAACCTTTGTGTACATATAATGCTGTAAATCTTCCTGAATAGAACGTGAAAACATTGTTAACTCAATCCAAGGGACCATATCTTGCAAATTTAGAAAAAGAAGAAATTTCAAAAATAGCCACAATTGCAGCATTCATTGATCTTGTATGTAAAATACTTATTGTGCATCCTTTAAATATATCAGAACTAATACAAATTTACAATTCATTTCATTTTCTAGACTCAACTAACTTGGATTAAAGGCAAAATCATCATCAACCTTGACAACAAAAACACTTGATATACAATTTATTTCATTTTCTAGACTCAACCAACTTGAATTAAAGGCAAAATCATCATCAACCTTGACAACAAAAACACTTGGTATATAGAGCTGTCAAAACGGGCCCAACCCGATGGGTTGGGCCCGTTTAACCCGTTTTTACGACGGGTTGGTCATGTGATTTTAGACCCGGCCCGTGTAACCGGGCTGTTACACGGGTTCAAACGGGCCAACCCGTGTAACATATATTCTAATTTAAGTGTAAAATATTTGTATATAACAAGAATTAAACCCATTACTCTTAATTTAATACACTTTTACCATAAACTTCTAACCAATTAACCTAAGTGTACTTATTATTCATATGTTGTATGGTTATATATTTAATTATTTATATAAATAATTTGCTTTACTAGAAAGTATGTTTCAACTATAGTACATAGAATATAATATAGTTCAAGAATGTATATAATGAAACTATGATGCTAGAAGTTTATTTACACAACAAAAGTTATAACTTTAAATAGTTAAGGTTCATTACTGGTTTACTGTATAGAATAAAACGAGTATCGATATAGATATTCTTGGTACATCATATATATTGCTCAACTATTTAGACATATACCACAATTGTACATGAGTAGTCGTACGGAGATTCAATTGTAAATTATTTATATAAATATATAACCAGGGCCGTTCCAATAAAAATTGGAGTCTGTGCAATATTTTGATTTGGGCCCTTTTTCAAGTAATTTTTATATATAAATAATAGTTGTTCAAAAAGTTGTGTCAAAAATTCAAAATATAAATATTGTATAAAAAAATACATCTAAAATTTCATTTAAAAAGTGACATGCGTCGTGCACACTTAGACACAAAATCGTCCACCAAACTTTTGATATCAACTTCTTCTAAAATGTCATTTTCAATAGAGATTAAAGCTAATCCATTGAGTCTCTCTTTCAACATACTTGAGCTTAAGTAAGATTTCAACAATTTCAACTTTGAAAAACTCTTTTCTACAGAGGCAACAGTAATTGGGATAGTCAATAATATTCGATATGCAATAGTAGCATTTGGAAAACAACCCAGCTGTTTCAATGAATTCAATATACACACTACTCCTATATTTTCTTTCGATAAAATCCCTCTAAGCAATTTTAGCTCAATATACAATTCATTTCCGTCAATATCACCACACTGTTCATCTCTCTTAAGAGCTGCTTCTAAACAAATGCAACAAGATTTCAAATCCGTATCAGTCATCGATTGTAACTTGTGAGAACTAAACAAAAAAACCAAAAGTTCATTCATATACTTCATATTGCTCAAACTTTTGGGTCAATGAAATAATAGCTTGATCTACAATGTATAAAAAATAATGAACCCTAAAAGATTTTTCTGGATATAACGAAGTATCATCAGCACTCTCATCAAATTGTCTTTTTCTTCGAATATTTCGCTTTTGAGGAAACACTGGCTCAATTTCTAATTCAGTGGCAATTTCCTTTGCAATATTCATGGCAGTAAAAAAATCATTTTCTCTATAATTCTTAAAGAAAGAAATTAACCCTTTAATTTGATTAATAGCAACATCAAGAAGCATATCTTTTGTTTGTAGTTGCTTGCTAACTAAATTAACTGCATATAAGATTTCAAACCAAATGATTGTTGCTAGCAAAAACTCAAAGTTACTAAGCTCATTTGTAGTTAAAGATCTTGCCTCACTTTGAATTTTAGAATCACTGTCTGTATCTGCCACTTGAAGTAGGGCTTCTCGAATATCGCTGACTTGATATCTAATTGCTTTAACACTTTCCACACGACTTTCCCATCGAGTAGATGACAATAGCTTAAGAGTTAGATTTGTTACATTACTTTTCAAGATATGCCACCTCTTTGTTGAATTAGCAAATATTGTGTAAATACGTTGCACTACTCCAAAGAAATCCCTTGCTTTGCCACAACTATTTGCAACGTCACACAAAGTCAAGTTAAGACTATGGCTACCACAAGGAGTATAAAATGCTCTACGATTTATATCCAAGAGTCTTTTTTGTACACCTTGATGTCTCCCTCTCATATTTGACCCATTGTCATAACCTTGTCCCCTTACATTATCTATATCAAGATCAAGTGATATCAACACATTTTGTAATACTTCAAAAAAACCTTAGCCAGTAGTGTCATTCACAACCAAGAATTCAAAGAAGAACTCTTCTATTTTAATTAGAAATGTTGATATATCCACACATCTTAAAATCAAAGACATTTGCTCTTGGTGACTCACATCAGGAGTACAATCTAATATCACTGAAAAATATTTTGCTTCTTTGATTTTTTTGATGACCTTTGTTTTAACTGCAGTAGCAAGCATAAGTATCAATTCGTTTTTAATCTTATGACCAAGATAATGATGATGAATGTCACGATTTTTAGCACGTACAACATGCTCTTGAATGATAAGATCAAATTCAGCCAACATTTCAATTAGATCCAAAAAAATTCCCATTGTTATTCTCATACAACTTCTCACGTGTTCCACGAAATGCCAAGTTATTTTTAGCAAGATACTTCACAGCTGCAATAATCCTAAATAGTACTTTCCTCCAATATTCGTTTTCTTTCAAAGGTTGTTCTTGAGCCACATTATCAATTGTCTCATTTTTTTGTAATCTAAGACACAACTCCATCCAAGTTGTCATATTAGTTATATGATCTACACTCGTTTCATGCTCTTTAAGTCTAACACCAAGATGTGTCCAGTCCCTAAAACCTTCATTGACTAAAACACCTTTTCCTATACTTTTTTAAAAAATCTTGCAACAAAAACAAAACACCTTGTCAAGTTCTTTTGAATATATAAGCCAATCTCGATCACACTTCTCTCCATTTGGCAAATATCTTGTGTAAAATGCTGACGAAAATCTTCTAAAGAATTTATCTTTAGGACCTTTATTTATTGATAAATCTCTTTTAGGGCCCTCTTTCTCAAGAATATCTATTAACTTAGAATCAAGGGCATCCCGATTTCTTGGATCATATATGTCAAATAAAAGTGAATCATTTGGTTTATCATTGTGACCAACATCATCTAAACAATGATCAACATTCTTATTATTTTCATTGTCACAGTGATACCTATCATCGTTGTGCACACTATCACTAGAATTTTTTCCAATCTCACAATCATCTTGATCTTCTATATCAAGATCAGTATCTAACAACTTTTCCTTGGCATCATCTTTTTGCTCATCTATTTGAGGTTTTTTTGTAATGAACTTTTCAAGAGCTCCCTTTTGAGATTGAGTTAGTTGCTCAATTCTTCTTTTCTTTTTACGCTTCTCAAACTCAGATGAATATTTTTTAAAAGACATAATTATAAAGCCTTAAGGAAAAAATAAGAATTTATTTAGAAACTCTATGAATAAATAATTATTTAAGAAACAAATTATTAAATATATTATTCTGAAATCAAAATTATTAAATAATCATGTAAATAAAATAATAAACAAGAAATTCCTAAATTGATTTGCTTAATCTCACAAAATCAAAGAGCACTACAGCATAGGCAAATTAACTACAGCAAACTCAAATTCAATATTTAACTTAGCAGTTAGCTCAATTACCAATCTTCAAACAAAAAAACGTAGTTCAATTACCTAGGCAAGTAATATGTTGTCCCCTCTCTTCTGTTTGCCAACCGCGGACTGCCGAATTTGCCGTTTCGCCGTCTCACCTTTGTTGCTAAAATGTTACGCCAGTAGGTAAATACAAAATAGGTAATAGGTTGCTAGGTTAGGTTTAGGGTAATAAATAATAATGTTTGTAGGTTTTGAATTTTTATTGTTCGGCTGAGGCAGTGAATAACAAAAGAGGCGTTGAATACCAAAACTAAAAAAGCAATGGATATACTATATATAATAACTGTTTTTTTAAATATGGGGCCCCCAATTTTTGGGGGCCCTGTGCGACGGCCCTGTATATAACCATACAACATATGAACATGTATTATATGTTTTCATAATTACATACATTATCTTTCATAATTTTATATTATATATTTGACTATTTGTATAATTCATGAATCATATGATTATGTAATTGATTTATTGGTTGACAATTTGACATTTAATGAACTAGCATTTTATATATATATATATATATATATATATATATATATATATATATATATATATATATATATATATATAACGGATAAATAATTATAAATTCAATTATATATAGTTAAATTAATCATATTATGTTTACAAGCTTTATTTATATGATTAATTATAATTTTATGTAAATATTAATATAATTATATAGTTAACATAAAGTTTATTTATTTTATATATTTTATAAACTCTATAGGTTGGTTATAGTTACATGTCTGTGTATGTGACTGTGTGTACTGTTCATATATATCTATATACACATATTTATGTTTATACACACATTTTGTTTCAAAAGTGGAATAAAGCTTGGTTATTTATATGAGATGAGAGGTCAAAGGTTTAATTTTTGTCATACATAAAAAATTTATAACAATTAAAAAATAATATTTAAAAAATAAACGGGCTGGCCCGTTTAGCCCGTTGGATACGGGTTGGATCAAGTTTCCCAACCCGTATTGGAAAACGGGTTGGGCCCGTTTTTTGACAACCCGTGATGGGCCAGCCCATATGGGCCGGGCTGGCCCGTTTTGATAGCTCTATTGGTATATAGGATGTAGGCACTGTTTAAAAAAGGTTTATGCACAAAGTGACAAACTATTTAACTACATGCATTGCGGTGAAAAGTTTGCCATGGGTACTCCAAGGTTAGTATCAATTCAACAAAACAGATTTTACAATACACACCCACACACAAAATTAAGTACTACACTCATTCATACTAATTTCAAAAATAACTTCAAAATGAATAAGTGCAAAATGGTTGTGGGAATTATTGATGAAATTGGACACATTGTGACATCAGTATTCAGGCTACTTGTAGAGTCATTGTTGTTAAAGTAAACAAGTTATGGAACTAGAACAAGAGCTACTACTCATGAACCTTCTACAAATATAATAAATATTAATATTTTGTTCAATAGTTTCACATGAGAATCTATGACACACATCTCATAACACATTAAATATGTAGGAAAAAAAAAACTACCACTGCCAAATATCAACAAGTGCTTACAAGATTAAGAATTCATAGTACAACTAAGATATCAATCATATACACAACAAGACAAATCTATAACTTCCTACACCATAATCTCATTGCATGACACTACTCGATATGCTTCCTACAAAATATTCAGACTACTTGTAACAAAATATTCAGATAGAGGGCAAAGTAACAAGAGGAGCTTGTAGAGTGCAGCCTTGGTGCATAAGCACTTGTACGTGTTGTAGAAGTGCTGAGTTGCTGAACTACCATTTGATTGTTAACTATTGTATCTGGGTGATTGATATAGTGAATTTCTCTTGGAGATAAAGTAGAATGGATGTAGGTTGTGTTTGGCCGAACCACTTAAAAATCTCTCTCTACTTACTTTATTCCTCTTACATACATCATAGATACATTTATATCGTATTGCATGCAATGATCACTTCACTAACACTTCATTTTTTAACATAGCACTTTACATACATTTATTATGTTGTACACTCAAAGTTAGATTTACTCAAGTCTATTTTACTTGGAGTTAATCTTGTAAAGTGATATAAATGTTGAAATAGCTTGAAAAGTCTATTCACCACCCCATCTAAACTTTTCACCACCCAACCGGGACAATAAATAACTAGTGGTATAAATGATATTGGAGTATATTTTGTGCGTTAGGAAACAGAGACAAATTGTATTGCAATGATTCTGTGTACAAAAATTAGAGCGTGTACCCCTTTGTTGTTATACGGTGTCAGCCTTTATACCGGTGGTAACATTACAATATTAATGGGCATAATGGCCTCCAAATAAATGCAATGGCTCCCCTCACTAAGTGTCGAGACTCCTTAGTAATTGATTTGCACTCCCCTTCATAACTTTTGCTCTTTATATGTCGATACTCCAATAAGTGTGTTGGGCCCTACCTTAAGTGCATTGTTCCACATGAGCTGAGGCTTGGTCTCAACCACCTACCTCGGCCTAGCCTCGGCCATCTAGGCAGAGGACTAACCACGACCACCTGGGTCGAGGACTAGCCTCGGCTACCTACCTCTGTCAAAGGTCGAGGAAAGTACCCAGCCATGGCGGTCGAGGACAGACCTCGATAACCTTTTTTTTTAAATAAAAAAATATTTTAATTGTTTTATTGTATTTTTGTTTTTGTTTTTTTTTTCGTCACCGAGTCAAACCATGAAATTTTAATTCGAATCGCCATGGTTTCAATTCGGGTGCGGGTGCGCTAAGGATGCTATCAAGCAATCGCAAGTATTTCTCAATGAAATCCACTAATCATTGGGTGTCATAGGGGTCGGACCCCCACGATCCTGTTAGAGTTGTGGGTAATAGCAAGTCCCTAGCTAACATTTTCAGTGCTCTTGAATTGTAGCCAAGGGACCACTACTTCCATTAGATGGACGAGGTCTGACCTCCCACATCCTTAGGACATGATTGATTTCTTCTTTTTTCTTTTTTCTTTTTGGAGAGGAAAAACATCAATCAAATGAGGTCGAAAACACGGTGTCAGCTTCCCTTTTTTTCTTCCTGGCCGAGGACACAGCCTCAGTCTCCCACTCAACTAGCACAAACGACTCTGTGAATTAAAATAGAAACAAGTTTTTTTTTTAATTCCACAATATTGATCAAGGTGAACCATGATCAATAGTTACACTAATCTTATTGTTATTCTTCTACTTCTTAGCGAATAACTTATTTTTTGTGCAACATGGGTTCCTCAACTAACTCCTTGTCACCTTACTCCATAGTATGGTCGTTCCCACTCTTTTTCGTGCTAGAGGCGGATGGCTCGGCCCCTCGTTTCTCTTCTGGTTGCATGAGTCGCACCGCGATGCTAAGTCCTCTCTCGCCATAGCGATATCACTTCATCCTCCTGCGCGGATGCCCATGGTGCTTGACCCTGAATGGCCTGGGCAGCCGCCTAGAGATCCATAGGTGGTACCGATGTCCCGGACCCTTGTTTCCCTCCACCACGGTTGTATTTGAGCTGGTCTTAAATGTCACTCGAGTTCGCTTGCCAGGTGTCCGTGATAGCGTAGCCGTTGTCATTGCAATTCAGGCCTCAAGAACTACGAGAGCCACTTGATCTAGATCGTGTCATCTTCTTGTATGATGTGAAATGTGAAGTGTTCGCTTGAGCATTGATCTCCGACACTCAATGAAAGCACTAATAACCGTATAAATGATACCAGAGTATATTTTGTGTGTTAGTAAAAAAAACATATTGTATTGCTATTGTTCTGCATACAAGAATTAGAGCGTGTCCCTCCTTGTTGTTACATGGTATCAGCCTTTATACAACTGGTAACGGTTACAATATTAATGGGCATAACAACCTCCAAATAAGTGCTACGGCTCCCCTCTCTAAGTGTCGCGAGTCCTTAGTAATTGATGCGCACCCACCCAGCCCCCCCCCCCCCCCCCCCACACCCCTTCATAACTTTTGCTCTTTACAAGTCAGTGCTCCAATAAGTATGTTGGGCTATGCCTTAAGTGCACCGTTTCACATGCTCTGCTTAGCCGTTACTATTTGACTGTGTTAATTCATTTGACTCCTCCAAGTCAGAAATAGCACCGGTCGAATATCCCGTCAATAACATAACAGAATTGCAGGTATAATAAATAGTTGGCCTTATATATCATACTTTATAACATAAATGTAATACACATTTTGCAGGGAATAAAGTAATAACATAACAGAATTGAATATATTTTCAATACTTCAAGTTTTATATATGATACTTTATAGCATAATGTAGTACTTGAAAAACTATAATAGGAAACTTACATGAAATAAAGTGTCATTACATAGCAGAATTGCATATATAATCAATACTTTAAGTCTCATATATAATATTTTGTAGCATAAATATAATACTTTATAGCAAAACTGTAATAGACAGTTTGCAAGAAATAATATTACTAAGCCCATATACTATAAGATCCATATTTTCTTGACCTGCCTTGTCTGAGGATTTAAAACCGTGAGACAGTCTCACGAGAGAATTTGCTATAAATTAATAATATTTATACATATTTAAGAAACATATTTATAAATAATATACCATATATTCTTCATGGAAAATTTTCCTATGAGACTGTCTCACGAATCATCATTTGTGAGAAGGGTAGTTCCTTGAGAGGGCCAGAGGGGTAATGTTTTTCATAAGTATCACAATTTTTCTCATAAGTAGTTAACGAACTCCTAATATTACATTTTGATTTAAAAGTATTGCTTTTTTTTTTATCAAAAGTATCACATTTTTATTCATAATATTAGACTTTCTTTCATAAGTAACAATCAATTAATTTATCTCTTATTAATATTATATTATTTTTCATAAATAACTGTTTAATTCTTAAATATTATATTTTAATTTAAAAGTATTACATTTTTTTCGTTACAAATTATTTATTTTTGATTAGTGTTACATTTTTCAGCATAAGTATTATACTTTTATCTTAACATGACCCGTTTCACGAATAAGGGTTCATGAGATGATCTTACAAGTGACTCACTCATTATATATATATATATATATATATATATATATATATATATATATATATATATATATATATATATATATATATATATATATATATATATATGCACTCAGGTGCGAATAAGTGCCCAGGAAGGAATATGCGAACGAATCAGCGCGCGATACGTGTCCAGATCTAATAGCTTAAAAAAACGCGGTGGCATTTTCGTAAATAATTAAACATCGAAGTGCAAGTAAAATCACTTACAAGTGCACCTACTTTCACCTATAAGTGCATGTAATTTTTCCGTGTTAGCATTCACTTCCCGCAAACATTCACATGGGTGTGCTTATAACTATAGGTGCAACTATTTATAACTATAGGTGCAACTACTTATAACTATAGGTGCACCTACTTTCATCTATAAGTGCATGTAATTTTGTCTCGTTAACATTCATTGTTCTGAGTTCAGCGGGTAGTAATACTCCTGAAAACCACCCGCAAACATTCATGCACCTAGGTGCAACTACTTATAACTATGTGTGCAACTACTTAGAACTATAGGTGCAACTACTTATAACTATAGGTGCACTTAGTATTGGTGCTCAGTGTAAATTTTTACTTGCACCTATAATACATTTTACATGCACTTGTAATACATTTTACTTGCACTTCGATGTTCAATTATTTACGAAAATGTCACCGTATTTTTTTAAAAAAGTCAATGTTTCTCATCCATTAGATCTGGACACGTAGACAGACAGAATCCATTCCTATTTCGCTCCTGGGCGAAGCATTCGCACCTGAGTGCGATTATATATATATATATATATATATATATATATATATATATATATATATATATATATATATATATATATATATATATATATATATATGTATATATATATATATATATATATATATATATATGTATGTATATATATATATATAGGACGCACTCAGGTGCGAATAAGTGCCCAGGAAGAAAATGCGAACGAATCAGCGCGTGACACGTGTCCAGATCTAATAACTTAAAAAAAAACGCGGTGGCATTTTCGTAAATAATTGAACATCGAAGTGCAAGTAAATTCTCTTATAAGTGCACCTATTTTCACCTATAAGTGCATGTAATTTTGCCTTGTTAGCATTCACTTTCCGCAACCATTCATGCACCTGGGTGTGCTTATAACTATATGTGCAACTATTTATAACTATAGGTGCAACTACTTATAACTATATGTGCACCTACTTTCACCTATAAGTGCATGTAATTTTGTCTTGTTAACATTCATTGATCTGAGTTCAGCGGGTAGTAATACTCCTGAAAACCACTCGCAAACATTCATACACCTAGATGCAACTACTTATACCTATGTGTGCAACTACTTAGAACTATAGGTGCAATTACTTAGAACTATAGGTGCAACTAAGTATTGATGCTCAGTGTAAATTTTTACTTGCACCTATAATACATTTTACATGCACTTGTAATACATTTTACTTGCACTTCGATGTTCAATTATTTACGAAAATGCCACCGCGTTTTTTAAAAAAATCAGTGTTTCTCATCCATTAGATCTAGACACGTGGACGAACAGAATCCATCCTATTTCGCGCCTGGGCGAGCCGTTCGCACCCGAGTGCAACTCTATATATATATATATATATATATATATATATATATATATATATATATATATATATATAATTTCCGTACATTTTGAAAGGTAAAATATCTTCCAAAATTATTGCTACTTACTTTTTAACATTGGAGCGTGGCTGTATTGCACTATTGCCTTTGACGACTTTGGGCGGTCCCACGCTTTAAATGCAATTTTGGATTTTTGGCCTTTTCTTTTCTTTTGCTATTTAATTTTTTTAATGAAGAATTTGGCTTTTCCTTTGACCATGACAACATTTTTGTTGTATTTTACCCTTGTTTCTTTTCGTTATGCTTTGGCCGTCATTGGATTTTTTTATTTTTTATTTTTTATTTTCTTTCTAACATCTATCTTACATTATATCGGTAAATAATTGAAAATTTCAATTGAGTTAATGTCACTTTTGATCTCTTAATAATATTTTATTTTATTTTTTAACTATTAATTTGATCAAAATTCAATTTAAAATGTTCAAAATGTATAGTATAAAGTGTGACGTTCAGTATAATGTTCAGAAAGTGAGATTAGTTCTAGCATTTAGATACAGTATAAAACAAATATTTATGTACAAATTATGAAATGTTTGAATGGCTTTGTTGGATAAAATTTTAAACATGATGTTAAATATAGCTTATGTCACATGTTCGAACCTCATTAGCAGCACTTGCTTTTAGCTTTTTCTCTTTTATTTTACCCCTTTCATCTCTTCACCACAAGACAAATTAAGGGTGTGTTTGGTTGGTGGGTTTTGCCCATAGGAATGGGTAAGAAAGTGATTGTTGTTGTTTGGTTGATAGGTTTTTAGAATACTACTATGTGTTTCGAATACCCCATCAATTGAAAAACTCATACCCAAATACAATAAGGGTTTCATTCTCTTATTCATTCTCAAGCACTACTATTAGTAACTATTCTCATTCCACCCTACTACCAAACATGTTAAATATTTTCACCAAAACCCATTACCATTACCAAGTATTTGATACCCATTCCGATTCCGATTCCTATGTCCGAACCAAACACACCCTAAATGTTTTTTTAGTCTACTTTTTATGAATCATTTAATTAACAAATAAAATGTTATTTTAGTCTAATTTTTATGAATCATTTAATTAATGTAGTATACAAGTTTATATTATACTTCACCGTATTCGAATTAATTTTTTTTTAAAAAAATTAAAATTGATCTAACTAAAAGAAATTAAAATTAAAATGTATTTATAAATATTTTTTTGAATGTTACTAGCTCTATTACAATGTAGTATCTGTTCATATACTTTCTCAACCTACTGAAACAGAAAGAACCAATAATGCCTCCACAGAAGCTCGAACTCACAACCTTCCAAATGAAAGTCTAACCCAGGTACCATTAGACCACATAGTCTTGGTAAATGTATTTATAAATATAATATCTTTTCTATTCAAATTATTTTATCTAATTTATGTTTCATAGTTTGTCATAAATATTTTTATATCATTTCAAAGTGTTTTAAAATCTCACATTTTCTCTCTACTCAAGTATATTTTTGGCTCTGCCCCTAAGTATCATGTAGTCTATCAAAAACATTCAATTGTAATATAATTTATTTTGTATTTTAACCTTATTATGGGGGTTTGATATTTTGTCATTGACATTTATAACATCATTTAAACTTCACATCCCTCAGATGAATTTTTGGATCCGCCCCTGTTCAGTTGGAATGTAACATATGATGGGGTGAGAACCCCGGCCCAAGAAGATGGGCCCAAGAGAGGAGTCCAAGAAAGAAGATATGGGCCAGTAGTAAAAGAAGCCCAATGGAAAGCTTGGGCCGAGTCCAGGAGTCGGCCCAGGCCCGTGCACGGATAGAGACTCGACCCTGAGCCGTTAAGGAACATTGAAGAGCCTCATTTAAGAAGACTCGGCCCAGAGAGCCGTTGAAAGGCGTTCCAGCGTAGCTTTTAAGACGGTCCAGGAGCCGTTGGAGGCATTCAAAGCAGGACTCGGTCAGGCAGGCGGTTATGAGTCCTTAGAGCCGTTGGCCGGTCCGGTAACGGCGCCCAATGGCTTAGTAATTGTAATTAGCCTTAAAAACAATGATTAATGTCCTTCAAGTCGGACGGAGAGGAGCCTACTATATAAGGGCCTCTCCGCCCTTGTAATGGAGGAGGCCAGGCCCAGTGAATAAGAAACACACACTTTAGCTATTATTTCGACTACTCTTCCTTTGCTAAAAAAGCCTTGTGAAAGGTGAATCCACCAACCAAGGTTGTGTTGGACCTCCCTGGGCCCGAAAACCCAAAAACCAACACTAGCGCCGTCCGTGGGGATCGATACAAAGAGCTACGTGACTCTCTGAGTGAGGCGAGTCCCGAAGTCGACCAGAAAAGCGTCACAAGCATGTCAGAAGGACGAGACCAAGCGAATAACCGCGATAATGGAGTGGAAGCAGATCTGAGAGATCAGTTGAACCAACGAAACGCTCAAAGTCAGGAAAACGAAACGGCACAGGTGAACCGGCAGCCACCCATGATACCCCTCACCCCGGAGCAACTCCATGCGATCGGACGAGCCTTCGCCGACGCAAGTCAAGGGGTGAGGGAGCAGTCGGTCTCTCGACCGATGCCTCGCCATCAGCAACCTTCCTAGAGGCCGGAAGACAGACGAGAGAACCGACGGGCCGAGAGTCAGCCAGTACGATCGGTTCACTCCAGGCTGGGTCCAAACGCTGGACGACAATCTGCACGAGAACGACTAGGGGAGAGGGAGCCCAGCCGCGCACCAGCAGGCCCCCGAGATCAAGAAGCCGGTCGCGAAAGAACTCGCACCAGGAGAACCAGGACTATTGCACGACGGACCGAGCGCCTCACGCGCAACGATGACCGACCAGCTGAATCGGAGGTCGGCGAGAGTACCGAATCCACAGGAAATCATACTCACTATAGAGGCGATGTAGCCCAATTGGCCCGAGAGGTACGAGATCTGAAGGAGCAAATGGGGGGAAGGACTAAATCCCCCCGGCAAACGTTGCTCACTGCTTTGCCATTCTCCTCTGAGATCATGTCTTATAAAGTGCCCGGCGACTTCAAATTTCCGGAACAGGCCACCTTTGACGGATCCGGAGACCCACGTGAGCATCTACTCAGTTATCAGGCCAAGATGCAAGTCTTAGGAGTCCGAGAACCGGTAATGTGTCGTGCCTTCTTGCCCACGTTGAAAGTCTCGGCACAAAGGTGGTTAGTGGCGCTGCCTCCGGGATCGATTCACAACTTTGAGGAGCTGGCCGATCGCTTCATGAGCCATTATGCGGCCAACATCAAGCCACAAAAGGATTTGACTCACCTGGGGGACGTCCACCGAGAGGAAGGTGAGTCCCTGAAAACCTACTTGGTTCGATGGCAAAAAGAGATCCAGTCTATCGAGGAGGTCGAAGACCAGACCGCACTCACTTTCTTCATCGAGTCCTTGCCATCCGGGCAATTATACCGAGATCTGCGGGATAACCGCCCGGCCACCTACGCGGAAGCCATACACATGGCTAATAAGAGGGCTAACACGGAGCAGGCCATGAAGCATAAACGGCAACGTGAAGTCGGAGGATCCGTCGGCGGAAAAAGGACTCGTGCGGAAATCAAGGAAAGGCGTCCGGAAGGGGCTCGGTGACCCGAGGCTAGGCGTCCCTATGAGAAGCCTATTGTCCATCCCTACAGGACGGTTCCTCAACACCCGGTACACGAGGTACAAGCGGTCGCTCCACCTCTGCCCCCGCCGACTGACGACCGCGTGACTAACGAAGAGACAAGTAAGAACTCTAAGTACTGCCGCTATCACAAATCTTACACTCACAGTACGGAAGAATGCTTCTACTTGAAAAAGATCATGGAAGGAATCATCCAACAAGGGACCCTGCCTCCTAAACAGTGGAGGCGGAGGTCGGCGGCACGGGAGGACAGTGACCCTGCAGTCGCCGCCGAGAGCAGCCGCGGAAAGCAGCCCGCGACTGAGGAAGATGAGGCTAATTGGCGTCAGAAGCCGGTTATTAACATGATAGTCGGCGGGCCAGAGGGGGGCGACTCGGCGAACACCAAGAAGGCTTGGGCTCGACAGCTGTATGCGGTACAGTATACGGGCGCGAAGAAGGTTCGAAGAAAGTGTGCCGGGAGCCCATCATGTTCACTGACAAAGACCTACCCACGGGGGAGACACCACATCGAGATGCCCTGGTCATAGCGATGGACGTAAATGGGGTAGTCGTTCGACGAATTCTGGTCGACACCGGGAGCAGTGTCAACGTACTATACCTCGATACTTTCACAAAAATGGGATTAACCTGAGAACAGCTGAATCCAGTCAAGACACCATTCGCCGGTTTCACCGGAGACTCGGTGGAGGTAGAGGGATCCATTACCTTACCGGTGGAAGTCGGCAGATATCCCGACGTGCAGAAGCTCAGCATGAAATTCATCGTGGTAGACTTAGTCTGCTCACACAATGCTATACTCGGCCGACCGGGCCTGGAGGATCTAGGAGCACTGATCTCCATCGAGCACCTCTGTCTGAAATTCCGCACACCGAGCGGGATAGGCACGGTACGTTGCGACAGAAGAGTCGCCCGCGACTGCTATCTACAGGCCTGCAGGGGGATGGGCAAGCGTGAAATGTAAGTCCACGAAATCACGGAAAAGCCCCCAAAGAAAGCAATGATACCCCGCCCAGAGCCGGCCGTGGAATTGGAAGAGGTCGAGATCGACCCTGGACGGCCGGACAGGCGGGTCAGAATTGGGGTCGGTCTCCTGGAGGAGATTCGAGAGGAAATTATCAAAATACTCCGAGAGCACCGGCTAGTCTTTGCCTGGGGGCCAGAGGATATGCCATGCGTCGACCGGTCCATCATCGCCCATCGACTCGCCGTGGATCCGGACCATCGACCGGTCGTACATAAAAAACGGTATCTCGCCAACGACCGAAGGGAATTCGTAAAGAAAGAGGTGAGCACGCTGCTAGCCGCGGGCCACATCCGAGAGCTTAAATACCCGGAGTGGTTGGCAAACGTAGTCCTCGTACCAAAACCCCCAGCCTGGCGAATGTGCGTGGATTATACTGATCTTAACAAAGCCTGCCCAAAGGATCCGTTCCCCTTGCCGCGGATCGATCAGCTGGTCGACGAGACAGCAGGGTCGGCTCTGCTGAGCTTCATGGACGCCTTTAGGGAGTATCATAAGATTTTCATGCACCCGGCCGACGAGGAGAAAACCGCGTTCCTTACACCAGACGGGGTATATTGTTACCGAGTTATGCCCTTCGGACTCAAGAATGCTGGGGCTACTTATACTCGGATGGTAGCCCGGCTATTCCAAGACCTGTTGGGGAAGTCCATGGCGGCCTACGTAGACGACATGTTAGTCAAAAGCCGAGAAGAGGCCAAGGACGCGGAAGATTTGGCCGACTGCTTCTAAGTGATGCTAAGGTATAATCTCCGACTAAACCCGAAGAAATGTGCCTTCGCGGTGCAAGGCGGAAAATTCTTAGGATACATGGTGACCAAACGAGGCATCGAGCCCAACCCTGAGAAGGTCCAGGCCATCATCAACATGCAGCCTCCCAGCACCGTCAAGGACTTGCAACGGTTGACTGGTCGACTGGCTGCCCTCAGTCGCTTCCTGAGCAAGGCGGCGGATAAAACTATACCATTCTTCGAGGCTATGAAGAAGAAGGAAGGTTTTGCCTGGACGACCGAGTGCCAACAGTCGTTCGAAGAGCTGAAACAATATCTTTCCACACCTCTGGTGTTGTCCACCCCACGGGTGGGTGAGCCTTTGTTTTTGTACTTGGCCGCCTCCCCCAAGGCGGTAAGCTCGGTACTAGTCCGGGAAGAAGAGCGTACCCAGCACCCGGTGTACTACGTAAGCCGCTCCTTAAAGGCCGCCGAGACACGGTACACGGCCTTGGAAAAAATTGTCTACGCGCTAGTGATCACCATGCGCAAGTTAGCGCCCTATTTCCAAGCAAATACCGTCTGGGTACTGACCGACCAACCGCTAGGGAGCGTACTGCGGAACCCCGCGTTGTCAGGTCGACTGGTGAAATGGGTGGTGAAATTAACCCAGTACGGGATCGAGTATCAACCGCGACCGTCCATAAAAGGGCAAGCCTTGGCCAATTTCTTGGTCGAGTGTACGGCAGGGGAAGAAGAGAAAGAGCGCACCACGGAAGATAGTTCAGGCGAGTGGTGGGAGATGCACGCGGATGGAGCGGCAAGTCGACAACACTGTGGAGGCGGAGTCATGCTAATCACTCCAGAGGGATTCCGACTCTACTACGCCCTGAGCTATTTGTTCCCGACATCTAATAACGAAGCTGAGTATGAGGCTGTGTTGGGCGGCCTTCGACTCGCCAAAACGCTGGGAGTAGAACGATTGCGAATCAAAACTGACTCCCGGTTAGTGGCCGGACAAATCTCCGGCACCTACGAAGCTAAGAACGCCCGGATGACCCAGTATAAGGAGAAGGCGATAGAAATGCTGAAGGAATTCGGAACATATGAAATAGAGCATATCTCCCGGGCGGACAACATCGAAGTCGACATATTATCAAAAATTGCCTTAGAGGGAATACCAGATCACCTCGCCAAGATTTGCCAAAAGGAAGAATTAAGTCGTCCAAGTATAGAGGAGACGCCGTTGGAGGTCCAACAGGTAATTATCGAGGAATGGGATCGAGAGACAAACCCCGAGATGTTTTGGATAGAAGACATCTGGCGGTTTAAGGAAACGGGCGAGTTGCCAGATGACCAAGGAGTCACCGCAAGGATTCGACGAAAAGCCCCTTCATTCCAGATCATTGACGGGCAAATGTACAAGCGGTCATTCGGAGGCCCCCTCTTGAAGTGCCTACTCAGGCCCGAAGCCGAGAGGATAATGGATGAAGCTCACCGAGGGATCTGCGCCGCCCACCAGGGAGCCCACACTCCCGCCCGGAAACTAGTCGTCCAGGGGTACTACTGGCCGACCATGATGCGAGATTGCATTGAGTGGATAGCTAAGTGCGGCATTTGCCAAGCCTTCGCCCGGAAGGATACTCGGCCGGCCACCTTCTACACGCCGGTCACCACAGCCATCCCTTTTGCTAAGTGGGGAATCGACTTGTTGGGACCATTACTAGACGCCCCGGGAAGCCTGAAATTCTGCGTGGTGGCCATCGATTACTTCACTAAATGGGTTGAGGCCGAGCCACTAGCCACCATCACCGAGTACCAGTGTCGACGCTTCCTGTGGAAGAAGGTGATTTGCCGTTTCGGCCTGCCCGAGCACGTAGTTACCGATAACGACAGACAGTTTGACTGCCAAGCCTTCGCCGACTTCTGTCGCCGGCATAGTATACGACATACCAAGGTATCCGTCGCGTACCCCCAGGCCAACGGACAAGTCGAAAATGTAAATCGGACCATAGTGGACGGGATTCGGAAGAGGTTGGAAGACATCGAGGGAAACTGGGCGGATGAGCTCGACCGGGTCCTATGGGCTTATCG
The DNA here is from genome assembly GCF_001879475.1 of Ipomoea nil. Lineage (NCBI taxonomy): Eukaryota > Viridiplantae > Streptophyta > Magnoliopsida > Solanales > Convolvulaceae > Ipomoea > Ipomoea nil. The sequence goes on along the minus strand of NW_017619742.1, from coordinate 1,912,961 downwards.
AACTACGCAAAGACGGGCGACGGGAGAAAGCCCATTTTCCCTAGCATACGGCTTTGAAGCCAAGGTTCCGATAGAAGTCGTGGAACCCACCTACCGAGTCCGCAACTATTCTGATGAGGAGAATGAGAAGAGCCTTAAAATTGAGAAGAACTTCCTGGAGGAATGAAGGGAGGCCGCACACGCCCGGATGGTGGAATATCAGCAAGCCGTGAAGAACCCCGACCCAAGAAGATTGGCCCAAGAGAGGAGTCCAAGAAAGAAGATATGGGCCAGTATCAAAGGTCTATGAACAGAAGTGGTATGAATCACCAGCATAAGAGGCCTTTATATAGCCTCAGAAGGGCGAATACCTAGGCGAAAATCACGAAGCTGATAATAACTGCCGTAATCAAGCCAAATTAGACGGGAGACAAGAATCTTTGTCAGGGGGTAGTTCCATCAAATCTGCTCGAGAAGAGTGAGATTCGCACGTTGAACTGAAAAAGATAGATTCACCAAAGATACGGGGAATATTGCATGCATCAGACTGAAAAGGGCCTGACAACGTGGCCGACTCCTGGACCAGTCGGCCGGAAGAGGAGGATGGGTGCCAAAAAGAATTAAGAAACAAAGCCCTCCAAGATAAGAGTGTAATTTTATTTATAAAAGAGGGGAAACACACAAAATAAGGAGCTTATTACATCACAAATAAGTAAGAAATGCTCTAATGTAGCCCCCCCGAAAATACGGAAACAAATCTTGACCGAGGCCGTCACTCGCCGGGAGAAGAAGAGTCGCTCCCAAAGAACGCCTCCCCCGATGGTCTAGTGGGAGATGGACAGAAGGTATCCCAGAAGGCCGGCATGATTGGTGGCACCACCGGCTCCTCGTCATCCGGATACATCTCCAGATATCGAGCGAAGTCGGCGTCATTCATCAGGCCCGTAGCCGGTCCATCCAAGTCATCAAGCGGAATGGAGAAGGTCATATGAAAGGTCAACTGTTCGGGGACGGCCACCTCCACAAAGGACCCATCCTGAGCAGTTACCCTAGCGATAGCCGGGGGCGGCGGATTGAGTGAAGTCGGAACATTCTCCGTACGAGTAGGGGTCGGCGGCTGTTGAACAGAGGAAGTAGCGCCGGTGGGAAACCTCTGAGAAGCCGGTCGAGGAGCCTTCTTCTTGTTCTCCCTCTCGGGCCGGGTCCGCTTGGAAGGTAGAGGGCGTCGAGGAGACCCGAAGTCGATCCGCTTTCCCTTTAAAGGCGAGCGCCCCATGGCTGATCAGTGAGATGATGCGTAGAGAACAAGAGGCTATTTATAGGAGCCATGCGGAGTTGAGAGAATCCAAACGGCTCCGTTGAATCCGGGAAGATAGCAGAGGATCCGGACGTTACGAGGTCTCTTTAAAGACAGAGATCCGGTGATGGAGAGAACGGTCAGTTACTACTTTCCCAAACCCGGATTAGTGGACCGGGTATGAGAAAGTGAGGGACTAGTTGATGGGGTGAGAACCCCGACCCAAGAAGATGGGCCAAAGAGAGGAGTCCAAGAAAGAAGATATGGGCCAGTAGCAAAAGAAGCCCAGTGGAAAGCTTGGGCCGAGTCCAGGAGTCGGCCCAGGCCCGAGCACGGATAGAGACAAGACCCTGAGCCGTTAAGGAACATTGAAGAGCCTCATTTAAGAAGACTCGGCCCAGAGAGCCGTTGAAAGGCGTTCCAGCGTAGCTTTTAAGACGGTCCAGGAGCCGTTGGAGGCATTCAAAGCAGGACTCGGTCAGGCAGGCGGTTATGAGTCCATAGAGCCGTTGGCCGGTCCGGTAACGGCGCCCAACGGCTTAGTAATTGTAATTAGCCTTAAAAACAATGATTAATGTCCTTCAAGTCGGACGGAGAGGAGCCTACTATATAAGGGCCTCTCCGCCCTTGTAATGGAGGAGGCCAGGCCTAGTGAATAAGAAACACACACTTTAGCTATTATTTCGACTACTCTTCCTTGCTAAAAAAGCTTTGTGAAAGGTGAATCCACCAACCAAGGTTGTGTTGGACCTCCCTGGGCCCGAAAACCCAAAAACCAACAACATATTTAAAAAGTTAAGGAACTAAATTTAGTTAAATTGATACTCCCTCTGTCACATTTTATGTGTTTGGTTCGGTTAACGAGACTTGACTGAAGTTATTTTTAATCTAATTTTTCATAATATTAAGTTTAATATTATTATAAAAAATTTATATATTTAGAAACTACACTAAAAGTACTATTATACACAAAAAATTAAATTAAAAAATAAGTAAAAAATACTAAAGAAAATAAATAAAGAAGAAAGAGTTGATTTGACGAAATAATAAACATGACAGATAAAATGGGATTGGGGAGTATTTTTTGAAAGCCAAAAGAATCAGATTATATTAGCCACCAAGGGCTGAATAAAAGCAGGAGGAAAATCCCTCCAAACATAACGACCTGCTACTGCAGATACATGTTTAGATAAGGAATGAGCCACATGATTGGCCTCCATATTCACAAAACAAAATAGTGTTCCAGGCATAGCATTAATTAAACGATTGCAAGATAATAAAATGAAACCAAAATAATTGCGAAACGAACAAGCACACTCTAATCCTGAGACCAAAACCGATGAATCCGTGTAAAGTCTTCCACCTGAATACCCATTGTCCTTCAACCAAGAGAGGGCCTCGCACAGCGCCATAGCTTCCGCTAAAGGAGGATCATACTGACACGACAACGAGCCGTTGGCCGCCGCCACAAAGGAGGAGTCGCCATCCAATACAATAAAACCAAATGCTGCTGAATGATTTGTTCCGTGGAAGCCGGCATCGCCATAGCATCGATACGACATGGGAACCTGAGACGTTGCAGTAGGGGGTGTTGGTTGCAGGATACTGTTACGGCTGCAGGCTTGCTGTCGGCGTTGCTCACACTCGGTCCATGTGGTCCACGCAGCCGAGAAGCGCCGAAGGAGGGAGCACGGAGTCGGCATACACCCTTCCCACACCGCCGAGTTCCTCGCAGTCCAAATTGCATGGAGAATTCCGCAAATACGACCTTGGACATCTGCGCCAATCCCAGACGTACCACCGAGCCACTCTTCTGACCATTGCAAGAAACTCCTGTTGGCAAAAGAGGGGATTTGAATCTGAGACATATGCCAAACAGTGACAGCAAAGGGGCACGAGCAAAATATATGCAAAAGACATTCTTCATATAAACCACATGATGGACAAATATTCAATAGATCCACCCTCCTATTTATCAAGTTATCAAGCGAGGGCAGAATATTCAAGAGAGCTCGCCACAAAAACACCTTCCACTTGGGGGGGACCTGTAAATTCCAGATATTTTTCCAAACAGGTGAGACTTGTGAATTTATAAAATTCAACCTTTGATAGCCATTCTTGACCGAGTAACATCCCCTTAAATCCCCTTCCCAATACCACATATCATCATAATCCAAACTTACAGGTAGCTGAGATATTAACATCACATCCCGTGGATTAAACAACTGGTGTAAAAGATCACCATTCCACCTCCCCGTATGGGCACTAATCAAATCCAAGACTAGTAAAGACTGGTTATTAAAAATCTGATCAGATTCAACATATGGGTTATGGGCATCTGGTAGCCAGGGAATTGTCCATATCTTAGTCAAACTGCCATTACCAATCCTGCGCCTACATCCGGATTTTAACAAATCCTAACTGGCCATAATGTTCCTCCACACATAACTTGGGTTACCCCCCTATAACAGCCTCATAAAAGGAAGTTGTCGGGAAATACCTTGCCTTAAAAACACGTGCCATCAAAGAACAGGGATTGGTTAGTAGCCGCCAACCTTGCTTACCCAGTAGAGCCAGATTAAACTCACGTAAACGCTTAAATCTCATTCCTCCAAACTTCTTTGGTTTACACATCCTATCCCAAGCTAACCAGTGAATGCCTCCTTCATCTCCAGCCCGCCCCCACCAATACCTGTTCATCAGTCTTTCCAGAGAAACACATAAAGAGGATGGGAGCAGATAAATACTCATAGTATATGTTGGCATGGCTTGTGCCACACTCTTCAGAAGGACCTCCTTACCAGCTTTAGACAATAACCTCTTATTCCAGGAGCCAAACCTCTGCCTCAGCTTTTGCTCAACATAAGCAAAAACCGCCCTCCTATTCTTGCCAACCACAGAAGGTAATCCCAGGTACTTCCCAAAATCCTCCGCTTGAGCAACAGCTAAGGCCCCGGACACGAGCTCACGCATCTCTATGTGGGTATTGCGACTGAAAGAGACATTGGACTATTAAAAAATTGAAAGTGTTATTATAGTTATTCGATCAAAAATGATGTTGACTCGTTTTAATTGCATTCTTAGAAGTTTTTGATCGGTTGAATTTATACATGCATGTTTTTGTTTTGTTTCATTATTCTTTTAAATAAATTATGAAATTTACATGTTATAAATTTACAATGTTGATGAGGCTTTGGTCAAATTTTGAGAAGGATTACCTTAGTAAATTATACCCTGGGGCCTGGACTATGAATAAATGTTCATTTTTAATGAATTTTTATTACCTCAGTGAATATACTATATAATAAATTTTCACTACACAAATAATGAACTTTAAAAAAATGGACATTTATTATATTAAAAATGAAACTTTAATATATTAAAAAGACAAAATAACTATTTTAATTCCTCAATAATAATAATAATAATAATAATAATAATAATTATTATTATTATTATTATTATTATTATTATAAAATCGGCCCCTTAATTATAGCCATGACTCTGATCTATTTAGTCCATGAATTGTGTTTTGGGGCGGGGAATCTAATGAATTTTTATATTTATCCTTCCATCACCGTTAATTTTAACATAAATTTAAGGGAAAATGACATTTTTTTCCCATGTGTTATATGCTTATAACACTTTTTCCCCCTGAGTTATTCATGCATTCACATTTGCCCCCTCAATTATTATAGAAGTGGCGGTTTTTCCCCCTGATAATATTAAATGGACATTTCTACCCTTAAAACAAATATTTTATTTATTTCTCTTCTTCACCAAATTATTGCTTATACGTAGGGATGATCACGGTTTGGTTCGAACTGAACCAAACACTATAGCAATCAAATTAAAAAAATTCGGTTATGATTCATAACATAACCCAATATTTGGGTTTCCGTTTATTAAAATCGTGAACTGGAAAAAATGGATCCTGAACCGTGAACCGGAGGTTCAAATCGGAACAACTACTAGCAATAGCTTAAATTAGAATTATAATATTTGCAAATAGTGTATGTTTTTTTTTCCGCATTTATATTGACTCTCACATATAAGTATATATAATCGCGATTTGAGTTTTATTTTGAACTGTCGGTTCACGATTTTGGATCCAATTTGAACGGTTGGTTCAATCTTTTTTTTTTTAAATTTTATTTTTTTATTTTAAAAATATTCTAAATTTAACACTTAATGTATTTTATTTTTTCAAATCGTGGTTATAATTTGTTGGAGAAGAAAAATAAATGAAATATTTATTTTAAGGGTAAATATGTCCATTTAATATATCAGGGGGAAAAACTGCCACTTAAATAATTTAGGGGGAAAAAGTACTATAAGTATAAACAAAGGGGGGAAAAGTGCCCCCTAAATTTAATGTGGGGAACTAAAATGTTCACTAAACAAAGAATTTGGAGACTAAACGGGGTCATATGTACAATTAAGGGATTGAATGTACCATTATCCACAATTGAGGGGCTAAAATGATCATTTTTCTTATTAAGAATGTGCATCATGTTAGTAGTTCATCTTACAAGGTGGACTGTAATCTATTGTATAATGATTGGAATTACCTCGAGTTGTTATTGCATGGACCATGGTCCACACAGCTATGTGGACCACAAATAAAAAAGTATATTATTTGAAAATATATTATTTGAGTACTAAAAGTACATTATTTTGTATACTATCAAATAATGTACATTCAGTACACAATAATATATTTTTAGTATATTAAAAATGTATCTTGTATTCAGAGAAAGTACATTATTTGAGTATTGAAATACATTATTTTTATGAGTTAATACCTCTAATGGTCCTCTGAGTATTAGGGATTTACCAGTTGCGGTCCTCCGAGTTTTAAATGACCTCCAATGGTCCTCCATGTTTTAAAAAATAACCACATGTGGTCCTAATTCTTAAAAAAAAAAAAAAAAAAAAAAAAAAAAAAAAAAAAAAAAAAAAAAAAAAAAAAAACCGAGTTTAAAATGACCACGAGACGTCCTAAAAGGACTACAGGTGGTTATTTTTTAAAACATGGAGGACCATTGGAGGTCATTTAAAACTCGGAGGACCACATTTGGTAAACCCCTAATACTCGGAGGATCATTGGAGGTATTAACTCTTATTTTGTATAATGTCTATTCAGTACACAAATAATATATTTTTACTATATTAAAAATGTGTTTTTTTTTCCAAAAAAATAATAATAATAAAAAATGTTTTTATGGTCTACACAGCGCTATGTGAACCATGGTCCACATAAAATTTTGATGCTTACCTCTTTATAGACTTGGAGCGATTTCATGGGTTGAGAATATAGTTAAGTGAAATCAGAAAACACAGGTTATCAATAAAAAAACAAAAAAACAAAAACAAAAAAAAAAATGAGAAGGAAGAGTTAAGACTAAACATAGAGAGAGATATTTATATGTTTAAAAAATTTCTTAAGTAAGTTGAAATATTAATTTTTTTTAAATAGTATTAACTCTATTAGAGTGTAATATATGTTCATAACTACTTTCTCAACTTATTGAGAGTTAGTAATGACTCCACTAAGACTCAAACTTACGATCTCCTATGTAGGAGTTCAACTTGGTAACATTAGACTACAAGGTCCTTGGTGCATTGAAATATTAATTGTTTATTAGTTTCTTTGAAAAATGTGTTTTTATATTTTAAAAATTTTGAAAACTACCTGGCCTCTATTTGGAGAGAGGTTTCACAAGTAAAAACGTGTTTGAAATGCTATTCTTTAAGAATTCCATACAACATAGTGTTGATTCACACAAAAATTTAAATAATAATAATAATAATAATAATAATAATAATAATAATAATAATAATAATAATAATAATAATAATAATAATACTTGTTTATCCTTAAGGAGTTTTTTTGTATTTTGGATTAAATTAACCTGGATAATTCGAATTACTTAACCCAATAATTAAAAGAATAAATAAATGGATAATAAAATGAAAAAGACAAGAAATATATGTCGCAGAGACAAGATTAAACTATTAATAAGCATTGTAAGAGGATTACAAGTGAATGAATGATGTCTTAATGTGACAATAACAATTTAATTTATACTAAAGTTACCCCCTAACTGCCCCCAAGAGAATAGGGCGGACAGTTGGATCTTCTTTGATCATGTCCATAACCGAAGTCGACCGCCTCAGGCCGAGGCTGGCCTTGGGCGGCCCAAGGACGATGTTGGCTTCCGGGTTGTTCTCGTTTCTTCTCGGGTTGGTTGCTCCGAATCCATCTCTAATATATCCATCATTTGAGGGAAAAAAAATAACTTTATAAGTATCTAGGCTATTGCAAACCAACAAGATCAATAAGAAAGTGGAACTTTAGATCATTCATGAGACCGTCACGCATATAAAAACGGGAAGGAAGATAAAAGCGTGCACAAAAAACCACTTAATTAGTTAACTAACCTAAAATAAGTTCATAATCATTACTTTATTAATACATAATAATCGCAGGGCCGGTTTCAAAGTTTGTGAATTTGGCTGTGTACAAGCACTAGTATACATGCATTTGGGAGTTTATTGGTAGGTTGAAACACATCCTACGATTTATCTTATTTACTTATAATATAATTAATTAATTAAGTAAAATTATTACGGAGTATTTATTAAGGAGATCTTGAATAGTGTTAATTAATGGCTCATTTGGAGGTTCTTTAGTAGGTTAGATTTCTCCATATCTTAAAAGAGGACAACAAATGTGTTGATTTCTTGTCTAATCTTGATCGACCAGATGACTAATCGTGGAATATTCTTTTCTTTCCTCGATCTTCTTCTTCCCTATCCACAAAAAAAAAAAAAAAAAAAAAAAAAAAAAAAAAAAAAAGATCTGGATCACTGTGAAACCGTAGAAATCTCATCCATGCAAATCAATATAAAAAAGAAGGGAAAAAAATTACTATTTTGGTCTCTCAATTGTTTTGCAATTGTCAATTTAGTCTCTAATTTTCAATTTAGTCAAATTGGTCATTCAATTGTTTTAAATTACGTCAATTAAATCATATATTCACTGTTTTGGTAACTAACGATTGACTGATGGAATAGTGATCAAGTGACTTAACTAAAAAAATTCAAAATAATTGAAGGGTCCATTCGACTAAATTAAAAATTAATAATTAAATTGACAATTGTAAAACAATTGGAAACCAAAATAGTGATTTTTCCTAAAAGATGGAAGGCCATTGTTTACTTAAACGATCGTACAAACATGCAAAAATCATATCGTTAAATGGAGCAAAAACAAAATGTTAATTATCCAACTAAAAAAGAGTGCCAATTATTTTGCTTTAAAGAATTCAAACAACCTAATTCTTTTAGACTGCCGCTACAACGTTTTAAAGCTATCAATTCCCGAAACAAATAATACACATATTTCTAATGAGACAAACTCTGTTTCACGTCATTTTTATTGGTTAAGTGTCAAATTTAATTCCCTTAATTTAACAATTAATAAATCAAAAGTTATCTCGTTGAAGCATTTTTCATTCTTTGTTTTTATTTTCCTAATTTTTCATTCTTTGTTTTATGTTTTCTAATGTACAAGTAAAATATGTTTTCCTTTTTCCTCTTCAAAAAATGACAATTAAAAAAAATATTAAACAAACTTTAAAAGTTTATCCTAAAAGCGAAAGTTTATCCTAAAAGCGAAAATGGTAAATTGAGAAATATAACAAGTTAGCAGTGTTTAAATTAATAGAGTTTACATTATTTGGGATGAACCGTATGAACTACTATACAAAAGAAAGTGTCTCCAACAAAATGAAACAAGTAACATGACTTCATTTTACACTACTGGAAATTATAAAATTTCTGACTACCTGAAAGTGATCTTAAATCAATTCGAAAGCAAAAAATGGTCGGAAATAGCAACAAAGGTTTTTCCGTATACCAAAAGTGATCGGAACAAGACTTTTTACTTGATATAAGATCACTTTTGGGTGGTCGGAAATTCCATAATTTCCAGCAATGTTATTATCTTATAATTGAGTTTGGCCAATTTTGGACTGATCAATAAAAAGCAATTTTGTGACATATGATTTATTAATATCAAATTACACAAAATTTAATACAAGTAATACTTTTCAATATATATAATGCTACGCCATTTTTTGAAAGTGTGAACAAAGAAAATTGAATTATATTTAGAAATTCAAAATTTTGGTTTACATATCAAATATCAATGCCATTCTTCAATTTGATGCCTTGAGCACTCCACCATTGAAGGGTCTCCGGGTTTCGAGTGGCTTGATCTTCAAAGAAGGGCTTGTATATATAGCTTGTTCTTCTTGAAGGGCCTCCGGGTTCAAATGGTTTGATCTTCAATGGAGGTTTGGATCAATAGGCATAGGCATGATCATTATGGAGGAGGGGCTTTTACTTTCAGGATCACATTTTTTATTGTGATCTCTGAATAAACTTGATATTTTTAGTTTTGATATGTTCAAACTCTTTTGATATTATCTAATTAACAAATTAAATAATATCAATATTATCCAAAATATTTTAAATATATTCAAATATACTAATATTGATAAATAATCAATATTTATCAAAATTTAAGTGTCTACAAATGCCCCATCGATACTTGCTTGTACGCCACTTGAGAGCATATACCACTCCAAAGTATGTAGTGCAAGTAAGTCTCGACACTACAACTTTAAGATATAAGTCCGTTTCAACTCGTGCCAAGGAGCCTTGAAAGATATGAGGTCGTTTTTACTCGTGCCAAGGAGCCTTGAAGGATATGAGGCCGTTTTAACTCGTGCCAAGGAGTATCATTTAGCCTCCTCCATTTCAAATTTCATATGGGGTTTGCCCCCATATCGGTTGAAAGTGCCTATGAAGAGATGAGAGGCAGAGCTGTCCCACTGGGCGTGCCAATTTGTGAACAAAGAAAATTGAATAATATTTATATTAATATTCAAAATCCTTGTTACATGTCAAAGTATCAATAAAGTGTGGTGTGGGTACAAGTCTCTGGATGATCCTCTGATTCTTCAATTGATGTCTTGAACACTCCACCATTGAAGGACCTCCGGGTTTCAAGTGGCTTGATCTTCAAAGAAGGGCTTGTATATATAGCTTGTTCTTCTTGAAGGATCAACATGCATCAACATATGGAGGAGGATGGACTTTTACTTTCAGGATCACATTTTTATTGTGATCTCTTAATAAGCTTCAGAGTTCTTTCTATGATTTTTCCTAGGATCTGTGATTACATAGAAATGAAAGGTCCTATTTATAGCGGTAGGATAGAGGAGTTTTGATAGGTTCAAACTCTTTTGATATTATCTAATTAACAAATTAGATAATAATATTATCCAATATATTTCAAATATACTAATATTGATAAATAATCAATATTTATCAAAATTTAAGTGTCTACAGAAAGTACTCTCCCAATCTTATTTTATGTGTGTTGTTTGGTTAACAAAACTTGACTAAATTACTTATAATCTATTAATCATAATATTTAGTTCAATATCAGTGTATAAAATTTATATATTTAGAAACAATATTAAAAGTATCATTAAATATAAAAAGTCGTACTTAAACTATACATTATAAGAAGACATTAAAGAAAATAAATGAACATGAAGATGTTTGTTTAACTAATATTCTTCCAGTCTCATTTTATGTGTCTAGTTTGGTTAACAAAATTTGATTGAAGTTATTTAAAATTTAATTTTGTATAATATTAAATTATGTATTAGTATGTAGAATATATATATATATATATATATATATATATATATATATATATATATATATATATATATATAATTTACATTAAAATTACTATTAAACAAAAAAAAAATAATAAGAAAATAATATCCAAAAAAATTTAAAAAAAAAATGTTTGACTAATGAATAGTAAATATAACAAGTAAAAATGAGACATAGAGTGTAGCAAATATGATAGATGCGGGATATTTGGTAAACAACTTATCAACCAACTTTTGATTTATTTGACCAATTTTAGCATTTTGACTTGGTCAAGCAACTAAATTGAATGTTTGGTAAACAATTTTTTTGTTTAATTTGTTGATGCCAATAAGTTAAAAATGAAAAAGCTATTTGGAGTAGCTTTTTGGTATCAACTTATTGCATTTTCTTTTTAAAGATCTAATTTATCATTAATAGTTATTAGTTATTATGATGTTTATGTTTATTCAAATTTACGTTTTTATTAGTGAATTATTTTATTTAATAAAAAACAATGGTTTAAAATAATACTCCGTAAATGATAACGATGAAATTAACAACAATTACTACTATTACAATAATAATAATAATAATATTATTATTATTATTATTATTATTATTATTATTATTAGTATTTTAAAATTTATATTTCTAAAAATAAAATAACTTAAGGATAATTAAATGAATAAACTGTATATGCATATCTTTCAAAGTATTTGTACAAGTTACTCGCGAAAATAATTAATTTACAAAATATTTTTATACATATTATTATTAATATTATTAATTAATTAAAATAACTAATATAATCAACTATCATCTATCATCTAATTATCAAACATTCCGCAATAGGTGGGGAATTATTTTTGTCCTGGAAAGGAAGGAATAATTATAACATACAGCAATAGGGGGAAATAAAAAGTGAAATTGTTTGAAGCATGTGATTTGACAATTGACAAGAGTATTACTATCTTTTCCTTATCGCTTTGTCTTGTTATAGCAATTTCCTGTCTCCGATCCATCTGCCTCAGTTCTTTTTACCCATCCTTTTCTGATGATCATCATTCATTTGAGTCATAGTACATAGTACATTTGACTGTGCATGCAGCATGCCTCTCAGTTTTGTTCCTATTCCATACTGTTAACTACCCAAACCCCCTTCAATATTCTTTCCTTTTTTTTTTTTTTTGAAGAAAAAAAAATTGACTGAAATTATTTATAATTTAATTTTTATAATATTAATTTTTGAATTAGTACGTGAAAGTTATATATTTAGAAAGTATTATTAAACACAAAAAAAAAATTAAATTTAAAATTATAAGTAAATACTAATGATAACAAGCAAAGAAAAAATAATTGGTTTGACCAATGAATAATAAGTGTGACAGATAAAATGAGACATGGTGAGTAGTTTTTTTTAGTACTACTGAGTCTATTACAATGTAGTATCTGTTCATATATACTTTCTCAATCTATTGAAGTACAAAGAATCATTGTCCCCACTAGGTTCGAACCTGTGACCTCCTATTTGGTTCCATGTCATGTAGTTTCTTTAACTTGTGTTTTTTTTTTGGGACTTTGGTTGTAGACTCCCGGTATCTTGTAATCATTTACACAGTTCAAATTTAAGATTTAAAATAAATTAGGAGTGTGTTTGGTTTGCACATGAGAATCGGAATCGGAATGAGTATCAAATACTTAATTAAATGTTCAAAATCCTAATTTTCAAGATTATTTTTGTAATTTGAAACATTATTCCCTCCTCATACTATACAACCAATTTTGTAATTTAAAGATCATATATTATTGAATGTTTAGAGAAGAATGTTACAAAATTGTTTTTTTTTTTAACCTTAATAAAGACTTAGGAGATTTGAACATTTATTAGTCAAAATTAATGTTTCTGTCACTCTGATAATTAATTCTGCCGCAATATGGACAACTTAGGAACCGAATATGGTGACAATAAAATTAAAAGACTAAAGTGGATTATTTGCCCACAATTAAGGATCAAAAATATCATTTTTTTCTCTTTTAATTATATTATTATTACAAAGTTTTTAGCATATTAACACCACTACATTGCATGTTGGGTGGAAGTTAGGAGAGTCAAATCATATATTCTGTTATCGAGGTGTTGTAGATAGACTATTTAAGTATAAAAAAATTAAGTTAAACTAACACTACTAGCAATACTTTTTGACATAATGGTAAACGTTTTATCTTAACACTATATCAACCATTTTATCTTATGCTTTTACCATCTACTTTAATTTGACTAAATCTTTAAGATGTATTTGTCCAAAATTTTGACCATTTCTTATTCTGAGCAAAATAAACTCTCAAAAGATCATAGTAAAATTTTCATCACCTGTTTATTCTCTTTTTTTTTTTTTTTTTTGAGCCAACAAGTATGTGTCATGTCAACATGAAATATTTTTTTTTAAAAAAAGTAATACTAATGACACGGGCATAGAGTCCGGCGTAGCGCACAACGCCCGTACGGCGTTCCGGAGCCCCTCATACCCCGCGTACCAGCCTTATCCACATAAGCACCACACTGGTTTCGCCCTGCCATGGGCTCATCAGGAGAGCGGCAACAGCTCCCAACCAAGTTGTGCCCTTCTAATCGCATCGGTGCCCTTCATAGTCAAGTCCAAGACTAGTCACAGACTCCCCAAACTGAATCGGGTCGGCGTGCCTAACTCGGCTAGACCTTAGCGTCTAAGACATAACAACCCTTAACTCTATTGAGGCCTTTTTCACCCACATGGCATTGCTAATCAGTTGGTCGTTTCCACACTCTTTGGGTCTTTATACGGTCACGGAAAAATAATCAGTGACACTAAACTCAGTAAAATAAACCCTAGGAGCGCAGAGCACATAGTAATAAAAGCAAGGAATGAATAATATAATAATGTAGAATGAGAATCACAAAACAGGAAATGGTTTAATGTTTGTGCAGTGCAAAGATTATACTGTAGGAGTGAAGTGAAAGAACGTAAGGGAAATAAAACAGACACCATGGGAAAAGAACAATCATATTATTATATTGTGAGTAGCTATGGCATGTCCTATGGGTAATTAAAGGGGATGGGAGAGATGAGAGACTGGAAATATATATAATAATGTTGTTTCAGCTGCATGCTTTTTCCTCATCCATCACCTCACCTACATTTCCATGTGGGCCAACACAATTGTGCATCCTCCTGCTGTACATGTTTAAGACCACAATTTCTAATGGGCCATTTGGTTGGAAGAGAGAAATTAAGGGGGGAAATAAATTGTAATTCACCAAGTGGTTTGTGGTCCACTGGTATCGAGTTGTTCTCTTAAGTGGGAGGTTTGTAATTTGATAGAAAAAGAATAATGTGATAATAAAGTAAGAAGTTGATATGTATGAATAGGATTATAGCGAATTAAAAAGGAATAAGTGATGTAATGACTAAAATTAGTGTAATAATAATAATAGTAGTATTTGTTCTCCACTGAAACTCGAACTCACAACCTCCTATATGGGAATCCAACTCAGGTGCCATCTATGCACAAGGTGTTTGGCAATGATATATTAGTGTAAATTAATTGCATGCAATGATGAATATTAGTGTAGGCCAACTTGACAGTAGAAGGGCAAAAATGTATTGAGAGAAGATTTTTTTTCTCTAATTTGGCGCTGAATTAAAATTCTTAGGTGGGGCCGTGGGGGTCTATGAATTCTAATTCAGTAAATGGAGGGAATTTTAATTCGGTGGAATTGTGATTTCTTCCAACCAAATACTGTAATTGGAGGCTTAAAAAATTGTGTTGTAATTGCAATTCAATTCATACCAACCAAAGATGTCATAAACTTCTAATACCACAATCTGTCCAAGACAGGTGACCGAGTCGGTGGAGTATGATTTTCATATTGAATTTAATTTTTTTCAATAATTTCTCAATCAAGCTTCTTTGACAGGATTTTTCTTGTGCTGTTTACTTCTCCCTGTGTTGTATGATTTGACGCATTGTGGAAAGTTTGGAATGTTCAACCATAATAAAATGTTCTAAATTGTAGAATTTTTG
Organism: Ipomoea nil; assembly: GCF_001879475.1. Lineage (NCBI taxonomy): Eukaryota > Viridiplantae > Streptophyta > Magnoliopsida > Solanales > Convolvulaceae > Ipomoea > Ipomoea nil. The sequence goes on along the minus strand of NW_017619742.1, from coordinate 1,897,882 downwards.
TGCAAATAGAGATGACTTTTCTAATAATTTTTCATATCACTTTGCAATTTGAAAAATTCTTCGTGGTTATATTATCTATCACTTGTCGAAATTGGTTAGTAATGCCATCCATCAACAAAGTATTGGAAACAATCAAACAAACTTGTGTTCAAATTAAATTAGATGGCAAATCATCATAACTCTTCCTCCATGTATAAGGCCGTTGACTATCTATTAAAGACATAAAGTCGCTTATTTAGAAACACATTGTTTGTGTTAGGAATGACAATGAGGCGAAGCAAGGGATATGGAGTATATTCTCCATCTTTGTCCCAGTTTCTAGCCCCATTCTGGAAGAGAAATTTTTTCATTATTGTCCTCATGAAAAATTGTTGGGGACAACTCTGTAATCCACCCTTAGTCTACCTAGTAAAAGAAAAAAAATTAAATATTAAGTTCTTAATTTTAAAATATGAAAATGGTCGTCATATAGGCTCTAACTATTGATAAAAAAAAAATTAAAAAATTAGGTCTTGAGTTTTGAAAATTTTCAATTAAATACTTGAACTCACTAAAATCGTCCATCTCAGTGCTATTTATCAATAAACAAGTTATTCGTAAAAAAATGTCGGTGTAAGTGGCAAAACTTCTGCTTACATGTCTTTTATACAGAGTTATATTATGCATACTCCCAAATTCTATTTCTCACTTTTACTCTTTGATATGATCTGACAAACAATTTGATATGTTATTTTTATCATGTGAGTCTCTAAAAAAGTGTTCACATCAAGAATTTGATAGCGAGAGTAAAAGTTAAGAGTATGTAAGTACACATAATATTCTTCTTTTATAAGATTACAATTCATATTTAGTTTAACTGGTACGATTACCCAACTAATGGACCAATACATCAAAATGACTAGTTGATGAGGTGCTTATTTTAATTTGAAGCTTTGTTTAATTTATGGGATTAATGTGTGTTTCACGTATAGTTGAATGGCCTAATTGGTGCTTTTTCCTTTAAAAAGATTTAAAATCTTCATTTTATCCTTAATGACAACCATAATACTAAATACTAAATACAAAATTTAAATAATGTTCATGCAAATAAGAATACAATTACAAAATTGATAAAGTATCCTTTGGAAGGGGACAGTGAATGTTTTTACATAGAGTCCATGCACGAGGATATCGATTATTTGTATGAATTGCCCCATAAAGAAAAGAAAGCATGTGACTTAGCAAGTCAAAGGGGTAATAATGATCATTGGATGATATGTGTGAGTTGAATAATTTGCATATGCTTTCGGATAATGCTTTTGAACTGTGTGATGATTCTTTATGTAAAACGTTGAATTCTCTTGGAGAAGTCGAGGAGGAAATGGTTGCAAGTGATCGGGATGAGTAGTAGTAATAGAAGAAGCAAAAACTTGTGTGAGAACGTATCACTGTGAGACGGGTCAGGTTGGATCAAGATGAAAATGTAATACTTATGTATACAAATGTCATACTTATATGCTTAAATGTAATATTAATCAGAATAATAAAAAAAAATTGTTACTTATAAGGGTAAATGTAATACTTTTACATTTCGATTTAAAAGTATTATATTTTTCCTCGAAAGTATTATATTTTTCCTTATAAGTAAGAGGCATTTGCCAACTTTACTTATTATGGAAAAATGTAATACTTTTGATGAAAAATATAATGCTTTTACATCAAAATGCAAAAGTATTACATTATATTTTTCTCAATAGTTAGCATTTCATTTTCCTTTATAAGTGACAAAAATTTTATTCACGATTAGTATTACATTTGAGCATATAAGTATGACATTTGCTTATGTTGATTCGACCCGACTCACGAATAATGACCCGTGAGACAATCTCGCACAAATGTGACCAACAACAACAACAACAACAACAACAACAACAACAACAACAACAACAACAACAACAACAACAATAATAATAATAATAATAATAATAATAATAATAATAATAATAATAATAATAATAATAATAATGTTTTCTACCATGAAGTAAAATAAAGAGCAAACAAGAAAAATATTATATTAGGTCAATCCCAACCTAGCCCTAACTTTTCGTACTCCATTATGAAATATGAACTATTCAACTCCTAACTTAATTAATTATAAGTGCATATTACCATTTTGTCAACTTTATCAATAATATAAACAGTGATCTGTAATTTTTTGTCAAACTAGTAAATGTTGAATCTTGAAGTAATTTGATTCAGAAGCTTGAATTTCACTATATATATTTGGCAAGTTAGTGATGTTACCAGTTACCGCCATGCTAGCTTGGTTATAATTATTTTTTTTAAAAAAAAAAAAAAAAAGGAAAATGACAATTTTTTATCCCACAATTGTTCTTAATTGAGTTAATACCAAAAATCGTCCTCGACTATAGTGATTTTTCTCAATTTCGTCCTAAACGACTTTGGTGACCTAATATCGTCCCAGACTTTTGTGTTTCGCTCAATTTAGTCCCAGACTTTTGTATTTTTGCTCAATTTAGTCCTTCATTTGTTATTCTGTCCATTTGGTGTTAAATAAATAGACAATTCAGTAATTTTAATATTGGTATCTCTTTACTCATAGGCATGTGAACTGCGAAATTCTTTTTTTTTTTTACGAATTACTCTCAGAATTACTCCTAAAATTGCGAATATAAAATTTGATTTGCAGGTCCGGGAGTAATTCTGGGTGTAATTCGTACAAGAAAGAGGAATTTCGCACTTCACAAGTTAAAAGTAAAGAGAGATCAATATTGACATTACTGAATTGTCCCTTTATTTAACACCAATTTGACGGAATAACAAATGGAGGACTAAATTGAGCAAAACACAAAAGCCTGGGACGATATTAGGTCACCAAAGTGGTTTAAGACGAAATTGAGAAAAAACACTATAGTGGAGGACGATTTTGGGTATTAACTCGTTCTTAATTTATACATCTATTTTCACTCTTTCAATTTTTACAAATATAATATTTTAATATTATTGGTGAAGGAGTTATAAATTCAAGGCATTAAATAATTGAGGAATTAGGAACATGTACTCAAACCCCAGGCCATTATTGTATCTAGGGTTTCGTGAAAAAATATATAATAAATTTAATTTGGAAGTTATAAATAAATAAATAAATAAATAAATAAATATATATATATATATATATATATATATATATATATATATATATATATATATATGTATGTATGTATGTATATATATTCACAAAACCTTAGATACAAATTAAATGAAACTTGATTTCTTGTTGTTCTCACAAGGTTGAATCATCAATTCTAAGGACCTCTACGCTCCGATCCGGCAGAATATCTGGGAGACTGTAAATCATGGTAACTCAGCACAGAAGCTAGACCGTTTTTTACTGCGCACAAGGAGTCCCCTCACTTTAAGAGGTTGCTCCCACACTGTTGCTGATGAAACTTGATTTCTTAATTAGCCGAAAGGTTCAATTGTTGAATTACAATTTATTAAACAATTAAAGATCAAATTTATAAGAATTGAAAGAAAACAAATTATAGATGATTTATAACTTGGAAACAACTAAGAGACTAAAAATATGATTTTTCTTTGGAAAAAAAAAAAGGTGGTAGGACATACATATGAGGGGGCAACACTCCTCACACATAAAAGTATAAGTTACAATGAAATCAACTAATTTACGAATAGTATTAAGTCAACAAACATAAAAGTTCAGGTCACGTGTGAAAAGTCACATTAGTTGATATGAAACTTGAAACGATAAATATAGCATTTCTCAAATATCATATGACAATCTATTACACTCAGCTCGATCTTCGGTTTCTTAGCTAGGTTGAATTCTTCCTTAGTGGTGAGGATTATATGTATGTATCTACATATATACATATATATATCCATCAAAACTCAAAAGTAGTGCTTGAGAACAGTATACAACACATACAATAACAAAAGAGAGGTGAATTTAGGTATTTGTATAGTATGAGTTAGGCATATATACACTCATCATATATATTCTGGTAGCCAGCAATAGCAATAGGAATAGCAATAGCAACATATATAATGGCATGCAGTGAATAATATTATCCGATCCAGAACAATATATGTGGGAGAGGGGGACCTCAAAGAAAGTAAATTTCCCTTCATTATATTTTAGCTTGTAGTTGAGGCAAAATGAGCTGTTGCAATGCATGGATATATTAAAAGGAAGATAGAATGGAAGATGAGTGCAGTTGTGGTCCATGCAGGGTAGGGATGAGGGGAAAGATAAGTGACATTGTGGTCCATGATAGGAAAGCCTAACTTTTAGGGTAAAAGGGAGAAGATACCCAGGCCATGCATTAGTGTGGACTATAAATGCTCCTCCAATAGTAGTAATGTAGTGGGGGAATATAATAATAATAATAATAATAATAATAATAATAATAATAATAATAATAATAATAATAATAATAATAATAATAACAATAACAATAACAATAACAATAATGGCAATGCAAAGAAAATATAATAAATATGTATATCTTATTATTTATCAATTATTATCATATTATGTTATCAGAGAAAAATTTTATAAATAGTAGCGAAGACATAAAATTTTATTTCCTTATTCTCCAAACATGCTTTCAATGAGATTAAAACATGTGACCTACTTTGATGTGTGCTTACTACTACACCAAAAGTTATAGTTAGTAGTGAAAGTGAAACTTTATCCCTTTATACTTGCATAGCAGTCAATGTCACATTTTGATGGTAGATTAGAATACATGTTGGGTTAGGGCTTCCAATTAAGCCACCATCCATGCAACACATAAAATACAACTTTTATCATATGGAAAATACTTTGTTCCCCTCTAAAATGTTCCCTTCTTAAAATCACTCCTTAAATGATTTATAGTCACTGAGTGTCATGAATCGATTGACCCACTGATTTGTTATCAAAGACTAATTACTATCCAATAAAAAAGTGTTATGTCAGGATGGGAACTGAGATTATGAAGAAAAAAGTTTACTTCAATTACTCTTATTGATGGATTATATGAATCCGGGAGTCCGGATTATACAACCCGAATATATGTCGAATGTGATGAACGAATGACAAAACGATAAATATTATATTAATTGAGCGTATAATGCTATTACAGAGGTTCATGACGTGTAATAACGTTACAAGTATTGTATGAAGGTTGGAAGATGATTCATTAAGACACCGAGGGGGCGTTTATATACCTCCCGGCCGCTACGGGCCCTGGGTCCGCGGGAGGAGCCGTGGGCCGCACCGCGGGACTCGCTCCACGCGAGGACCCGGTCCTTGGCCGAGCACGGAGCTCGGCCAAGGGGCTGACCATGGGCTCGCCCGAGCCCATGGGGCCGAGCCCACACGAGCCGACCTCACGCCGGGCCGACCCTGGGGTGGTCCGCCACGTGTCGCGGATAGTCCGTTGATGCCGGGTCGGATCTGCCCGCGTGGTTCCTGCTTCCGACCCGCTCCGTGATTATTCCATCACTTATCATATTCTGGTAAATTATTTTTGTGAAAATAGAATATTGTGTTTACTTCAATTCTTAGATTTTCTTTATCGTATTTTTCATTCCCCATTCTTGATTTTCTATTTTCTAAATCTACAAATAAATGTATTATCTGTTTTCTTTTCTTCAATTTGTCATTCTTTCTAATTAAAAAGAAAAATAATTTTTTTAATTGGTAAATGCACAAGTAAATTTGTTACAAAATTATTGTGTTACTATAAATGGTGCAACATGCATCATGATGATAGATGCAAATTGAATTCTTTAAATGGACTCTTTCATTTACGTACAATGCATTTTAATTTACAGTTGATGTATGACATATTACCTATAGACTTGATACGCCTAAAAGGAAAGAAATAATATTGGTGTGTAATTAGTGGTAAATTAATTGTATTATTAAATTAGTAAGTGAGCCTTTCAAAAAAATTAGTAAGTGAGCTAATTAGGGAATGGTTATAATTATTAGTGAACTAACTAGGGAGATGTATTAGGCACCACTAATTTAATAATACAATTTTTTTTTTTTGAAAATAATTTAATAATACAATTAATTTACCACTTACTAAAAATCCCATGTTTCGTATGTACATAATTGTATTAGTAGAATACACATAAACTCTTAACATAATACACATAATCTAACATAATACATAATACACATAAACTTTTAACATAATACAAATAACTCTTAACATAATACACATGAACTCTTAACATAATACACGTAAACTTTTAACATAATACACATAAACTCTTAGGACGCACAATGCATTGTGCACCCTGGTGCACGATATAATTTGTCGTGGTTGAGTGAAAAGGGACGCATTCATCATTTCATCCTTAACCAAAGGTCAATGGTTAGATCATTGGCTTTGGGTCTGGAGCAGCCTTAAATTTCCAGGCCAGCTGTCTCATCCAACAGAGGTGCCTACAATTCAGCGAGGAGATTAGTCACTGTATCCGTCGGTGAAAACTCTGGGCTACACCCAAAAAAACTAAGGAGATGCATGTTACAAAGTTGTATATATATTAGGACTAATGTATTCTTGTAAAAAGGACGACAAAACAATGAAAATATCTTGACTTTTAACATTTTGTAAATAGTTTTTTTTCTGGTTAGAGTCCTTACACATTCAAAATGTGAATTATTGGAGCTTGTATCTGCTCAAAAGGGTACATATTTGTTGCAGTCCTATGTAGGATCGTGACATGTTACAAATAAATCAACCATAGCTCTCCATGCTTAACCTGTTTAATAAGCCATGACCACCATATATGCATGCCCTATATAGCATATGGTATAATGACTGATACAACAAAATCTATATTGTCGATTAGTATTGGTGTGAATTACATATGATATTATCGTATATATTATACATAATTATATCTAATATTATAACAATGATTTTCAATCATATATTCAATACAATGATAATATCAAATAAGACCGACGCCTCTAAAATGTTCATTTATATAATTACCACCCATCTAAGGCATCAATCTTATCTTCTAAAAGGTTTTGGAAGAAGAAAAAGAAAAACATTTACATTATTCCTACCTTTATATATTCAAGTAATTTTTTCTTTTACTTTATTTTTCATCATTCTTAATGCACTGACTATTTCAATTATTCTTATTTACTTATAATTTTACTACTTTTCTCATTGAATACATATTTAAACATAGTTGGCTCGATAATCATAAAATTTCAAGTTTGATTTCATATCGGAGCTATTAGTCTTCTTGGTTTGAGATGGCCAGCTATAAGAAATCTAGACTGATTTATTTCCTTGCGGTCTTTTGTTGGCTAGTGTCACAAGTTGGATTTCAGCCTTGAAGTAGTGTTTGCAAGTTTTTTCGTAAACCAAAATTACAAGAGCCAAATATTTGACTAAAAGTTTTTATTATCTAACGTGACAATATATAATTTGTATTTGACTAATAAATAAATTCTTTTTTTATTATTATTATTTAAACCTAAGATGGGGTTGGCCAATTCACAATAACCATCATTATTGTGTGGACCATGATCCACACAGCTGTGTGACCATACTATCAAATAATGTACTTTTAGAGTTTTAATATATTAAAAATGTACATTTATTCAGAGAAAATACATTATTTGAGTACTAAAAGTATATTATTTTGTATAATGTATATTCAGTACATGAATAATGTAGTTTTAGTATATTAAAAAATGTACTTTTTGTAATGGTTCACGCAACACTGTGTGGAACATGGTTCACAGAATAATTTGCCTACAATTAATGTTAGATAATAAAGAATTTTAGTGGAAAAAAAAATTAGTCTTTATAATTTTATCCTTTATTTAATTGTGTAATGATGAATGAACGATATTTAATTAGCAATATAAATAGAGATTGAAGTTACACATATATTCCCCACGTACCCAGCTAAGCTATGGCACCAACCTTATCCTCTTAAAAGGTTTGATGGAAGAAGAAGAAACATCATGTACAAAGAAAACAAACAACAAATTAATAAATGATAGGATTATATATCCTATGCCTATCTTCACCTCCCTCCTCAGTCTTTTCAAATTTCATTTCCATCATCAAAAAACATTTCATCAGTCTTGTTGAAACCTATTCAATTCCTTATTTCCTTTGTCTCCCAACCTTAGATTATATATGTATGTATGTATATTATGCTCCTCACCAGCTTGGAGATCAGATGAATTGAAATTCAATTCTCTCTTCCCCTTTGCTTTAATTGCAGATTATTTAGTACAGACCAAAAAAAAAAAAAAAAAAAAAAAAAAAAAGAGAAAGTGTTGAAGCTAGGAAACAGACGCAATTGAATTTCCGTAGATAAGACAATCATATCATAGGTGGGACATTGATTAATAATATAATATGTCACGCGTGAGTACATACATATAGTCATACATAATCCGACTGTTCAAATTTAATGCTGTTTATATTTGGCTATTTCCTATTTGCATTGAATTGAAATATATTTATAGAATGTTAAAATAGTGACCTTGATATTTCGAACTGTATATATATACATAGTCATGTCGTGGCTAGCTACCTTACACTCCTCTATTAATGTTCAATTTATTGGGGTGGAGTCCGGGCGAGGACTAAGTCACATGAATTTAGCTATGCGTTTGATTCTTATTGGAAGTATATCGTTTGTCATAATCAAACACTTATTATTTTGTCAAAATTATAATTAATAGCAAAGGCACACTTACGACTTACTTTAATACTAATTGTGAAGACAAAATGCTTATAAATAATTTAATATGTCTAAAGTTATAACTAGTAGTGAAATTACAACTCTATTTTTTTATATTTGTGTACTAGTCAAAATTACTTATTGATATATAGCAGGATGCTGTTGTACACTGCCCTCTAGGCCAAGTCGTTATATCATAGACCGCGCTGCATGTGCACCGCGGTAAAAAACGGCGCCGTTTCTTTAAGTAAAGAAATGGCGCCGTTTCTTTAAGTAAAGAAACGGCCCGCCGTTATAGTTAACGGAGTCCGCTTATTTAGTCTATTAAATATCAACTGACACTGCAGTATATCTAAACCGACACTGCAGTTATATCAAAATGATACTGTAGTTATAGTGAAATGAAACTGCAGTGTATATAAAATGAAACTGAATAACATTTCACATATTTGAGTTTATATTGTACAATGAAGCTGTAATTATATCAAAATGATCATGTAGTTGTGTTTAATGAAACTATAGTGTATATAAAATAAAATTAAATAACATTTTCACATATTTGAGTCTATAAATATCGAATGAAACTATAGTTATATCGAAATGAAACTGTAGTTGTGTTGAACTGAAACTGTAGTGTATACAAAATGACACTGAATAATAGGGTTACTTTTTGCGAAAGGGTGCGATTGTGCGAAACGGTGAAAAACAAAAACCGTTTCTTTTCATTTAACAAAAGGACGCGAATCATGCACCGCACCGTGGTGCATGATATAATTTGCCCCTCTAGGCCTCTACCCAAAACGGACAAGAATCTAAGATTACATTTACTTCAATTGTCTATTTTCCTTTCTTCTGATTTTTATTTCTTTAGTTTTTCACTGACTATCAGCGGTTTTTTTTTCTCCAAAAAAATAAAGAATTTATTCTGTTAGCAAGTAGTGACATTGAAAATAATATACTCTGTGTGTGTGTGTGTATATATATATATATATATATATATATATATATATATATATATAGCTACCTATATATTAATGTTTATTAATTGGTGGGGTGTTTGGCCGAGGACGAAGTCAAATAAATTTAGCTATAGGTTTGATTGTTGTTAGGAGTTCAATTCTCAGTTTTCTTTTATATATTTTTTTCTTCAAAATTTTTATTCTCTATTTCTTATTATACGTTTTCCAAATTTATAAATAAGCATATTCTCCATTTTTCTTTCTCCAACTTTTTATTTTGTAAAAAAATAAAAATCATTTAGTAAACATACCATATCATAACGGCCCGTGTGGTTTGTGAAAAATATTTGAGGGAAAATATAATTGAAATTCCATGTAAAAGAAATTATCGGAAAGATTAATTACATTGTTTGGTTGGTGAAAAATAAATTACTTGAAATATCATATCGATTTCAATATTTCATTGTTTGGTTGAGTTTTAAAGAATAATGAGTATATATATATATATATATATATATATATATATATATATATATATATATATATATATATATATATACCCCTACACACTAATAACAACAACAATAAGGGTAATTAAAAAAATTGGTAATTAAAAAAAGTTGGTGATGTCATAATTATCCTACTTGTTTTCCATGAAAAACAAAATACCATGAGAGTCATTCAAAATGTTTTCTTCATTTCATGAACCAAACAAAGGAAAAATCAATTTTCATCAAATTCAAGAAAAACTTTTTTCTTGAAAAATATTTTCCAGTGAACCAAACAAGCCCTAAGGGTTTGATTCACAATAAAAGTATATTGTCGAGAATCTAATATTGTCTTAATATATTTATTTGTCGTTCATTAAGGTTATTTGTAATTTGTCGCTGCGAGTCAGTGTTGTGGACTTGTGGTGTATACACAGTTTCTTGAAAAAAAAATCTTGGCGTGGGAAAAGGTTGTCAATTGGCTGTTTGCTTATTATTTATTAAACACTATTTGTAAAAGTAGTGTAGAAGACAAATTGACTGCCTCTGATTTATGACTATTCAAATTTAATGTTGTTAATGCGTTGAAATAAATTGTGGAAAATAGTGACATTCAAAAAGAAAGAAAAAACGAGTGATTCAAACTAGGTTGCTTACATATACCTCCCACCATTAATGTTCTGTTTTTGCTTTTCTTTCTTTTCTTAAATACTATGATCTCCCATGTCTGATAGTTATTTTAGACTTTGAATCAATTAATTCATAGAGATACTGCTTTTAATTTTTTGGAAAACCTGCATTTACTACCTGAAAGTACGTTGTAAGTGAAGCGAGCCGTGTGACCCTAACCAATAAAAGACTGTATTACAATGAGGTAAACCGGTTTAGGTTGTCCATTACTTCTTCTCCTAAAAGGTTAAATTTCTAACCCCAAGGGCCTCCCCACACCGTCCATTACTTCTTCTCCCAAAATGTTAAATCTCCAACTCCAAGGGCTCAATACTCCGACCCGCTCTTGGCAGAGATGGCTAAATATTGGTACACACAATCTACCCACTTTGAACATAATCCTCACACTGCTGCCATCACCGAAGTTCAATCCTTGATATTTTCTCCAAATACTGTATACTGAATCATTGAGCATAGCCCATATGGGCTAGGTTGTACATTACTTAATTTATAAATAGTATTGTAAATTATATCGGAGGTAGAAGTATGTGTGTACACTACGTAGAGAGAGTATAGAGTACAAAAAGGGCAGCACAAGCTTATAGGTACAAACAAATGTGAAAGTGAATGATATGTGAGGATCCAAAATGTGGAGTTAAAAGGACTATTTATATTGGATTTAAGTTGTATATACCATGGCGGTACTTTGTAAGTGCGTCGATACGACATTCTCTAATTGGTAGTGGTGATCAGTTAGTTAAGCGGGCCATACCAACTGCTAATGTATTAAATCGCTGCAGTGGCCTATGCCTAAATTTTTGCTTGTCTAAGTTGGTTAATTCAACTACTACCGTTATAAATATACTGTCTAGAAATTCTCCCGGCTTGATAGGCTTAATCGAGTTCTAAAAAAGCTAATATCGAATCTAATAAATTGGACCTATTATTCCAATTATTAGACCAATCAAATTAAATTATCCTATAATCTCACCAACAAAATTCAAATGCGAAATCTTGATTAAAAATAATTGAATTCTTTTCAATCAGATTACACTCCGGTAGTCACTCATCACTGATGTTGAATGGCGTGGGGAATAAGTTGTGAACGAATTGAAGTGTTTTGTCTATTGTTTATTTAACAGTATTTATAAAGGTGGTGAGGCAAAAGACAGTTGAGAAGGTGGTGTTTGTCTATTGTTTGTCTTTTGAGATGGACACTTTGATCATTCCTAGGGGCTAGGGTGTATCCGAGTAATATTTGTTAAATACTGTGACAAAAGAGAGAGGAAGAGAATATTGAAGTGAAGAAAACCAGAAATTTTCATTAGCTTTGAAGGAAGAAGCAGAGTTCTTTTTATACAAAAGAAGAAGAGGAGAAGGCAGTTAAAACGGTTTAACTGCTACTGTTTGGAAAGCTAACTGCTATAACAAAAAAAGGGAGATGATAGGATTGTGCCAAGTGTCTTCAATCCTTCACTCCTAATAGCCCCCCTCAAGCTGGATTGTACAAGTCTAACAATCCAAGCTTGGAAATATAGCCATAGAAAGAACTAGGACAATGAGCCTTGGTGAAAGTGTCTGCTAGTTGTCTTTCAGAAGCAATGTGGAAGAGTTTGATGAGGCCTTTACTTAGCTTTTCCCTGACCAGGTGACAATCAAGTTCTATGTGTTTTGTCCTCTCATGGAATACAGGATTCTCTGCTATGGCAATTGCAGATTTGTTATCACAATACACAGCTATTGCTTCATTATGCTGAACTCCAAATTCTGTCAGTAGGAAAGATAGCCATTGTATCTCACAAGTTGTAGTTGCTAGGGCCCTATATTCTGCCTCTGAGGATGACTTAGATACTGTGGCTTGTTTCTTAGATTTCCATGAGACCAAGGCACTCCCCAGAAAGATACAAAAACCAGTGACTGACTTCCTTGTATCCACACAAGCACCCCAATCTGAATCAGAAAAGGCTTTTAGCTGCAGATCAGAATTTGCTGGGAAAAAGAGTCCCTGACCAGGGGAAGCTTTTATGTATCTCAACACCCTGTGGGCAGCTTGTAAGTGCAAGTGAGTAGGTTTGTCAAGAAATTGTGACAGCTGCTGAGTAGCAAAACTAATATCAGGTCTAGTTATGGTTAAGTATAGGAGTTTTCCTATTATCCTTCTGTATTGAGTATTGTCATCAAGTGGCTCACCCTCACTCTTGCTTAGTTTATGTGAGGGGACTGTAGGACTGTGCACTGGCTTTGCATTTGTGAACCCTGTGTCATCAAGCAATTCAAGGGCATATTTCCTTTGATAAACAGCAATACCCTTTTTCTGCCTGGCCACTTCTAGGCCAAGGAAATACTTCATAGGCCCTAAGTCCTTTATCTGAAAGCTTTCATTGAGTTGCCTCTTGACTTGTTGAATGATTCCTAAGTCAGCACTGGCAACCACAATATCATCCACATACACTAATAAGGCCACAAAAGACCTACCTTCACCTTTGGTGAATAGAGAGTTGTCAGGCAAGGACTGCTTGAATCCCATGCTGTGTAGGGCAATGCTCAACTTGGTGTTCCATTGCCTACTTGCCTGCTTCAAGCCATATAAGGACTTAACCAACTTGCATACCTGTCCTTTTTTGTTTTCTGAGAAGCCAAGGGGAAGCTGCATATATACCTCCTCCTCCAGATCTCCATGGAGGAATGCATTATTGACATCCATTTGATGGAGATGCCAGTCCCTTGCTGCTGCTGCTGCTAGTAGGGTCCTGATGGTGGTCATTTTTGCTACTGGACTAAAAGTATCCAAGTAGTCAATGCCAAGTGTCTGATTGTATCCCTTTGCTACAAGCCTTGCCTTGTATCTTTCTATGGTACCATCAGGTTTGTATTTGATCTTGTAAACCCATTTACAACCAATTGGTTTCTTAGAGGGAGGTAGATTCACCAGTTTCCAAGTGTTATTCCTTTCCAGTGCAGTGATTTCTTCTTGCATAGCTTTTCTCCAACAGTCATGTTGGACTGCCTCCTGGTAATTTCTTGGTTCAGAATGGCAGGTTATGTTCATAACAAAGGACTGGAATGATGGCTCAAGTCTTCTGTAGTCCAGAACATTGCACATAGGATGAGGGGAGGTTTTGACAGCTGCATTTTGGCAGATGTAGTTCTGCAAGTAGTTAGGGGCATGCCTTTGTCTTGTGGATCTTCTAGTAGCTTGAATATCTGGTAAAGGGGGTATGTTTGCCACCTCAGGTGGCTGTTCATCTGGAACAGAGAGTAAAACATGTTCAATCTGTTCATTTCTGCTGCTGGCCTGGCTCAGGGATTGCCCAGAAGCTTCATATATATGCTGACCAAGATGTTCATTGCTACTGTCTTGGTTTTGGGCTTGTGGTATCTGTAAATCCTCAGGAGGGGCAATGCTCATTGTAGGAAGTATAATTTGAGGTTCCTTTATTGGTTCTCTGACTTGCTGGAAAGGAAGTTCATTCTCATAGAAGGCTACATCCCTTGATACAAAGATCTCTTTGGATATAATGTCATAAAGTTTGTAGCCTTTTGTGCCACTAGCATAACCAAGGAAGATGCACTTTCTAGCTCTAGCATCCAATTTAGACTTAGGCCCTACTGTTGTTGCAAAAGCCAGGCAGCCAAATACTTTTAAGTGTTGATAATATGGAACCTTCTTCATCAAAACTTGGTAGGGAACTTGGTTGTTGATGGCTGCAGATGGTAGCCTGTTAATTATGTATGCTGCATGCAAGACACATTCACCCCAAAAGTATTCTGGTAGGTTTGCCTGGAACCTAAGAGCCCTGGCAGTTGATAGCAAATGCCCATGTTTCCTTTCCACCCTACTGTTCTGCTGGGGAGTATAGGTGCATGAAGTTTGGTGAACAATTCCCTTTAATCTGAAGAACTCCACCATATTGAATTCTGGGCCATTGTCAGACCTTATACATTTCACCTTTGCTTCAAATTGGTTCTCCACTAGATTACAGAACCCTATGAGTAGACTTCTCACTTCTGATTTCTGTTTCATTAGGTATATCCAAACAGCCCTGCTGTGATCATCTAGTATGGTGAGGAAGTAATGATGATTGTGGATGGTGGCTACCTTGTAGGGTCCCCATATATCAACATGCAGTAAGTCAAAGCAATTAATAGATATAGAATCACTGGATTGAAATGGAAGCCTTTTCTGTTTAGCAAAGTGACAATTATCACATATCAAGTCTTTATTAACATGAATCATAGGGTCTAAACCCTTTAACAACTGTAATTTGGAGTATGAGGCATGCCCCAACCTGGCATGCCACAAGGTACATTTGTCTGTATTTGAAACAATAGAACTGCATACAAGAGATGAGGCAACAGGAGAAACTAGGTAATAAAGTCCATTTTTCAGCTCAGCCCTTCCAATCATTGTCCCAAGAGTAGCATCCTGTATAATGCATTGATCAGAATACATCTTCATGCTATATCTGCTGTCTTTAGTAAAGGACCCCACTAAAATCAAGTTGTATTGAAAACCAGGCACATAGAGAACATTATGCAGGACAAACTTATCAGACAAACAGACTGAACCAGTGAAGGCAATAGCAACCTGCTGTCCATTTGGCAGGCTAACATGCAGGTTGTGGACTTTCTTTTGAGTGCTTAACAAAGCTAAGTCACAAACAATGTGGTGAGTGGCACCACTATCAACAATCCACTCATTCTTCCCATATCTAACAGAGTTAAGTGAGGGAACCATACCTTCATTCTGCAGATCTGCTGATATAGTGTTGACAAGGGCCTGTGGATGTTGATCAAGAGGTGAATTTGAGTATTCAGCAACTGGTCTTTTAATTGTCATGAACTCTAGGAACCTCTTAAAATCATCTTGTGTGAAAGGCATGTTCCCATCACCATTAGACTGTTGACTTGCTGATGGACCTGCTGATGGACCTTGAATCTGATTAACAGATGTCTGATTTCTTGATCTTGGCTTCCATCCAGGTGGATAGCCATGTTTCTTGTAACATTTGTCATGAGTATGACCTGTATACCCACAGTAGGTACACACAGGCTTCTTGTTGTTTGCTATGGACTTCTTGTATCCAGATTGAAAATTCCCATCTGTTTTAGCCATAAACACATTTGCTGATGAACTGGTTTCTCCTGCCTGACATAACTGGCTCTCAAAACCTGTATTACCCATTTGAAACTGTCTCTCTTGTTGGGCAACCATAGAGTAAGCCTCATTCACATCTGGTAATGGCCTCATGAGCATAATCTGATTCTTGGCTCCTGTATATCTTTCATGTAGACCAATAAGGAAGATGGATAGTTTGTCCATCTCAGTCTGCTGATTCAAGTCATCAATCTTCTTCCCACAATCACACTTGGTAGGGCATCCACAGTATATTGAGGGTCTAAGAATTGTCAGTTCATCCCATAGCAATTTCTGCCTAGTGAAATACTCATTCAGTGAGTTATCTGCTTGCCTGGTCTGGTAGATCTCACATTTTATTTCTGCAATCCTAAATAGGTCTTGCTTACTAAATCGTCTCTTCAAGTCATCCCAAATTCCGTAGGCTGTATCAATCCACAACACACTACGGCCAATTGTTGGGGTGAGAGTTCGCACAATCCAGGAAGCAACAATATTGTTGCATCTTTCCCAGGCTAAGTATTTTTCCATGTTGTCTGTAGAGGGTTTAGTAATGGTTCCGTTGATGAAAGGTATCTTGTTCTTACACGAAAGAGCCATGGTCATGGCTCTAGCCCATGGATGGTAATTCGACCCATCTAGGGGTATCGAAACCAATTCTAGGGCTGGATTTTCGTTTATGTGCAAGAAGTAGGGATTTGATTGAGTCTGAGGGTCGAAGGTTACCTCAGATGAATTAGGTCTGTTCGTTGCTGTGAGAGGTGACGGCGCTGTGTTTCCGGTCATCGGATTTGTTGCCGGAGTCGGAATTCCAGCTCCATTGCCGGTTGGTACTGAGTGGCTGTTGAGCTGTGGCCACGCTGTTGTCATGGAAACTTGGTTTTTAGATGCTCTTCACTCTGAGAGCTCTGATACCATGTGACAAAAGAGAGAGGAAGAGAATATTGAAGTGAAGAAAACCAGAAATTTTCATTAGCTTTGAAGGAAGAAGCAGAGTTCTTTTTATACAAAAGAAGAAGAGGAGAAGGCAGTTAAAACGGTTTAACTGCTACTGTTTGGAAAGCTAACTGCTATAACAAAAAAAGGGAGATGATAGGATTGTGCCAAGTGTCTTCAATCCTTCACTCCTAATAAATACTAACGCCAAATTACTAATCAATGGAATGAAAATTTGAGACAAGAAAGATAATAGAACATAAAAAAAAAAAAAGAAAAAAAAAAGAGAGAGAGAATGGTGAATGAAAATCTAAATAAATGAAAATAGAAAATTGAAGTATGTGAAACCTAAAAATAAAAAAAAAAAACAATTTAAATGTATAAGATTAAGTTTAGAAGCCATATGTAATGTAAACAAAATTATGGAGTTATTTGGTTTACGGAAAAGCTCGCAACTGTTACTTAAATATGCGCTCTAGATAAAGCTTATCTTGTGATCCTAGTTAGTAAAAGATCATAACTTCACAAGGAAGTAAATCAAACTAAGTTTGTTCATAGTTGACTGGTTCAAATCAAGAAAACTAATAGACAATTCGTATATGGAGTAATATCAATTTCGGAGCAATTTGTGTTGCATGTGTGAACTTATTTATTTATATATCTATTTTGCATATTGTAATATAGTATTCATATTTATATTTATTTCAAAAGGGAGATTAATTCAATCAAGTTTTGATAAGATTTTATTCAAAGGATAACTTTTTTAAGGGTATTGTTGCATATATATGGATTAGATGGTTTTTTTTTTTTTTTTTTTTTTTTTTGAAAGGCATGGATTATATGTTAGATGTATTAGGACTCTATGTATTTGAGTCCGTTTATAACTCCTTATCTCAGTCATCCTGTGACTCTTTCTGTATATATTCTCATTATTTGTACGTTTTGTAATCACCACATTCAATACAATTGTTACAATTCTCATCTAGTATCAGTTAAGCTAGGGTTTCGTTCGTTCCAATGGCTAACGGATCTGTTGAATCTTCAAAACAGACCGTTTCTAACATTGGGAGCTCTTCGGTCACATCGACCGTGAATTCTTTGTCCACCGCACACCACTTTATCACTATCAAACTGATATACAAGAACTTCCTGTTTTGGAGAGCTCAGGTTGTTCCCTTTCTTAATGGTCATGATTTGATGATGTTTATTGACGGCACAAACCCGTGTCTGCCGGCTTTTCTTTCCAGCGAAGAGGGTACACTGGCGCAACTGAATCGCGCTCATTGAGCTTGGGTTCGACAGGATCAGGCTCTCTTGTCCATGCTAATGTCGTCGTTGTCCAACAAGGTCATGCCGTTGGCCATTGGGAATCGTACTAGCTGGACAGTATGGACCACCGTCATCAACTCTCTCGCTTCGTCGTCTTGGTCGCGCGCCTTGAATCTGCTCAGCCAACTGTAGTCACTCCAGCAAGGTGAAGCGTCTGTCATTGACTACATCGGCAAAGCCAGGGTTCTGGTCGAAGATCTTACCCTTGTCAGTCGATCAATCTCTCTTGATGAGCAGAATCTCTACGTCCTTAGAGGGTTGCGCCCTGAGTTCCGGGGTCTCACGTCCTCCCTCAATATTCATGGCCAGCCCGTAACGCTCCAGGAACTTGCCGATCTTCTTGGTGCGGAGGAGTTTATGCCGGACGGTGGTGGTGGTTCGCCGGCAGCCTTTACAGCTCAGCGTGGCGGTGGGAGGTTTGGTCGAGGGAACCAGAACTGAGGTGGCAACCAGCGTGGTGGTGGTGGCGCCTCTCAACGTGGTGGCGGTGGTCGGCACCAAGGCGGCCGTGGCCATGGGGGTCGTGGTTGCAGCAACGGCGGCAGAGGGAATCAGGTTACGTGTCAGATTTGCAGGCGCACTGGTCATGAGGTGATTGGTGTTATAACTGCTATGATCCTCCCGCTCAAGCCTATTTAACTTATCAGGATAATGGTCCAGACATTGGTAACACTCAGCTGTGGATCTCGAACACTGGTGCAACCAATCATGTGACCCCAGATATTGATGCATTGTCTACCTCGGAGGAATATGTTGGTAATGACACCTTGCGTGTCGGTGACAGTATGGGTTTATCTATTAGTCATGTTGGCCATGCATCTTTTAATACCTCGTCTAGGTCGTTTAAAATGTCTGATATTCTTCACGTACCTCGTTTGTCAAATTCTTTATTATCGCTTCAAAAGTTTGCGTCAGATAATAAAATTTTCTTTGAGTTTCACCCCTTTTTTTTTATTTATTTATAATTTTGTGAATGATCTCAATACCGAGGAAACTTCGGGGCAATAGCTCTGGGGGGCTATACACGCTACCGTTACCCAGTTCATCTCCCTCCGCGTTTCTTTCCGCTCTTACCTCTGCATCAGTTTGGCACAATCGTCTTGGTCATCCTCATCATCGAGTTCTTAGTCGCATTCTAAAATCTTGTTCAGTTAGTGGGTCAAATAATATTATTCGTTGTATTAGTAATTTATGTAATGCGTGTCAATTGGACAAGTCTGTCCGTTTTCCATTGCCATGCATTGTTTCCTCTAATTCGGGTATTCTTGATTTAATATACACAAATCCAGCTCCTATATTATCTACAATTATCCCGATCAGTTTATCCCAGCTCCTATATTATATACTCCTTGTATTTGAGTCAGTTTATAAATTCTTATTCCAATCATTCTGTGACTCTTCTCTGTATATATTCTCATTATCAATACTCTTTGTAATCACCACATTCAATATAATTGTTACCGTTCTCATCAGATGTATAAGACTTGAAGTTAACGATATAAGGAAATTAAATTGGAATAGATTCATTCTTTCGATTACTTTACACCTTTGAAACAAGATTCAAATAGAAATTTAAAATGTATTTCTTTTTAAAACGGGCTTTTAAATATTTTTAAAAATTTCTATAGAGTTTCAAGAACATGAAAACTCTCACTCTAGAAAGTTCTCGTGCATCATAACTAAGATGTTGTGGCCAAATCGTTCACTGAATGTGTACGTAGATGTTCTGTATTTAGTTTTTATTTTTAACATTAAAAATAAAAAATAAAGGCCATCAAAGACCAATCATTATTGTATGGACCATGGACCACACAAGTTATGTGGACCATATTTTGTCTACTGTAAAATAATGTACATTCAGTACAAATATAATTTACATTTAGTACAAAAATAATGTATATTGTATTCAGAGAATGTACATTATTTTTGTTCTGAGTGTACATTATATTGTATAATGTATATTCAGTACAAAAATAATGTACATTTAGTATATTAAAAATGTATTTTTTGTTATGATTCACCTAACATTGTGTGGACCATTTGCCATCAAAGACACACTACACTGCAACTCTATATTTATAATTCTGTACTCATCCATCTAAAAGTTTGGGCCTAACTTTATGTGTGTAATATTCAGCCTTAGAAATTAGAATGCTTTCATATATTGAGATGTGTCTAAACCCAGTGGATTTAAAGTGAAATAAAATTATTAAGAATAAAATAGTGCCAATTCCTGGGCCAATATTTGTGTTTGAGTTGGCCCATACTCAAACAAACTGGACTTGTAATTTCTTGGAAAATCAACAATGGTGAAGGCAAATTATTGTTTGGACCATGGTCTAAACAATGTTCTGTGAACCATAATAAAATTATATTTTTAATATACTCATAGACACAAAAAATTTGAACTCAAAAAATGAGTCGATAAAATTATTATTGGACCCAATGTTAAGATTGATTATTGGACCGATTTAATTAATTGGGTCATGATAATTAAATTAATTTAATTAGTCCAAGTAAATTTGATTCGCGCTATTGAATTAATTAATTAAATGGTCCAAGCCTAATTCATATTTAAATTATAATCATAATTATAATTTAAATATAATATAATTTTATTATGTTTGAATTGGATAGTTATAATTTAATTTGAATTTGAATTAGATAATAGAATATTGAACTTAGACTTTTTGGCAAGGTTCATTTTTTAAAATAATTAATTAATTTAATGTTTAGGGAGTTTGTTAAGGGATAGTGGTTACATTTGTCAATATACATTGAACCCTCATTTGACATCTTAAAACACACTTGAAGATTTGGAGAGCTCATTGAAGGCTTTGAAGGCACAACTTGAAGGCTTTGAAGGCACAACTTGAAAGGCATTTAAGGCACAACTTAAAGGCATTTGAAGACTTCAAGACATTTTGAAGATCTTGAAAGCATTGAAGGCATCTTAAAGCATACTTGAAGGCATTGGAGGTACTTTGAAGCTCTGCAAAGTTGGCTATCTTGAAGCTTGACATTTACTGTTGAAGATCGTGGACATGAATAGCTGGATGATTACTTCACAAATGTGACTTATATCTCTCAGGACTTCATTTTGTTGTTTTTTGTTCATAATTTGTTTTTTTGAAATTCCATGGAGGAAGGCTCATAGAGGACTTTAAATTGTAATGATAACATGTAATGCAAAGCAAGGCCATCAAATATATCCCCCCTTATGTTTCTTACATGAAAATGTCACAACATTTTGATGTTTTGTCCTTTTTAATAATAATTTTGTTCCCCTGTCAGAGAACTTCACATGCCCAGTGGTTTATTATATTTTGATACTTCCTATCACGATAATTCAACATTGAATATATTTTACATTTGTGATCTCTCTTTCACAGAAATTCAAGCATCATCATGCAATTAGACCCCTTCTTGAGGGTGGAACAGTTCTCCAATATGGTGCTTGATGGGGTGTGGACCCCGGCCCAAGAAGGATAAGTACAAAAAGAGAAGCCCAAGAGGAAGGGGGAAGTCCAAGAATGACGAAGAAGCCCAAGAAGAATAAAAAACGGCCCAAGGGGTGGGAATCTGAATAAGTAATGAAGCCTAGAAGAAACTAGGGCCGAGTCCAGCTGGAGTCGGCCCAAGTCCAAGGAAGGGGTAAGTACTTGGCCGGATCAGCAAAGAGCTGTTGCGCGGCATTTATGACGGCATTGAAGAGCTCGGTCAAGGAGCCGTTGGGAGGCCCAGATCATCTATGGAGAGTGTTCTGATGATGGAACTATAAGTACTCTTATTCGACGAGAACTAGGGTTACGCTTTTGGAGAGAGAAAAAACACTCTATATGAATTTATGAGATCCCATCTTTGATTAGACTGCTCCTTCTCAACACAACATGTGTATGGTGATTATGATGAAGAACATGAGAAGGATTCTTGTTGCTTAAACGAAAGGACACTACGATCACACAGTTGTGGGAACAACTGAATAGAGCGTCATTGAAGTGGACAGCATCAGAGTTGGCTCTCCAAGTGAAGGGATTTCATTGGACTTCTGTATGCATGGCTCTCCATCTTCAACAATTCACTAAACCTGTGTAGACTGGGTACGTACCTTGTGTGGGGCACTTGGGTGAGATTGTTATTTCTCTACCTTTGTACATTGGATTATGATTTAGTGGATTGGACGCCTATGTGATCGTCCCCCAGACGTAGATACACACTGTATCGAACTGGGTAAACAGCTTGTGTGTTGTTGTGTGTTGGTATCTCTTTCTTTTATCTTTTCAACGATCTATCTTACTGACTGACTTTGTCGATGAATTAGTCAGTCTATTTCATCAGTCAATTAATCCAGTAAACTTGATATAGAATGAGGAAATGCAAAATTACACTATCATAGTTATCAAAGGGAGCTGATCTAGTGGCTCGATGATCCCTTCGATAGCTCATCGAATTGTTTCAACAGTGTCCAGAGGAAAATCAATGCAGAACAAAAAGCGAAAATTATACAAATTCAAGAAGAAATTAAGGAAAATATGAGAATTAAAACAAGAAAAAGCGAATTAAGAAGCAACTGAACTGGGTTAGTTTCCGAGATTCAAAATTTCTTTCATTCATTCTTTTTTCCTTCAACAGTTCTAGGAATTCGAGAACCAAATCCGGGTAATCGGCAAGCTGGTTCGACATTCCTAGGCCAAGATGGTGCGACAGCGGAAGAGGGCCTCTACCGCCATGGAAATCGAGGTTCGCCGGGAGATTGAAGCACGTCGTGAAGTGTAAGTGGGACTGGAGAGTTTGGTTTGAATTGTTGTTTGAGAACAGTCACATTTGGGACTCTGATGGGGCGTCGCCAGAAGTGCTCTCCGTTGCGGCGGGGAGAGCTTGGCCGCTCTCGCCACTGTTGCCAGAGATGAACGGCAGCATCCAATGTGCTACCGCTGCTCGGTGCCAGAGAAACCGCCCACATGGTGGTTGCCGGCATCGGGGCAGTGATTTGTCGGAGAATGTAGGGATTTATTTGGCATATACATAGGAGAATTATACACTTAGCATGTTAAATGACTATTTTGCCCCTATATTTAACATTCACTTAACTAGCTTGTGACGGAAGGACCAACATTGGAAAGAACTCGAAAGTCAAGTGTCTAAATTGTCCAAATTGAAAGTCGATGACCAATTGTGGAAAATCAACATAATCGGAGGACCATTGCTGAAACTAACTCTAAATTTATAGGTGGCAATCCACTTTTAATCTTCTTCTTTTTTTTCAAAACATCATCTTTTAGTTTTAATATTATTGTGGCATGACCATTTTTGGTCATCTATAAACAAAATAGTTTAAATACCGTTAAATACAAAGGCATTTTGGTCTTTAATTATGATTTTTTTCAAAAAGATAAGCATAAAAAATATAACAGATCAACACATTTTTAATTAAAAAATTGAAATGTCCTTGTATTTAATGACATTTTAACGATTTAGTTGATGGAGAATCAAAAATAGTTATGCCACAATAATACTAGGATAAAAAAGAGATGTTCAGATAAAAAAAAAAAAAAAAGACTAAAAGTGAACTATTAGGACAAAAATGAAATTAACTCATAATATATCTTGAGTATATTAAAAATCATATTACCGAAAATAATTTGCCCTGTTTTGTTGATTGGGTTGATTCGGCGATGCCCACGTAGTATTTGAGTTATTTCCTCTGAGATATACAAATTTCCCGCGAACCTTTTCTCTGTTGTGCAAGGGCTCCGATCGGAAGAGCATAAAAATTAAGAATGTCTGAAGAGTCACCGTCTTCTTCATCGTCTGATTCCGCCATTCTTCGCCTTCAACATCACCTAGCTTCATGCTCTCGTGTAAGCCTACTCTCTCACTTTGTTACCTGTATCTGTAATGTATGTGAGTGTGCAGTTGAGGTGTGTTGCTGATTTGCGTATGCTGCAGTCGATTGAAGCCGGAGATTACAGTGATTCCGATCGATCGGTGTCGGAGCTCGTTATATTTCTAAACTCGACTTCGGATACGGTTGTGCAAGAAGCGGAGAATGAAGACTCCGAGAGAAAAGCCTTCCAAATTCTTACGGAAATTCATAGATTCACGACCTCTCCTTCTCTGAACCTGGTATTTTTCTAGTTAAATTGAACTTAAAAAACTAGTTCATCAAGAAAAGAAAAGAAAAGCATTTGCATCGATTTATTTCGCTGTTGAGGCATAGTTCACTGTTGCCGCGTTTGTTTCAGGAAGTTCTTGAAGCACTATCATTTGAGTTGCCGAAGGCAGTGTGTAGATTTGCCTGCGCATCCAAGAGGTGTTCCGATCTCGCTGAAAGTTTTATTGATCATCTACTTGAGAAGTGTGGTCCACGCGAGATGCTTTCAATTCTTTGTGATGTATGACATTTAACTTGTTACTAAGCTGTTGCTGGAGTTCAATGCATCTTAATCCTTCTCCCTTTTTCTGTTTGTCTCGATGGTCCTAAAATTTATAACTTCTTGTTTCTTATGTCTAAATTTGAGTATATGTGTTATGTACTCAGTTTGTTTTTAAATTGATTATTTGTTTATTTATTCTTTTAACAAATTTCTCTTGCAATTTGTTAGGCATTAAGTTCTCCAAATGAGCTATTCCAGACTTCTCTTTATTATGCACCTCTTCTGAGTGGGGTTGCAAAAGGTAAAAGCATGAAAAATGTTTGTGCTTATTTGTAATTTGGAAACACATGGGTAAGCTGGGCATGTTTTATCTCACTGTGCCTCTTACATAAAACATATTCAAAGTTTAAAAATATCTTTAGTTTATTTGCTGCTAAGTAATTGTCACTTGTAGTGGGATATTTGAGCATATTCATCAAAATCATAGCATTGGGCGTCTTTTAGTAGATTTACATTTTTATAGTCTCATTGTTTATATTCAGGTATCAACTGCAAGTTCATATGCTACCATTATTTATTTCATGCTATAACTTCCAAGAAACTAATTTTATTTTTGCCATTTGGGTTGAACTTCCATTATGGTCATTTTGGTTTCAGTTCTAATACGCATCCAGAGACGGCAATTTGAGCAAGTAAAAGCTGCAGTTCCTGTTGTTCTTCAGGTTTTAAATTCCATGGCATTACAGACAGATGATGAGGATGCTGATGCTTTTGACATGTTTTCCAAAGCAATTGACATTGCAGATTCTGTTCAGGCAGTCTGTGCAAAGTTGGTCAGTGACACTTCTACACGATTGATCTTACATTAAATAATATCTATTTGAGCCTTAAATGGATTTCATTTTTTTTGGATAAGAGCAGATGGATAACCAAAAGCTGCATGCTCTTTTTGGCCTTTTGATCTTGCAACTAATGGTAAATGCTACTTACACAAGATCTCATCTATTAGTTCTAGTTATTTTTATTTTTGTTTGAGTTTTACAGAGTACTATATTTACTCCCTCTTTTTACTCCATTCTTCATTCTCTGTTGACATGGCATACACTGATTAGCCTAGAAAAAAGGGGTCTGTATTTTTTCTTTTCCTTTTCTTCCTTGAATAAAATCAGGACATGTGGCATA
The DNA here is from genome assembly GCF_001879475.1 of Ipomoea nil. Lineage (NCBI taxonomy): Eukaryota > Viridiplantae > Streptophyta > Magnoliopsida > Solanales > Convolvulaceae > Ipomoea > Ipomoea nil. Next base: position 1,872,060 of record NW_017619742.1, on the reverse strand, counting down.
AGCACTACTCTCTGGGAGTACACTTAGCATTTCCCTTTTTGTTTGAATGCATTTGCAATGTCCCTATCAATTCCTTATTTTGCATTTGTTTTATGTAACAAATCATTCTTGATGTGCAGGGTGTTGTTTCTCTAGCGTCGAGGGCTAGAACAGCAGACTTTCTCTCTATCGTGCTCCACTTATCACACTTCCTTCACTTTTGTGGTTTGTCATATATTGGCCTAATTACTGGTTGCGATGTTGATAAGATCACAAACATTATGGTTCAAAGTGAGTTATATGCTTTCTATTTTATCGATCCTGTTTAGGAAACTAAACATTGCCATATAGACTGGCATCTCAGTGTATTGCTTGGTTAGGAAGTGTATCATTGTTCAGCAATCCACTAAACAACTTCTGGAAAATGTGCAGATGATAGGGATGATGAGATAACTCAATTTTCTTATGTCAAACATGGTGCATCACTGACAGGTTTTATGTACTATATATATTTTCAGTTATTTACATAGATGATGTTTGATGTATTAATACTTGTTCCTTTTCAACTGATATATTGCTACAGTAATTTGGGGTTACAAATTTGGTGATGTGGCTGTGGCTGCTGCAGAAGATATAGCAGCAGTAGGAAAAGAACTTCAAAATAATCAGACTAAGAGATGGCAGGCAGTAGGCATGTTAAAGCACGTCTTCTCTTGTGCTAAGCTGTCATGGGATTTAAAGAGGCATGCTCTTGATTTCTTACTCGGCATTATGGGTGGATGTGAATGTCATGTAGCACAAGATGAAGACATTGACTGCTTCTCCTATATGCCCTCTCTTCACGCTGGATTGTTGGTAATATGTTTCTTTCTTATGTTCTCTACTGTTTCTATCTCTTCTTTATCCCCTAACATCTGAAATGCATTTGGCAGGCTATTCAATCAGTCATTATGTATGGGCCTAATGAGGTTATACGGAAGAATGCTTATGAGGCATTCAACAAGGTTTTAATTTGTCCCTTATTTTAAAGTTCTATGTATTTGAGTATTTCTTGAGTATTTGAGTACAATTTGAAGTTGCATTTGCATATTAAAGCTTTATTAGTTGCTTTATACAACAGGTGCTTGCTGACATTCCAAGTTCTCTGAGGTTTGAACTCTTAAAAGCTTTGGTAAAGAATTGCAACTCATCTTCCATGGTATGCTATGGCTGAATAGCCATGAAAGTACATTGATTTGTTTAAGTTTCAACTTTAGCTGTCAAAAACTGTATTTAAGTATAAGTACCTTTTGCAGATTGGAATTCTTATGGATTGTGTGAGAAGGGAAATGCATGCAGAATACAGTAAAAGAACCTCAGTGGACAATGGAGGATTAGAAGCAAAGGTTGTAGCCTCAAAGTGCCCAATATTTTGGGATGACAGCATTCTTGATTTAGTAGAACTGGTTCTCAAACCTCCAACAGGAGGCCCTCCATCCCTTCCTGAGTACACTGATGCAGTAAGCATGTGTGTGTGTGTGTGTGTTTGATAGTTTCCCTCTGACATTGCAATTTGTGGACTTTCCACTCTGATATCCTTCCATATAATAATAATAATAATAATAAGGGATGCCCTTCTAACACGACAAATGTTGATGTTATGTGCTGTCTGTTATTTCGATGGGTTTCTGTTGAAAAAGAATTGCATTTACTGCCATAGTAACTGAAAGGTTTACATGCTGCATTTCAAGAACTAGGCTCATTTGCATTCTGATCTTATCTTGGTTGGTGCTTGTTGGGTTTATTGGGGTTGGCCAAACATAAACCCAATTTCTGATCTTAAGGCTAGATAATAGAGAGCGAATAGACACGTGGGAATGTAATCTTTCTGTATTGCCTTGTGAGAATCTCCGTATAAGTGATTCCAGAAATATATTAGGTGGTCAACTATTTATACATTTTGCATCTATTAATTACTAGATAGAGGAGCAATAATTAACATAACTTCCAAGTACTGGGGTAATAATTAAGTAATTAGTGGGCAAAAATAAAATAATTAAGTAATTAACAAAACTGCTAGATAGTGGGGAGTGGTCTTCATTATGGCAGTTACAAAATCTTCTATTAAATGCTGTCAATTGAGGACTAGGACTAATCTTCCAAGGATGAGGACTGATATTCCGAGAACTGAACCATGAACGGAGAGTCCCACAACTGAAACCCTAGGGCCAAAGCGATGGGCTTCTTTCCTGGGCTGAGGGGCATACACCCATCAGTGCTAATGATGGAGTCCCAAATAATATATCTTCAAAGTTGACTATTTGTTTGGAACTATTTTATCTACTAAACCTTGCATGAATTGTTTAAAATGTTTACAAGATCTGCAGAATCTCTGTTCTCTCTCTCTCTCTCTCTCTCTCTCTCTCTCTCTCTCTCTCTCGTTGCTAAATTACTATTCTCTGAAAATTTCTTTTACACTGCAGGTTCTAGCAGCACTAAATCTCTACAGGTTCGTGCTGATTACGGAGTCAGCTGGTAAGCAAGTAATTATGTGAGGCGTGTGATTAAGAAAGAGTATGTATGCTAACTTTGAAATAAACAGACGTAAGAAATAAAGAAAGAAAGAAATGACAATTGTGCTTTTGGAATCTCTCTAAAGGCCTTTAGGATCCTCGCCTACAAGAATTTAGTGGAATATCTCTGCTAAATTAAAGAAACTGAGGAAACTTTCAATTGAACTTATTAAAATTCTCCTAGAAGTGTATAGATTAAAATCTATGTAGTACCTTTGGTGTTCTGCTCAAGCACCATTGTATTTCCATTCTCCTGTCAACTAGGTTTAGTGTGTACAAAATGCAATGTTGTCATGTTTCCAGAAAAATTATGGAGTATGTCTCATTCTTCTTCTTCTTCTTCTTCTTCTTAATGAATGCGATTCAATCAAGTGTCTTGATTTATATGCTTACTTGCTTCTGGTGCTCCATTCATCTTGTGATGCCCTTTCAGTGGCACGTTTACCATCTGCCTTATACTATACTTCTGGCAGTGAATTTTGGGTAAATGAGTTTTTGTTGAAACAGGAACCAATAATTGCTTTCATTTGTGTTCATGGAACAGGGAAAACCAACTACACCAGTGTGCTATCCAAGGACAAATTAGAGATGGCTCATAGTGGATGGCTCTTGCCACTTCGCACATTAGTTACCGCAATCATGGCAGAAAACCAGGAAGATTACGATCAACTGTCGCTGGATACAATATGTTCCCTCAACCCCATTGTACTGGTTTTATTCCGTTGTATTGAATTGGTTGAAGAAAACATGAAACTTGCAGTTTAGCTTGAGGCATATGGCTACACGTTTGAGTAGACAATGAGGTAAGCATAATTAGCTAGCTTGTAAGAATTTATCCTTGAATTATGAAGATATGACAGTGAACTAGAATCATTGCCAGAAAAGGAAAAGTAAAAGTTTGTGTTTTCATGTTTTTAAGGATTTAATTACGCAGAAACAAGATATGTGGATTAAATTTCTGTTCCGTAAATAGAAAATAGAGGAATAGAATAAATAAAATATTCATTTGTCTCTAAAACAAGACTAACTAGCAGAAACCTGCAAAATTTATGAATTAATTTCTACATATAAGCTGTTTATATGTTCTCTACACTACTACCCCCCCAGCAATCTCCTTCTCCATATAGTCGTAACTCACAAACTCCATTGCATGCAAAATTCCGAGTTGTGAGCGAGCTATCACATCTGAGACTTTGTCTCAGGTGGAAATGATCTTTCTTCTAATATGTAATTTACAAGTGCAGGCTTCTCAGCCATATGCAACCAATGCTGCTTCGAGAAAATCAAGAGAAATAAACGGTTTCTCTTGAATCAATCCCACAGTGATCCAATTTCCTCTTCTGATGGCTCCATGTTAAGATCGGGCAGGATGAAGCATCTATTGTTCTGGGATGCGACCGCTTTCTCATCCCTGCATGAATCCGATGAGACTGGATCATCTTTTGTTGTATTATGTCTAGGCAAGACAGAAGAAGGTTGTGTCTTTGTTGATTCCAAGTTAACCGGTTGTTGATTTGCTGATTCTAGGTTTAAATCAAACTGCAAAACCAACAAAAGATGATTAAGGATTTGTAAGTTAACAAATGCTGCTGCTGAGAAACAGATTGAAATTTTGCTTACTTTGATCTTCTTCAAGTTGTCACTCCTTGCTCTTTGTTGATTGAGGGTGACATGCATTGAAGCCAGTTCCTATTTATTTAACCCCAAATGGCAATTAGACACACTAAAGAGGCAAGAGAATAAATTTGCAAAATGCAATCTTGAGTGTTATATAGCGAATACGCATACCCTCTCCAAGTGTACCCTTTCTTTCAAAAGTGAGTTCTCTTCCTCCTTAAGCTCAGCAAATGTCTGCCATTAAATAAAATCAAGCTTAGTTACCTTACAGATTCAAGAGAACATGAATGTCCGACTGGAATTCCGGATTATCTTCAAGTTTACCTTCTTCCTTTTTGATCTTTGGCTGCTAATGTTGCAGAAGATTTCATTGGTGACAGTGCACTGCAAAGATACACAATATTCAATTCGGATTAATCACTAAACAAAACACCCATATTTACACAAGAAAGATCAACAGAGCTTATTTAGTACACTTATATATTCCAAGAACCAAGAGTGAGAGGGGCATGCATATAATTGATTCTTGGATTTCATTCACCACTAAAGACAAATACAAATAAGATAAAATGGGCCCATTTACTAAACAAGGCCCATAATAGCGAGTGTGGAATCAGGTCCAAACAAGGGCCCACAGTCAGGCCCAAAATGGCTTTCCGCCTTTCCCATTTATAGCATTGGCATTTGGCAATGCAATCCAACGCAGAGGCCTCAAGGGAGACACAACCAGTGAATGGAAGACACGTAGGAAAAGCAACATGACCAGTCAGCCCAACCCGGGAGGGACCCACTAGTTCAGAAATCACACACTGCTAGTCTGCTACTACTAACTATTTTAAGAGGAGAGACGTGACATCCAAAATCCAAATCTAAGGCACCACCCACCCCAAAAAGGGTACGCGGAGTAGGAGCACTATAATAATAATAATAATAATAATAGAATTGCTTTTAAAAAATACCAATATAATAATAATACTAATATATTTTTTTTTTTGAAAATAATAATACTAATATATATATATATACCTTTTTTGCAGTAAAAATGGTTTTTATTTTTTTTTTAAAGATACCAATTTTATGGTGTATCAAGCAAGCATCCTTATTATTAAATTAAACTTCTGCCGACTTTTCATATTATTCACACTTTCCACTTTCTTAAACCACCTAAAAACAATTCTTAATCTTAAAGAACAAAATTCAAATTTAAACCACTAGATTCCATTCCTTCTCTTCATTTGACATGGGTACACCCAAAACTTTTTATATTAAGATCTGATACAAGACTAGTGAAAATTTTGATCCCAAAATTGGATTGAAAAAATGGTACATTTGATGCTGGCAGTGGCCGGACTCCTTTCTCAAATCTCAAAAAACATCAAACAAAAGTGTCAGCTTTCACCTTTTTAGTCGGGAAGAAGAAAAGAAAATCAAAATCAAAATAAAAAGGAATATTACAATGATGGGATGAAGGTGAGAAGTAAACTGGGTGCCGACTTTTAAAAGACTGGGCCCCACACAGCGTCCATATCAATGCACCAAACTACACAGCTTTGCCCAAATATGAAATAACTACCCATAGACCGCTTGGAATTCAATAGATATGAAAAATACCAAAAAAAATACCGGAAGGCTAAATTGGTCATTTCCACGTTTCGTGCAAAACGGAAGACCAGAATATATTATACTCCGTATTAAAGAGAGGCGAGAAGAGAAGAAAACGCCACATCTCTTTACCCACCCCGAATTTGGAGCGTGTATTCGGAGCCCCGACCCGAACCCGCACCGATTCACCAATCATTCCATTGTTCCCAGATAAGGAAAGATACATACTGCCATACTGCTCCACTCGACAAACCAATCACAATCACAACCCCGAAACTGACACAAGGCGACCGCTAAGAAACCTCCGATTGCAGATCGGGCCGGGCCGGGTATCCGAACGGCCATTATTAAAAAAATGGGCATTTCCCCAACTTATCCAGAACAAAACTTATATATATTACATAAAAATAATAAAAAATGTGTGAATAGAAAATCTGAAAGCGATAAGCAGAGGAAATGGAGGAATGGTTTGGTAACAGAAACGAATATGCCACGTCACGACTTTTCCCATGTCCCAACGCGAGGGAAATTAAGAAGGCAATTGAGGTTGAAATGGTCATTATGCTATGGTAGAGAGTTTTTGCAGAAACGGAAAGGGCAAAATCACAGATCAGGACTGCCGGAATATGACGTCAGCAGCGGAGACTAGAAAAGCCGGACAGACAAATAAAACACAAGAGGCGGGAGGGAGAGTAAGCCTCCATTACTCTGTCGGAGCAAAACAAAAGTCATTGATGAAGAAATGCGGAAGAGATGAGCGAGTCCGGAAGAGATGCGGATACGAACCTTAGATCTGAAGACGGACGACAGATCGGAGGAGGGAGGCGGGCGGCTGGACTCATCGCAACCGCCGTCGCTAGGGGACGCGGAGCCTCCGCTCCACGACAGCGGCGTGGTAGGGCTACGCCTCGCGGCGGACCATTTCTGGACGGACGATGTGGACGGCGGCTTCGAGCGCGGCTGCCGGTTTCCCCAGTGAAACGGCGGGAGGGACAGGAACAAAGACTTCTCCGTTGCATCTGACGCCGGCGACAAGTATGACTGCTTGAGACGGAAGAGCATCTCCACCACCACCGCGTCGTCCATCAGCGCCGCTGCTATCCAATCGTCCTTCTTCATCATCATCATCAATACTAAGCCCGCCCAAGAGAGTATCGAGCTAGAGTGTGAAGATGGAACTCCAACCACTTGTAGTGAAGGGGAAGTGGCGCGCGGTGGCGCTAATGGAGATACGGAGGGTGGCGGAGGAGAGGAAAGAGAGGGAGAGAGAGACAGGGAAGAATTGGGTAAATGTAAGTGAACGAGTTGTGCGGTAGTGTTATATTATATATATATATACGTACATAGGGGCGGGCGTATAATTGTACATGTACAGAGTATTTCTACTATATTTATACGATTGGTAGAAATATTGGACTTTGGAGTGTCTACTTCTTTGGATCTGGTGGGCCTTCTTTTGCTTTTTCCAATTTGAGTTAACTTTCTTTTCTTCTTCTGTTTTTTTTTTTTTTTTTTTTCAACGTATTGAAATGTGGATATACTTTTAATGTATTTCTCCATTTCTCCAAATTTAAAGAATTAGTTAAATGAATTCTTCAAATTCTAAAACAATTATGGAAAAAATGATTTATGAAATTTCAACTTGTTGATATGTCCGAGTGGTTAAGGAGACAGACTCGAAATCTGTTGGGCTTTGCTTGTGTAGGTTCAAATCCTGCTGTCGACGCATTTTATTATTTAAATAAAAAATAATGTGAAAATATTAAAAGGTGTATGAAATTCTAATTACCCCATTTCGTCCCAGAAATTTCTATTCTATGCCGAATGAGAATAAAAGAGATTTTTCTATTACTTGTGTTTGTTTTGTTTGCTTCATATTATTATTATTATTATTACACAAAAGCATTTTAGTCTTTATATCATTTCTTTCTATTAGGACTATATTATTCATATTAGACTAGGACTATATTATTCGTGTTAGACTAGGACTCTATCTAGTATCTCTATATTCGCTCTCTGTACGCGACATTATGATTGAATACAACACTTTTACATACACTCTACATCTGGTATCAGCTTCCAGGTTTTCTCTAATGGAAGGTCTCAGTCTCCTTGATGATGGCTCTGTTCGATCTTCTGAACGGACCGTTACCGAGACTTCCCCTATGCCCACCGGGAATAACCTCTCATCGGCTCAGCACTTTGTTTCCTTGAAACTGACCTCCCGTAATTATCTTTTTTGGCGGACGCAGATGCTACCGTTTCTAGAAGGTCAAGGTCTTCTCGGCTTCATCAATGGTAGTATACCGTACCTGGTCACAGCGCCAGTCGCTGCCGCCGACGCCGTTGCCTCGACTGCCGACAGTTTAGCGGCGGCGGGTGACCTCGTGGCTCGACAGGTGGCTTGGAGGAGGCAAGACAGGGCTATCTTATCCCTCTTGATTTCGTCTCTTTCGGAGGAGACGATGCGGTTCGCCGTTGGTCGTTATACTTCACGACAACTCTGGCTCACCATCGAACAATCTCTCGCCTCTTCCTCGCGTTCTCGGGCGTTGCTGTTATTCGGTGAGTTGCAAGCCCTCCGGCAGGGTGATTCCTCCATCGCAGATTATATTGGTCGTGCACAGCTGTTGATTGATGATTTAGCTCTTGCCGGTTGCGATGTTACGTTAGACAATCAAAACTTATACGTCTTTCGTGGTTTGCGGTCTGAGTTTCGTCCGCTTGCGGCAACCCTAGCTCGGGGTGTTGCGGTCCCGCTTGCAGAGGTGGCGGATTTCTTGGTGTCGCAGGAGTGGATCTGCGCTGACGAGGGAGTCGGCGGTGTACCGCCAGTTGCGATGGCCGCTGGCCGAGGCGGTGCAGCCCCTAGTCACGGTGGTCGTGGCAACGTGACACAGCAGTAAGGTCGCGGTCGAGGCTCGGGCGGCGGCAGATGTGGTCACGGTCGCGGGCGTGGCTCGGGCACGGGTCCTCGGTGCCAAATCTGTAACAAATAAGGACACGGGACTCTCTCGTGTTGACATCGTTTCTCACCCCCCCCCCCCCCTGGATCCTCAAGCGAATGTGGCTGTCTCTAGTGAGAGTGGTGACCACAGCGGCCCTCATGAGTGGTTCCCGGACACTGGTGCTATGAATCATGCTACCCCTGATTCATCCTTGATGACTTCCGCGATAAGTTATGATGGTCCAGAAACTCTGTGAGTCGGCGGTGGTACAGGTTTGCCTATTGTTAATGTTGGCTTCGCTTCGTTAGCTACTGATTCTAGGTCGTTTAAGTTGCATGATGTTTTTAATGTCCATGTTCTCTTTTCTTCTTTATTATCTATTCAACGTTTTGCGAAAGACAATAATGTTTTCTTTGAGTTTCACCCTCTTTGTTTCTATGTGAAGGACATTTTGACTAAGAAGGTTCTTTTACGGGACATGCGTCTGGGGGTCTCTACACATGGCCTGCGTCTTCTGCGTCCCCTGCTGCGCGATCCTCTTACGTTTGTCACATGCGGTTGGGGCATCCTCATTCTCAAGTCTTACGTCAAATTCTAGCATCTTCGTATGTTAGTACCATGGTTGCAGTAGGCGCTAGGCGCTAGTCGGGCGGCCGGGCAGCGCCTAGCGCCTAGGAAGTCTAGGCGGCGCCTAGGCGGAATCTAGGCGGCGCTAGGCAGACACCAAAAAAGTTAAAAAAAATAGTAACAGACTTGTAGTTTGACAATTTAAAACTCTACTATACTTATTCAAAGTGTTTTGTCTGCATGCATATAGTATCATGAGTCGTACGTGACATGAATCTATACTAATTCATTAAATATTTATTGCTAGAATTTTTTTTTATACTTATTATTATACCATCATTACCAAACAAAATAAAAAAACAAAAAGAAAATCTTATATATTTAAAATTTTGTTTAGAAAAATGACACTTTTAGTCTCTAAATTATGAGAAAATTATATTTTTATTTCTCAGTTTAAAAAAAAATATTTTTATTTCTCAATTATACTAGCACCACTTCTTGTTTCTTAATTATTCAAGTAGTGATTTTTTAACTTACTCCTATCAAAACTAAGACCAAAAAAAAAAAAAAAAACACAATTTTGTAGACAATTAAATAATCAAAAGTGAAAATGTAAATAATTGAGAGATGAAATATGTTGTTTTCCTATAATTTAAAAATGAAAATTGTAATTTATCACATTAATTAATATTATAAAATATGATTAATATATTTATTAAATACATATATTAATGTTTGAAATTGATTTTGATTACCCGATAACTCTTCCAAATAAACTAATTAAAATACATTTAAATTAATTTATATATTTACAGTGTTTTTTTTTTTTTTATATTATAGATACTGCGTCGGCTGTTTAAAAAAGCCGACGTCGTATGTGTTTTTTAAAAAATAAAAATTAAATTTAAATATTTAACGTCGGTTTTTCGAAAAACCGACGTTATAATGGCGACGTTAAATCCTTTTCCTGTAGTAGTGGATATTTATTTATTTATCCAAGATATGTAATTTCCATGTAATCTATTCTATAATATGTAGGGAAACAATAACATGTCATTTTGATCCTATTTATTTATAAGAAAATAAAGCGTATAATATAACTATAATACAATATATTTATACATAGACAAACAATAAAACTCATTTTTGTTATTATACAAATATAGGTTTGGTTCATATTAGACTCAAAAAGTTTGATTGTTATTCAAGTGCAGTTATATTCTCAATTTCTTTATCAATTGTTGAGTTTGGGTTTACCTTTATTTTTTATTAGGCAATTCATTAATTTACTTTTAATTTTTACAAAATATAATATTATTGTTCAAGTTCAATTAATTCATATTTTTAATTAAATTTTAGTTTAATTTTTTTTAATACTAGAGAAGAAAATAAAAACACGCTAAATAAACATAGACCAACCCACATCAATAGAGCTAGCTAGCAAAGTGGTCTTGGTCATGATACCTCCCAATAGAATATTATTTTTAAAAAAATATGGGGGTTTGATCCTTGCCACGAACATTGAGCGTTTGAATTTGAGATGAGCTCCTTATGCATAGAAGTGTATAATTTGGTGTTGAGTTTCAAATGTAAATTGACTTGATTTACATCTTCGTGGACTTGAGGTCATGTTCATGGGGTGCATGATATAGTCCATCGAAGTCATGAAAAAAACATAGATCATAAAAGAGAAGGTGAACAATATTAGGTTGAATTCTCAATCCCATACGTCTCTACAAGTTAGCTAATGGCTAGTGAGGAGGATACGACAATTTATGGAGTATTAATTAGGTTGAATTCTCAATCTCGGACGTTTCTACAAGCCAGCTAATGGCTAACGAGGTTTGAATGATTGTCCAAATTTGATCGTCAGAGACTTTTGGATAATATTACAGTTATGTTATATGATTTTGTTATATTCTTAATATAATGAAATTAATATTTACAGGGGCATTTAACTTACAAAATGTGATATTGCCTTATCTAACAAGATTATATTCTAAAAGATAATGTGAGATTATAAGAAAGTAACATTATTAACTTATGCGTTTAGTTAAAATGTTAAAAATATAATATTCTTGAAATTCATTACAAAAATTATACATTAAATATAAAAGGGTAATTTTAAAATATCTAAAAGTCCTGTTACAATACACTGCTGAAATTTACGATTTTCCGACCACTTCTTCGACCACCTAAAAGTATGGTCGCAAACTAGTGTTTTTTTTTCCTTTTTTGGTCAGGCACTTGAGTGATCGGAAATTTCCGACCACTTCTTAGAGTTGTCGGAAAGTTCCGACCACTTCCAAAAGGTGGTCGGTAAGCTATTCGGATTTTTCCCAGCCGACTTCCGAAGAATTCGCAACCACCTTCTGTGGTCGGAAATATCCGACCACTCTAATAAGTGGTTGGGAATATCCGTCCACTCTAACAAGTGGTCGGAAAGTGTCCGTATTGTGTCCGTATTATTATTTTAAAAGTTGCTAGTTTCGGGTGGTCGGAAATTACTTTGTATTTACTCCAAAAATAGACCTTCTGTTCAGTTTTATACTCTTCTCTCTCTACTCTCCTTTCTCTCTCTCTCTTTTAACCCCTTTCTACAGATCTATTTCTTCATTTCTACTGGATTTTTTTGCTAAACCACTCACAATAATGTAAAAATCAAGCAAGGTATGTATATATATACTTAGAACTTTCATTTGTGTCATTTTTTTTTAGATCTAGCTAGTTTGAACCTTTTGTTTTGTTTTGTTTTGTTTTGTTTTTTTTTTTTTTGTTTTGTTTTGTTTTTTTTTTTTTTTTTTTTTTTTTTTTTTTTTTTTTTTTTTTTTTTTTGCAGGAATTTTTGACTAAGTGTTGAAACCAAGGTAAGATATTTGTATATATTTTTGGATTTTCTGTTTATGTCATTTTTTTTTTTTTGTAGATCTAGCTTTAATTTTTTGTATATATTTTTGTGAATACATTTTAAATTTATTTATTTATGTAGTGTGTGTATGTGTGTCTATATATATATATATATATATATATATATATATATGTGTGTGTGTGTGTGTGTGTGTGTGTGTGTGTGTGTGTGTGTGTGTGTGTGTGTGTGTGTGTGTTTATAATTATTTGTATATTTATGATTTTTTAACCTAAGATTTTAATTTATATGTTGTGTATTTATTAGTAAGTTCATAACATAATTATTTAAATTATTTATATATGTTGTGTTTGTATTGTATATACTTTTGCAGTTGTTTTACATGGCTAATATACCTGAACATCGAAAATGGATGTATAATCGGTTGTTACCAGGACGAAAGGGGTACACTAATGAGTTTTTAGCGGGTGTTGAGGAATTTATAAAATATGCAAGCACACTTCATGTTTATGAGATTTCAATGCAGATTAGGTGTCCATGTAGTAAGTGTAAGAATAGAGTACACTTATCTGCAGATGATGTTCGTGTTCATTTGTATAACAAGGGTTTTTAACCAAATTATTGGGTTTGGACGTGTCACGATGAGCTTCCCCCCTCAATACAACCACATATGAATGAGGGCCCTAATGAAAATAATCGGTATGAACAAATGGTTTTTGATGTATCTGGTCCATCATTTTTTCCACTAAATACCGAGAATGACCAAGATGAAGAGCCACATAGTAGTGCAAAAAACTTCTATGATTTGTTAAATGCTGCGAGACATCAATGAATGTTAGTGAAGAAACAGAGCTGGCATATACATTGAGGATGATGAATATCAAGACAACTTTTAATATACCGCAGCTAGCAATGGATCAGATATTTCAGTATATTAACTATTTGATGGGTCCCAATAATCGAGTACCTACCAGGTATTATGATGCAAAAAAATTACTTACAAAGTTTGGTCTTGGACATGAGAAGATTGATTGTTGTGTAAACAGTTGTATGTTGTACTATAAGTCCGAAATCAATGACAAACACTGTAAGTTTTGTGGTGAGCCAAGATTTAAACCACACCCACCTGGATGTACTCGTGCAAAAGATGTGCCACGCAAAAGAATGCATTACCTTCCTCTCATCCCTAGATTGCAACGTTTGTATGCATCACATAGCTCTGCTTCACACATGCGGTGGCATTATGAAAATCGCCGCGAACCTGGTATTATGTGTTATCCTTCAGATGGTGAAGCATGGAAGCACTTTGATAGAAGGTTTCCTGATTTTGCAGCAGATCCTAGAAATGTGAGATTAGGCTTATGTTCTGATGGATTTTCTCCTTTTGGTTTCAATGCGAAGCCGTACTCTTGTTGGCCTGTTATGGTTGTTCCGTATAATCTCCCACCTTCAATGTGTATGACTACACCATACACATTCTTAACATGTATTATTCCTGGAAAAAAGAACCCAAAAGCCAATATTGATGTCTATTTGCAGCCTTTAATTGATGAACTTCAATTGTTATGACAAACAGGTGTCTTAACTTATGACTCATCACTGAAACAAAATTTTATGATGCGAGCTACGTTAATGTGGACCATCAATGACTTTCCTGCGTACAGTATGTTATCTGGATGGCAGATAGCCGGGAAACTAGCATGTCCTTATTGTCTTCAGTGTTCTAAATCATTTTACTTGAAGAATGGTCATAAAACATGTTGGTTTGATTGTCACCGTCAATTCCTTCCAATGAATCACTCTTGGAGGAAGAATCGAGATGCCTTCGTGAGACGGCGGTTAGAGAAATCAATACCTCCACCAATTAGGACAGGGGATGAATTGTTTCATTGTTTGGAAAATATCCCAATGATTATTAATGGTCCAATTAATCGCATTTGAGGGGTTTGGACAGTCACATAATTGGAAAAAAAGGAGCATATTTTGGGATTTGCCTTATTGGAAGGATAACTTGCTACGTCATAACCTTGATGTGATGCATATAGAGAAAAATGTGTTTGACAACATCTTTCACACGGTTATGGATGTCAAAGGCACAACAAAAAACAAAGACACGCCTAGTGCACGTCTCGATATGAAGGGAGTATGTAATAGGCCACAACTTGAGTTGGTGGAACATAATGGACGTTTTTTTATGCCCAAGGCGTGCTACAGTTTGCACCGTACTAATCAATTGGCTGTCTATGAGTGGTTACAGACTTTGAAGTTCCCCGATGGGTTGAGCACCGCTCTCCAGAATGAGCTGTTTTCTTCTAATTTGGCTACATGTGTTGATTCTACATCTTCTAAATTAATTGGGATGAAAAGTCATGATTGCCATATTTTTATGCAGTTTCTTCTACCTGTAGCCTTCATGTTTTAACCAAGTTGTTGCTGGAAGCCTTTGACTGAGTTAAGTGCATTTTTCCAAAATCTTTGCTCTACATCCCTACGTGTAGACAAAATATGTGAAATGAAAAAATTGATTGTTTTAACGTTGTGTCAGTTAGAACGTTTTTTTCCCTCCAGCACTATTTAAAAAGACATGTGAGAAGAACAAAAAGAATAGAAATTCAGATTATGGGGGAATGAGACCGTCGCTGCACACGGGAGGTTCAATCCCGATTACTGAGCATAGACGAAGATTAGTAAGTCATTTAATAATATTTAAATACAATTTCAATTTTAACAATAACATTAATGTATGATTTATTGAATTATTGTTGTTGGATAGAAAGAAAAACTCGAAGAGGATCCTTCACATGCTGTTTTGTATCAAGCTACACACAAACGAAAAAAGACCGGTGAATTAGTGTGCAACAAATCTAAAAAAATCATGGTAAGAACCTCAATTCCTATAATATCTTATCATTAAATATAAAAATATGATGTAATTATTTATCATTTAATTTCAGTGAACTAATTCACTGAAATTTCATTCTAGTGAACCTGTTCACTGAAATTTTATTCTAGTGAACTGGTAGTTCACTCACTGGAATGAATTCCAGTAAAACTTTCAGTTTCACTCACTGGAATGAATTCCACCGGAATGAATTCCAGTGAGTGAATTACCAGTTCACTGGAATTCCAGTGAACTGGTTCACTGGATTTTAATTCCAGTGAACCAGGAATTAAGGTTCACTGGAATTCCAGTGAACCTAACTGGAATTTCAGTGAACCTTAATTCCTGGTTCACTGGAATGAACCAGTTCACTGGAATTTTATTCCAGTGAACTGGTTATATACTTCTATGTATTTGTATTGAGATGGGATTTGTTGATATGTAAAATTTGAGTTTGTTACATTGTTAATATATGAGTGAAGTCAGTGAACTGTTACATTGTTATATATAAGTGAAATGTGAAATTTTTTGATTCATTTGTTTAAATTGACACTTGCTTTCTCATTAATGAACATTTGCTAATATATGAGTTTTAAAAAATTGTCTATCAATATAGGAAACTGCAAGTCAAAGGCATCAAACTGAACCAGAACTTGACTAAGAAACTATTTGGTATGAGGCAACAGGTGGTCTAAAAAAATGAGGTTATGTGTGTGGCTTTGGATCAGATACCCAACACTACTTTCCCAAGACTATGAGGCAAAAGAAGTCGGGACATGGAGAATCATCCTCACATGCAGTTTGTGAGGAAAGAATTAAAAAGTTGGAGCAAGACAACGAGGAGATTAGAGAGCAAAACAAGAAGATTATGGAGTTGTTCCAAGGTATATGCGGGGCACATCCGGAATTGCTACAATCTGTTGCTCCTACCGTTGATAGCCATCAAAATAGTGGTGTTGGGTTAGATAATCTTGACTAAGTACTTGTTAGAACTTGTGATGTTAATGTAGAAACATTTGGAATTGTAAGTAGCTACTACTTTTTGAAATGTAAAGTAGCTATTACTTTTTGAACTTTAAAGTAGCTACTACTTTTTGAACTTTAAAGTAGCTACTACTTTTTGAATTGTGAATATGCAATTAAAATTGTTAGTTTTTGGTAATATTACATTGTTATAAAACTACTATTTCTTTAAAATTACTATTGCAGGATATATTATATGTATTAAATTAATTGAGCAGTGAAATGTATTTTTTAAAAATTATTTGTCAATTACTGGTTAGCATTTCCGACCACCGAGTGGTCGGAAAACGTGCTATGCGTATATACGAATTACATTTTCCGACATAATTCGTATATACGCGTAGCACGTTTTCCGACCACGTGGTGGTCGGAAACGCCAACCAGCCAACTCCCTCTTGCGACAAAACTTTCCGACTACTTTATTTTAGTGGTCGGAAACACCGACCATTTTATTTAGTGGTCGGAAGTTCCGACAAGCGTTTTTGCGGATGCCAAAAGTGGTCAAAAAACCGGTCGGAACAGGGGTTTCTGACCCGATTTTGGTCATTTCCGATCACTTTTCGGTGGTCGGAAAAACGCGAATTTTCAGCAGTGATACCTAAGAAAATACTTCATTTTATCTTCTTTTTTTTTTTTTTCTATGTTTGTTTTTTTCTTTTTTACATGGCATTAATATTACAATATTATGTGGTGAATTGAAATATTCTCTTCAATGGTAAAGTGTGTTATCCTTTTTCAAATAAGTAAAGTAGCAACAAGCATGAGACGAGGCAAACATGATATATTTATAGAAGGTTTTTTTTTTTTTTTTTTTTTTTCTCTTTTTTAACTTGGGGCAAAAAATGGTTAACATATAATTGAATAAATTTTATATTTTCACAATCATCTATGAAAAAGAATTGTTATTTCTAGTTGACTCGAACTTTTATGTGCCAAAGAGTGAATGACATCAGGAGTAATATTGGTCTCCATCTGTCCATTTTAGACATAATTCCCACACTGCCACCGCCGAGGTTCGAACCTTCCCACACTGCCACCGCCGAGGTTCGAACCTTGGTCTCTTGTCCCAAATACTGCCCACTAAACCATTGAGCTAAACTCGTGCGCGTATAAGTCTAGTTAACTTGCACCACTTAATTAAGACCCTAATATATAACATATAATATATATTATTTAGGAAAAATCTTACATTCTCCCACTTGGTGCAAGTACTAGCACAACCCTCACCAAAGAACAAAACACATGAATCATAGTGACATGTCCTATATTTAACAGAGTAGTATCTATTATATATGGTCACATGCATTTTAATTCTCCAACTTAGGTCCTTTATAACAAACCCAATGTTTATTCTTGGTACCTTAAGAGATGTTTCTCAAAATAATATATATATATATATATATATATATATATATATATATATATATATATATATATATATATATATATATGCGCAAGTTAAAGAGAAACACATCCAAATTATACGAAAGAGTACACTGTATGATCTCTAAAACCTTAGAAGCATGCCTTAAGTAGAGATCTCTTAATGTTAGCATAAGGGGGCGTTTGGTTCAGGTTATATAAGATAACCAAGGGAATGTGACATTCCAAAGCTCACATTCCGGTGTTTGGTTCATATTATCTCAGGGAATCTAACATTCCCAAGGAATGTCACATTCCCTCCACATAGGATTTTGAAGGGAATGTGATTCCCTTCAAAATCTTAGGTAATCTAAGATAACCTTGGTTATGTTATATATATATATATATATATATATATATATATATATATATATATATATATATATATATATATTTATTATGTTATGTTAGTTTATAAAATAATTTTGTTTCTCAAGTTCAAGATTTTAGTTAATATTTTAAAATCATGTGATTATATACAGGGACGGAGCCAGAAATTCGGTTGAGGGGGGGCGAAACAGTACAGGGGAGGCGAAACAGTACAGACGGATTCAGAAAATTTTTCTAGAAAGGGCGAAACATTAAAACAAAAGAGATAATTTAAAAATAAATAAATAAACTACCTAAGAAATATAATTGTAAATATTGTTGGATATGGACGAAAAATAAAACACATCGAAACTTTATAAAAATATTCATAACAAAATATGACACATAATTAATAAAATAATTTGAATAGAAAACACATTATAAATTACACAAACTATGTTGATGCTAAGATTAGAACCCTTAACTTCATTATTACCAAAGTTGTGCGCTACCACATACTCTAACTCACTTCTTATTAATATTTTATAGTTTTTTTATATTAATACTAAAACATGTACTATATATACATATATACATACAAATACTATATACGGGGTGGGGTGGGGTGAGGGGGGGCGGCCGCCCCCACTGCCCCCCCCTCTCCCTCCGTCCCTGATTATATATGATACCGTTATCTTATTTATTTATTTTAATTTTTAAATTTATTAAAATATATGAAAATATGTTAAGGATATTATAGTGTGTATAAAAGATAACCCTAAACCAAACATCATTATATTACATACCCCAATTTTAACCAAACACAGGAATCTAACATTCCCAGTAATCTAACATTCCCAGCAATCTAACATTCCCTAAGGTAATCTTACATTCCGTGAACCAAACGACCCCAAATAAGTTAATGGTAACTATATTCTATGACTTCTTTATAAGTTAACTTAAGCACTACCTCTATTAGCTAAGAGCTTGGAGTTGACAGGTCTGTCACTCCCACTCATCAAAATAGCCAAAAGATAGTCAAGTCACAGAAGCATTCCAATAACTTAGACAACAAACCAAAAAAGTCTAGTCAAGTCACAGAAGCATTCCAATAACTTAGACAACAAACCAAAAAAGTCTAAGTCCATAAATTTGGAATCTTAAACATACACCGTAACTTCCCAAATAATCTCAAGGTCCACTCTAAATGAACTGAACAACAAGAGCTCGCAAAATTGTCTTGAGTCTTACTTCTGAATCTTAAACATACACCATAACTTCCCGAATTAGTATCTGTTCATAACTACTCTCTCAATCTATTGAAGCACATCGCCTCCACTGAGGCTTGAACCCACAACATCCCATATATGGGAACAACTTGGTGTCATTGGACCACAAGGTCCTTGGCAAAGACTCTATTAATCACTAAAGAATTTATTAAATAACAGTGCACCACAAGTTAAAATGTTTCGTTCTAATAAACTCCTTAATATTGTTACAACATTTTCATAAATATGTTGAAGAACCAAATGTTCAATAATTTGAACTTATGAATTTACAAGAACAAATACAATATTAATACTTGCGGAATCTTTTGGACTTATTGTTAAACATATGATTCAATTTGCATTGGGATGTATGAAGACAATAATTAAATCCATAATCTTTAGTGGAGCATCTTAATAATCCTTTTCTAAATGATCACTCCCACTTATTAAGATATTCTTCAGCGAAATTAATAAAATGAACTTAATAATAATATACATACTCATAATTGATTTGACCAACTAAATAATGAAGATATAATTCTCACCATTAGTTGGGCATACTAAATAATCAATTTTGGTTCCAATTAAAATCCAACTAAATAATGAAGATATAATTCCCCACCATAGTTGGACATACTAAAAAAACAAAATACACCTTCCAAAACCAAGTTAGAATTTGGCTCAAAAGATACATTTTATTTTTGGAATCCAAAAGAAGTATATCATATCACGTAACTTACTATAGTTAGTTTGAAGAACCAAGCAAGCTTCGTGGATCAATTAATAAAAGTGGCTATCTAAATTTTGAGAAGGGACTAAATACATGTCTTGCCAATGCAAACCATGAAACTTAGAATTATAATTGAACTAAATTTATAAATTCTATGAAATCTATGCTATATATAAAAACAAAATCCTGAACTTTAACTTCCCAACCAATTCCTAAAAAATCTCTCTTTCTAATAAAAATATATTGTTTTCTACTTTCCTATTCGTACTATAATTCTAGGTTAAAATTCCTATTCTAATATTATAAAATATTATAATACAATTATATTCTAATCTATATCTATACTATATATAAAAACAAAATCCTTAACTTTAACTTCTCGCCCAATTCATAAAAAATATCTCTTTCAAATACAAATATATTGTATTTTCTACTTTCCTATTCGTACTATAATTCTAGGTTAAAATTCCTATTCTTATATTATAAAATAGTGTAATACAATTATATTCTAATCTATCTATACTAAATATAAAAACAAAATCCAGAACTTTAACTTCCCGCCCAATTTCTAAAAAATATCTCTATCTAATAAAATATATTGTTTTCTGCTTTCCTATTCGTAGTATAATTCTAGGTTAAAATTCATATTCTAATATTATAAAATAGTGTAATATAATTCCTATTCTAATCTATACTCTATACTATATATAAAAACAAAGTCCTGAACTTTAACTTCCCGCCCAATTCCTAAAAAATCTCTTTCAGATAAAAATATATTGTTTTCTACTTTCCTATTCGTACTATAATTCTAGGTTAAAATTCATATTCTAATATTATAAAATAGTATAATACAATTATATTCTAATCTATACTATATATAAAACAAAATCCTGAACTTTAACTCCCCGCCCAATTCCTAAAAAATATCTCTTTCTAGGGTTTAGGTTAAAAACTTTGCGAATGCATAACTTTTGACTCGGTTGTCCGTTTTGGACAAATTTTTTTTTCAAATCGCATATTTTTTCGAGATCTACCCACTGCAAACAGTCATAGGCGGTTTGCCCCACTAATTTCTCAAAAAATGCTTCTTTTGCTCTTAATTTTAAATTTTTTTATGTATTTAGATGGTTTCAACAATATTTTAAACAATTTTATAGCAACTTAAATAAATAATTTGTAACAAAAAAGATGAGAACCTTATGTTATTAGTGAATTTTGATAATTTTAAATTTTATTTTTTTTTACATTTAAAAAAATAAAAAATAAATTAAAAAATCGGCGCCTAACGTATTTTCAACCTTGATATATATATATATATATATATATATATATATATATATATATATATATATATATATATATATATATTTGGTCAAGTATAATAAAAATCATATGTAATAATAATAGTAATAATAATAATAATAATAATAATAATAATAATCATAATCATCGAAACAACACTTCATACAAAATAAAATTAAAATTAAAAAAAAAAACTAAAAGAATAAGAAGAAGACAAAGGGATCCTCTGTGTAAATGATGTGGGATCATTTTAAGAGGAGCTCTTGATCCCACATCGACAATGTTAGGAAAGAGGAGCTCTTGAGGTCCTATATATAAGAGGAGTAATGCTCATCTTACAAACATAATTGCTTGCCCATCAATGTGGGCAAGTATTAAGACGCCAAAAAACTCTTATTTACGAAGTCTTAGCTTAATGACTTTTTTTTATTTTAGTTTTTTTTTTAATTATTATTTATTATTAGGGCGTTTGGGAAAGATTAACCCAAAATGTATATGTGTTGTTTTTGTTTTTAGCAGTTTGGAGTAAAATTATTGAGTTATTAAATAATATTTTTGGTGTTTTGATTAAAGATAAAATGTTAAAATGGCGAATTTGTTAAAATTTTGGCGAATTTGCCAATAATCAAACAAAGCCATTATCTAATAATTATTATGCAATTTAACAAATTAATTGTATAGAGATAAAAGTTCGTTTGAAAAGTAGGAAAATAATTTCTAAAAAATGAGTTATTTTTTATAAAACATTTTTCCCGCACGGCAGAAAATTGTATAAAAGAAAATTTATATTGTTATTGTTATTATTATGTAATAATGTAATAATAAAATAAAATTACAATAATAATAATATTAATAATATAATAATAATCAAAACAAAACTATATACAAAATAAAATTAAAATTAAAAAAAAAACCAATCAAAGCGGAACCACGAGCTCCCCTTTGTAAAGGATGTGGGATCATTTTGATCCCACATCGAAAATGTTTTGAAAGATGAGCTTTGAGCATTGCTCTCTTCCAAACATAATTGCTTGTCCATCAACGTGGGCAAGTATTAAGAAGCCAAAAGGCTCTTATTTAAGAAGGCTTAGCTTAATGGCTTATTATTTTAGTTTTTTCTTTTAAAAAAATATTTTACAAACAATGATAAATAAAATCTTCAAAGTTATAGCACCTCATGTGTACATCTAGACATTAGCTATTAATTTGAGCAATTATTTGCACAAATTCAAGCAATGATAACATCAAAATACATAAATGATCCAAACCATATCTTTAATTGCACTATATAATATTTGATGTTCTAATTTAAATAATGATATATCTATTCAAATATTCTTAATATATTATAACAAATCTATTCCATGCATCGCACGGGTGAAAATACTAGTTGTGATAAAATCATTATCTAATGGGTTGAGGGACTTATTGACATAAAACTTTCTTGTGGGCTAAAGTTTTAATTCTATTAAATCCAATTAAGAAACTCTTGATAATGTTTTTCACAATTACTAAATAGACAGAAGAATCTAATGACATAAAACTTGCATGTGGGCTAAAGTTTTACTCTAAATTTATTTATTTATGATGAAACAATTATAAAATGAGTTGAAGAATCAAGTGACATAAACTTGCATGTGGGCTAAAGTTTTATTCAATAAGATTCATTACAACCATTATGCTAAAAAAAAAAAAAAAACATGTTCCTAAACTTCATGATAGAATTGGAAATTATTTACAAATAATTATAAATTAAATTGATTTATTTTTATCATCACTGATAAAACTACTAAACTACTTTCCGGTACATAATTGCTTGTGGGCTGAATTATGACCGTAGTCCAGTAATTCATCCTAATTAATTATACAAATATAACGAAATTGCCCGTGGGCTAAATTCCATCATATTACATACAATTAATCATAAATGATATGTCCAAAATTGTATGTGATCAAGATAAACAACTTAATATATAATTTTAACTGATTAAGGATGTTGTGGCTACTCCCCAACCAAATTAAAATTATAAGATCACTAGACAATTATCAAATCCTTGCGTAACCTTTATGTGATCAAGATAAAGAGCTTAATATATAATTTTAACTAATTAAGGATGATGTGGTTACTCCCTAACCAAATTAAAGTTATAAGATCATAACTTAATAATCTTAGGTAATTGAATATGCTGTCGCTATTCCTTAATTAACCAAGATTGAAGACTTAAGAGACTTCAGTAGATCAAAGATGCTATGATTATTCTTTAATGAATCGAAATCAAATCACATTGGCAAGGAATACTTAAAATTTTGGCAAACTATACCAGATTATGATGGGAAATGTCAAATATACCCCAAGAAAAGTTGGCTAAAGACAAAGTCTAACTGAAAACCAACTCCTTAGATAAAGTAACAATTTAAGGAGACTAAATCCGGGGGGACCCGAATCACTAAATCCGGATAAGAATATGAATAATAAATAAGTAATACGAATGATATAGTAAAGGCCGTGAGACCGTAGATTGTATTAAATGCTGTAGAATTGGCTATTACAGTAGTATTTCAGGACAAATTATATAAGAACAGTAGATCGTAGATAGCATGTCCCTTGTTAGGACAAGGAGGGGGGCTTTTATACAAGCTAAGCCCCCAACAGCCTCCCCCTAAAACGGGGGGTAGTTGGATCTGGAGTTGACCGCGCCCGGTCGCTGCGGGGGCCAGGCCGAGCTCATCATGGGCCCAGGCCGGGCCCATGTGGAGGTCGGCCCGGCCTCCTGGAGAGGCCGGCCCGACCTCCAACGTGGCCCGTGCGGGGGCCACGTGGCGAGGCCTCTGCCGGGGCGGGTACGTGGCGCCTCCCCGGGACCCGTTCTTGCTTCGCGCCCTCGGGTCGATTTCCAATATATCCGTCATCAGTCCCCCACTCTCCGAGCTGCGAGTAATCGTCAGTGAAGGAGAGTAAATGCTCCGGCCGACCCCCCAGAATGCGACCCCGAGATGTCCGCGTCCCAGCCTTGAAAATGCACTTCTTGTGATAATGATGAAAACTCCATCCGGAGCATGACTCCTTCATCTGCTAGGACACATACGCACCGCCGCGTCTCTGCCATGTTACTCCGTCACGGTGCTGGCGCCGTGACGCTGCCACGGGGGTGGCTTGCAGGCCGCGCCTCCGTGGCCCCCCGGCCGACCTCCCGGGCTCAAGTCACGCCGGGGTCGGCCTCGGCGACGGTCGTCGCCCTCTGCCGGGGTCGCGCCATCCTCCGTCACCGAGGTCGCGCCGACCCCCGGTGCCGAGGTCGCACCGACCTCGCCCGCCAAGGCCGTGCCGACCCCGGGGTCGGCCGACCTCGCGTGTCGACCTGCCACGCTGAGGTCGGGCCGACCTCGAATCCTCCAAACCGCCCCTGATTTTTTTTTTTCGAGCCTAAGCACTCGGGCTCTTCCGTCGGGGTTGGTACGCGAGGTCCGGCCTCGTGCCCCCTTAGGGTACTTCAGCCGCTCGAGCTAAGTCCTTCCGGACTACGCCACCAGGCTCTTCCGTCGGGGTTGGTACGCGAGGTCGGACCTCGTGCCCCCTTAGGGTGCGCCTAACCGCTTGGGCCCAGTCCTGTCGGACCAAGCCACCGGGTTCCTCCGTCGGGGTTGGTACGCGAGGTTAGACCTCGTGCCCCCTTAGGGTGCGCGTTAGCCGCTCGGGCCAAGTCCTTTCGGACTGTGCCACCGGGCTCTTCCATCGGGGTTGGTACGCGAGGTCGGCCCTCGTGCCCCCTTAGGGTGCGTCCTCCGTCGGGGTTGGTACGCGAGGTCGGACCTCGTGCCCCCTTAGGGTCCGCGGGGGGAAGTCATGAGTGAGCACTCGTTCCCCCTTTGTTTCATGATTTTTTTTATTTTTTAATTTTATTTATTTATTTTTTTTTTGGAGAACCAACTGCGTAACAAGGGTCCTACTCACAACGTGTTTCGTGATATGAAACTTTATTCCGCTTATTATCGTTCACTAAGACATTATTGGGGGAGGGGAATGGTCCTCCTCCTAGGATATCAATGCCAAGATCCACCTCTTACGTGGCCGTCCTGGTGTGGACCTGGAGGTCCTTTTGGCCAATTTGGCGGCACGCCTTCAAGTAGCAGCTGCGGCTCACCTTTTGGTCCCCTCGGGCTGTCGGGAATTTGAGGCACAGGTGCTCCATGGAAATCACGCACCTGAGGTCCTCGAGGGCGGGTCGGCTGAGAATGATGTTGTGGGCGCAGTTGATTTTGACGACTACGAACTCGACCTCCTACTTCCTGGTGTGAGGTGGGGTGCCTATCTCCACCTCCAAAGTGATCGATCCCTCTGTCTCGATTGAGTCCCCCGTGAACCCGGATAGGGGGGTTCGTACCTGCTCCAGCTGCCCTCTTGAGAGTCCCAGCTGGGTGTATGTGTCGTGGCACATGACGTTGACCGAGCTACCCGTGTCCACGAGCACCCGGTGCACCACCATGTTGTTGATGTCCAGTTTGACCACCAAGGCGTCCCGGTGGGGGAGGGGCCCGTCAGGTAGGTCGGCGTCGGTGAACATGATGGGCTCCCTCTTTGGTTTCTTCTCGTGGGGTGTTCGTGTGACCTCCCCCACGTACAAGCTTCTCGCCCACCTCTTCCGCTCGGCTGGCGAGTCCCCTCCCTCGGGCCCCCCGAAGATGACGTAGATGGTACGTTTCCTCGGGGGCTGGGAGTCCTCTGTCGTCTTCTCCTCCTCCTCGGAGCTGTTGTCGTGGTGGTCCCTCTTACGGGGAGCCGAGGTGGATGGAGCCTAGCCACCCCCCTTCCTCCATACATTGCCTTGCTTCTGGCCCTGCACCTGGCCTTGCGCCTGGCCGGGCTTCTTAATGAATTGGCCGAGGTAACCCATTTGGATGAGCTCCTCGATTTGTCTCTTTAGGAGGATGCATTCGTCTGTATCGTGCCCCTTCTGCCGGTGGAACCTGCAGTACTTGTTGGGGTCCTCCCTCGCCGATATCTTCATGCACTCCTCCTTCGGGAATACCACGATTCCCTGGTCCTCCGCGTGCGCCAAGATGGTACCCACAGGTTGTGTCAGCGGGGTGAGATAGCGTGTGGGGTTCAGCCTGGGCCCCTCAGCGTACTCACGTCGGTGTGGCCGCGGCGCCTTGCGCTCCTCCTGGGGTGCCTTGTCTTTTCGACCTCTTCCTTCCTCCTGCTCCTTTTTCCTCTTCTCGGCAGCCTCGGCGTCAGCGTACCTTGCTGCCTTGTCCATCAGGTCGGTATAGGTCCTGGGGGGGGCGTACCTGATGAGGTCCTGGTGAATAGCCTGACCTCAAGTTGTTTCGGAAAATCACCATGGCCGACTTCCCATCAAAGTCCGCGACCCCCATGGCCTCTTTCTTCCACTTGCTGAGGTACTCAGCTAGTGATTCCGAACTCCCCTACTTCAAATCACATAGGTCAGCAATTTGCTTCTTCCGTCGTATGCTAGTGGCGAAATGGGATAGGAACTGCCGGGTGAGGTCCGCAAAGGTGGAGATGGACCCCGCCGGGAGGGATCCGAACCAATCATGTGCCTGCCCGTCTAGGGTAGCGAAGAACCCCCTACATAGGATGGCGTCAGTAGCCCCGGTGATCATCATGGCGGCCCTGTACCTGCTGAGGTGTGACCGCGGGTCCGTGGCCCCCGAGTACACCTTGATGGTGGGAAAACGAAAATCTCGAGGTAAGGGCTCCTCCATGATGATGTTCGCGAATGGGGAGGCCAGCACATCCTGGGGCTCCGGAGACCCGTCACTCTCATCGATCTTCTTCTGGAGCTCGTCCATCCTCCTCCACAGCTCCTCGACCTCTTCCCGATGGGAGCTCGGAGCTCTACCATTCGTTTCACCCAATCGTTTGACCTGGGAGGCCTGCTCACATCGTGGGTGGGGTCGGGGGACCCGACCTGCTGACCCGCGCGAGGCTGCCTCGTGTCGCGGCTGGGCGCAGGGACCATAGCTCGGCGACCTCCGAGTGACCGATTCTTGTCGCGGCGGCCGGCGGGAGCATGACTCCATCGCCGGTGGCCCGTTGGCTGGCCTCGGACCTAGCCTGTCCCGGGCCTTCATGCGATCGCCCAACCTCTCTAGGGAGGGCCTGGTTTGGGTTGGTGCCCTTCCGTCGCCGTCACGCTGGCGGTCTCGGTGGGAGTCCCCTCCTCCCCGCCTCTCCGAGGGTCGAGGCGAGTTGACCTCCCCCTGGGTGATAGGTGCCTGGGGTGGCCGGGTGCTTGGACCGCTGCGCCCCCGGGTGGGAGGAGGTGGAGGCGACACCGGCGCCCCTACGGTGGTGCCTAGGGCGGCCTGTTCCTCTGCCCGGAGGCCCGCCGCGACGCGCGCCAGCGCCGTGGAGGCTTGTTCGAAGATCGCTACCCCCTCCTGGATGGGTGCGTGAGCCGGAGCGGGGGCGACAGGGGGTGGTGGCGGTGCACCACTGCTACGGTGGTTGGTGAGTTGGATCCTCAGATCTCCCCCCGACCTGGTGGAGGCGGCCGGTTGGATGCTGGGGGCGGGGGCCCCATTTGGACCGTTTCCGTTCGCGACGAGCTGGGTGCCGCGGGAACCGTTGGCTGGCCTAGGACCCAGCCTGTCCCGGGCCGACACGTGATCGCCCAACCTCTCCAGGGCGGGCCTGGTTTGGGTTGGTGCCCTTCCATCGCCGTCGCGCTGGCGGCCTCAGCGGGAGCCCCCTCCTCCCTGCCTCTCCGATGGTCGAGGCGAGTTGACCTCCCCCTGGGTGATAGGTGCCTGGGGTGGCCGGGTGCTTGGACCGTTGCGCCCCCGGGTGGGGGGAGGTGGAGGTGACGCCGGCACCCCTCGGGTGGCGCCTAGGTTGGCTTGTTCCTCTGCTCGAAGGCCCGCCGCGACGCGCGCCAGCGCCGTGGAGGCTTGTTCAAAGACCGCCACCCCCTCCTCGATGAGTGCGCGAGCCGGAGCGGGGGCGACAGGGGTTGGTGACGGTGCACCACTGCCGCGGTGATTGGTGAGCTGGGCCCTCAGATCCTCCCCCGACCTGGTGGAGGCGGCTGGTTGGATGCTGGGGACGGGGGCCCCATTGGGACCGTTCCCGTTCGCGACGAGCTGGGTGCCGCGGGAACCATTGGTATGGCGAGAGCTGGATCTCGATCTTGCCATCGCTGTGGATGAATGATAGTGGGGAGAGCGCTTAAGCTTGTACAGCAGCTCTCAACAAGAGCACCAATGATGGATTTAATTAACCCGGGGGGACCCGAATCACTAAATCCGGATAAGAATATGAATAATAAATAAGTAATACGAATGATATAGTAAAGGCCGTGAGACCGTAGATTGTATTAAATGCCGTAGAATTGGCTATTACAGTAGTATTTCAGGACAAATTATGTAAGAACAGTAGATCGTAGATAGCATGTCCCTTGTTAGGACAAGGAGGGGGGCTTTTATACAAGCTAAGCCCCCAACCGCCTCCCCCTAAAACGGGGGTTGTTGGATCTGGAGTTGACCGCGCCCGGTCTCGCGACCGGGCCGCGCTGCGGGGGCCAGGCCGAGCTCATCATGGGCCCAGGCCGGGCCCATGTGGAGGTCGGCCCGGCCTCCTGGAGAGGCCGGCCTGGCCTCCTGGAGAGGCCGGCCTGGCCTCTTGGAGAGGCCGGCTTGGCCTCCTGGAGAGGCCGGCCCGGCCTCCAACGTGGCCCGTGCGGGGGCCACGTGGTGAGGCCTCGGCCGGGGCTGGTACGTGGCGTGCCCCGGGACCCGTTCTTGCTTCGTGCCCTCGGGTCAGTTCGGGTCGATTCCCAATATATCCGTCAAGTGGCACAAGATGTTCTTAAGTCATGGTCATAAAACTAGTATGTCTCCCTGATTCATATATACTTAATGTATAACTGTTTGGGGTATGAACCTAATAAAACTATAGGGTATAATCCAAAAACTGTATAGTTCACCTATAGAAGAAAAAATTATAATAGTAAACTAAATTAACGGCCTAAACGTGCTTAAATTCAGGCACTACCGCAACTAAAGTTTATGCATAAGTCCAACTTAATAAGGAACTAATATAATTCCATCCTAAAGTATGCATTCCTAAAGGCATAATAAAATTGCATAATTAAAAAAAAAAATTATGCTTAGGACAAATATGCATAAAATTAAACATTAAAATCATATATATATATTCTAAACAAATTGTCTAACTTGATAAAATTTGAAGTCCGAAAAACATTAATGTCAAGAAAAATATTTTTTGAACTAGAATATTGTCACATAGATTTATTTGGAAACAGTTCAAGATTCATAACTGAGTATCATAACAATATTAATGTCATCATTAATTAATTATTAATAGTAATAAATAACATTATAATCACTATTACCATTAGTAATAACAACAAATTAAAGTATGGTAATGCACCTTTTAATGTTTCCAATTTTATATAGATAAAAATTAATAGTAGCATCGATGCAGCGTCCAATGGTACATTAATGGTTTATTGGTAGGACTTAATTACCAACATTAGTAGTCATGTAAAATGAAGTAGCTAATCATACAAATGTACCAAATATAGCAGATTACCATAAAATAATAATTATTATGAAAGGTAATAAATGAGATTAGTTCCTAAACTTAATAACAGTAATTAATAATGTCAATTAATAACTACAATAAAGGCAAAACTATAATTAAGGGATACCAAATACTAATCTCAATTTGCCACATAATAATTAACCAGGACTATTATTATACTTAGGGAGACTGAAACCTCTAG
This sequence comes from Ipomoea nil, assembly GCF_001879475.1. Lineage (NCBI taxonomy): Eukaryota > Viridiplantae > Streptophyta > Magnoliopsida > Solanales > Convolvulaceae > Ipomoea > Ipomoea nil. The sequence goes on along the minus strand of NW_017619742.1, from coordinate 1,842,223 downwards.
ATCTCCCAGTCTCGCGATAATTCATAATCTTCGATCCAGCTGGAGTATCCCCCCCCCCCCCCCCCCCCAACTGAGAGAAAGCACCACTGGAGGTTCTGTGAGCTCGGTGGTAATCTAAATACTAATTGGGATTAATTGAAGAATTAATCCAAGCCTTCTTTGGTAATCCATTTCTAAAAATCCTGAAATTTAATAGTCGAGGGACTAGAATTTGACTAGTCACTTAAGTCAATCAAGTGTACCTTGTGCTTTATGGTTTGTACCTTTACCCCCTTGTCTTTCCAACCTTAGTAAGGGTAAAAGTGACCTTTCACCCATGAATTGTTGTTCAAGCTATCCCTAGCAAGTCATTCCATTCATTTCTCATTCACGCCTAAGTCCCAAACACTCCATCATCTCTCTAAAAAGAACCTAGCTTATTCTTCAAGCAAAAAGGAGAACCTTCTAGCTTTGCAAGATCCCTCACCAAGATTCCTACTTTATTATTCCCAAGCATAGGAAAGTGTAAGATTCTTGGATACTTAGTGTTTTTAGCCATCTTTTGGGTGTCTTTATCTAAGTTAGAATCTTTCTTGTGTTTTGGCTTGTGTAAGAAGTTGGTGAGGAAGAAGAGCTCTAAGAAGAGGCTTAGGAGAGTGAAGAGGAAGAGGTTGTGGTCTTCAAAGGTAACTCATGCTATACAAAACCTATTTTCTTACTTAAATGATGATTATTGGCTTCTATTTGATGTTCTTGATGTGATTTGTGAGATTTGATGCATGATCTTGTGGTGATGCATGTCTAGAGCTTGTATTTAGGTTTCTTGAATGCTATTGCTTGGCTATTTCTTGGGTTCAAGTCATATCTTTGTTGTGTGTGAGATTTTGAGTGTTTTGGACTTGAACTTGACCTTGATGATGAAAATTCCCGAAGGAAATTTGGCGTACAGGTAGTGTACCCCGCGGGCGGAACGGCGGGCAGTGGCCTACCCGCCGCCCCACCCGTGGGGAACAAGGTGGAATTGGGTATGTACCCCGCGGGCAGGTCTACGGGTGGGGGTCTACCCGTGGCCCCACCTGCGGGGAACACAGATGTGGGTTGCGGGAATTTGTTCCCCGTAATTCTTTTTTTCTTGGTATTGATGTTTTGACCTCTCGTTGTTGAATTATTGAGCTCTTTGTGAGCCTTCTTGATGTTTCGTATGTCTAGAACGACAAGTTAGGAATCCATGTTAGGATTTGGTGTCTTGAATCGTGCTAAGGGTCCAACTTTGTGATTCGTTGGGCTAATGTGAGTCTTGAAGGTTCGTTAGAACCATTTTGGTTTACCCGTTTGATGAGCATGCTAGTTTGATGTTGTTATACTAGTGTGTGCGGTTTGTTCCTTCTTGTTGGGGTTGGCAACTCGCGTTGTCAATCATTTTGATGTGGATTGTAGTCCTTGATTGTTGAGTATTGTCTCATGACTTTATTGAAATCTCTTGATTGATTCTTATGGTGTATTCTTGTACAAATCGTTGTACCCTTTGTTGATGCTTGATTGGGGCTATTGATGAGCCTTAGTATTCTTGATGATGAGGACTATGTGTGACTATGAATGAGATTGGTAATTTTGTTACTTGAGCTTTTCTCACATGATCGGTGGTATGTTACTATGATTGAACGGTACCCTCGTGTACTATGAGTTCGGCGGTATTGTTTGGCGGAAGTTTGGCGGGGGACGATGGTCCCAGACCGGGAAAAGGTTGGACTCAGAAGTATAGGGTGGCACTCGGAGGTACAGGTTGGAACTGTGATAAGGCCGAGGTAGCCATAAGGGTGATACTAAGGTATAAGGTTGGAACGTGAATTTGTCATTATGTGATTGTGTATTTTCCTTGCTTATGAGCATGTGTATGATGAACTCTACCTTGTGAATGGTAGCTTGCACCTCGAGTTGTGTTTTCCTTTGTTGTTTATGGTTTTGTGTCTTGTTGAGGTTGATGATCCTCGGTCTTTGTTGAGAGTGTGATGAGTCTTTGATGTTGACCTTCTCCCGGTTTTAAAATGACTATATATTGTATTCCTCAGTTCCAAATGGCTTTGATTATATCTATCTATATTATGTTATTTAACGCGTATTGATGGGTTACCAGCATTATTTGCTGACCGGGTGTTATCCCCATGTTTTACAGGTTTTGCTTAATCCGGAGTGCGCGCTAGATGAGGACTCTAGATAGTGTAGCTCCTGTGCTTAGATGTTTTGCTTTTGTTGGCCTGTGTGGACTAGTGGCCTGTGTGCCTAGACTTATGTTATGTTTGATGATTGTGATAGATTTAGCTTGTGTACCCATAGTTTTATGGGTGTGGCATAACACCTTTCCCGGTTTTAATAGCTTCTGCTTTATGCAGATTGATGTTTAGTTTACTGATCCTTGAATTCTAAGTTTTAAAATGTTGGTAAAAATCGGCGGTGTTACAAACCATGACTATTATTATACTTAGGGAGACTGAAACCTCTAGATCTCCCAGTCTCGCGATAATTCATAATCTTCGATCCAGCCAGAGTATCTCTCCCAACTGAGAGAAAGCACCACTGAAGGTGCCGTGCGCTCGGTGGTGGTCTAGTCACCCAGCCACCGACGAAGCATATATGCTCCACGACTGCAGACACTTTTTTTTTTAATTAGCTGATTGCTATAATCTGCAAGCGCACAGAGTCAATCACAGTATAAATTCCTGGAGTATTTCAGGGTCGATCCCACGAAGAACACTATTAACTGTTATCTTGAATAATCAATTTTGATGATAAGGAAAAATGCAAATAAATAGTATTAATGTAATTAAAAAGAATAATTATGAATCTAAAGTTAAGAAAAATTCCAATTAAGAGAAGACTAGGGATTTGGGTTCACCTATTAGATAATTAACTAACTCTCCTAGGTATTGATTCTTATGACTATAGTGATGATTGCTTCAAATATATCATAATACTCCGTCGAGCTACTAGGTTGTATCCAATTAACTGTGATCATCCGTCGATATCTCACCAACATTAATTAAACCCATTAAGCAACAATCAAATATCACCACAAATACCTAAAGCTATGTCTAGTTTAGGTCAATTGTGTTTATCTTACGAGTTCTAGGTTCATAATTCACCTGTCAGTTCTTCTTATGAACCCTAATATTAGAATTATGCAATAGCCAGTCACACAATCCACAATTAAAATACATAAAATAAATATAATCAAGTTCAATTATTAAACTGAAATAAGAAGAATCAACACATGAAAAATAGTCAATTAATCTAATCTAGGTTAATCCAAATCCCTAATTAAAGTTCTAGCCAAGAATCATAGTTGAATATATGAAAAGTTCAATAAATAGCATTCTTAAAATTTAAACAACAAATAAAGTAAGGAAGAAAAATAATTCAAGCCTAAGAGATGGTAGCTGCAATTGAAGCTCGAAAATTCCTTGCGGAGTCTTGAATTCCTTAGCCGAACTGCTGCTGCGCTCCCTGGCTTCCTTTTTTTTTTTTTCGTTCGCTATTTTCTCTCTCTTTTTCTGTTCTGCCGTCTCTCAATGCCTTAAACAAAAGCATCCCCCAACTTAATATAATCCATTTCTTTTTGCTTTTCTACTGCTGCCCAAACACCTCAAAGAAAGATAAAATAAAATAAAATAAAGTTAAAGTAAAAGATAATTATAATAACCTAATGACACCACTTAACTAAACTTAATAATTAAAACACTTATTTAAAATTCAAGATATAAAATTACCAAATAAATATAATACTATAGCTAAAATAAAACTCCTATTTATATTAATAAAAATGCAACATTAGCCTAATATCTATTAAAACCCATCTAAACTAGTCTAAACTAATAACATATAACTAAGTATTATATTTATAATAAAATTAAGGCTAAAACTTAATTTATTTATGCAAATCATTTACTAAAATTACTCTAAATAATGCCTAGAAATTAAGCTTATCAAACTTCCCCACACTCAAGGTTTTGCTTGTCCCCAAGCAAATTTAGGCAAAGAAATAAAACTACCAATCATAACCATGTGAACTAGGCGTTCAATTCAAGGGAATTGGTGAACACATAATACTTCATGAGAGTTCAAAGTCATATGCACACAAGACAATAGAGAATAGTAGTCCTCACAATTGTTCACTCAATCTCTCATATAAATATGTATAAGAAAGGTACACACCATCCTCTATTGAGAGTGCACTTGCCATAGACTTGCTTGCCCACCAAAACTCCACTACCAAAATTATATGAACAACACGAGTCAAAAGGTCTTTATTACTGGGTTGTAACGGGGCTAAGGGTATGTGGTTTAAGAAAGAAAGGGTATAAGGAATAACAAATACAATCCAAGGAATCAGTAGAGTCATAATTTCACCATATCAAGAGCAAGAACTTGTATTATACCAATACAATGAACTCTACCAAAACAAGCAACCATTTCTTCATTCTTCCTCATCCTTTTCACTGATAAACAACTTTCAAAACCTCCATCTCTTTTTCATCTTTTTTTCTATTTTGTCTTTTTTTTTTCCTCTTTTTTTTTCTTTTTTTTTTCCTATTATTCTAGTAAAACCGAATAGATTGCTCCTCATTTTCACACAACCCTCAATGGTACTCTTCTCATAATCACCAAATTTCTATCATGCCTTCATTGCTCACAAAATCATTTTAAGAATAAAATGAGCACAAAAATTTGGACTATCAAGATTTTCAACCTACAATTTAGGACATATCATTTTGTTCTTTTTTTCATTTTCACATCCTTTTGATCACAAACAGTTCCTCACCCCAAGCAAACTCGCTCTACGATCACCTTTCAACTCCAATCTCACCCATACTTCATCACTTTTGGTCATCTTGCACAGATAAATGAAATAGTGACAACCACTGACCCAAGGACGGGTTAATAAGAGGCTTCTTTTATGAGTTAAGGTTCTTTGGAACTGGCTAATGAAGAATGTTACGAAAGTGAAGAGAGAGAGTTTCTAAGGTGCTGTCATATATTATATCAAACTCTCATAGGAATAGAAAATACAAAGCCCTATAAATAGGTACTAGAAAACTACGAATAGGAAACAAGTTTCCATATGTCCTACCTACCTAAAACCCTAAACTGCCTAATATATAGAGATTCTATATATCAAATATATATTCCTTAACACTCCCCCTCAAGTTGGAGCATATATTTTAATAATGCCCAACTTGTTACACAAATGAGTGATAACCCAAAATAACTAAATAACTAATAACTCAAGTCCATTTAGGACACTCCTTTGATCGAACAAGCTTGAGATTGGATACTCATACTCCCCCTCCAACGAAAGCTTCGAACGCCACGAATCCCACGAACAATGGGTGAACACAAAGTGACCGAACAAGCTTGAAATTGGATACTCCCCTTGAAACGAAAGCTGTAAACGCCACCAATACCTACGGACAGTTGGGTGAACTCAACGTGGTGGACCGAACAAGCTTGGGATTGAACCTTCCCCTGAACCAGAAGCTTGGACTCCACCAATACCGCAACTCCGGGTGAACCAAAAGTGGACCGAACAAGCTTGGACATACAAAGTAAAGAAGGCAAACTCCAAACTGGAGGACACAAATTCTTTACTAGCAAAAGGGAAGTATCTTGACTAACAAAAGGGAAGCATGCTCCAATCAACGAGCATAAAAAAAATGAGAGATAACACCAAACCGAGACACCACCAAAACAAGACAGCAACAAAACACAAAACGATACGGCATCAAAACGAGACAAACTGACCGTAGAACAAAAGTCAATGGTCCAAACTAAGTCCTACCAAGAAAAACAGACTTAGGCGGCCCAGGAACAAGTTGACCAAAACGTTTTTCAATCGTTGGAGGAGCCTCATGCGCCGGCGGCACGTGAGGCTCACGCGCTAGTCAAAACGTGACGACAACGGAGCGGAAAAAAAAAATTTATCGTAAAGGCTCAGATACCATGTTACGAAAGTGACGAGAGAGAGAGTTTCTAAGGTGCTGTCATATATTATATCAAACTCTCATAGGAATAGAAAATACAAAGCCCTATAAATAGGTACTAGAAAACTACGAATAGGAAACAAGTTTCCATATGTCCTACCTACCTAAAACCCTAAACTGCCTAATATATAGAGATTCTATATATCAAATATATATTCCTTAACAAAGAAAAATGTCTTATATTTATTATAAAGCTCAAAATGGTTCACTAGGAGAAAGATAACATGTATAAGGATGTGGTCATTTTTAAGGTCATAAGGCTAAATCCTAATGCCTTAATCATTCTCGTGTCATCATATAACATGTAGCTCTGAAATGGTATGAAGCAAGTTCTAGAAGTAGCACAATCAAAGAGGGCAAATAAACACTCAAAAATGAAAATAAGTTGCAGTGGGCAACCTCTAGGCTCAAAAGCTCACGGTGTGACAAAATTTGACTACTAACTCTATGCAAGCATACATATAGCCAAACACATCCATTGATATTATGCACTCCCAAAACTCTAGAACTTATCTCCCAATCAACATAGTCATTAGAAGGCATTTTGTTTAAACTTTATTTTACTGAAAAATTGCATAAAAATGAAAGAAATGACGCTGAAAATCCCATAAAATGCAGAAAAATAGTGCAGAAAATGTAGAAAGAAGAATGCAGAATTTTACTGTAGCAAAATGCAGAAAAATAGAGAAAATGCAGAAAATGTTGCAGAAAATTGCAGGAAAAATGCAGAAATTTTTTTTGATATTGCCTATTTTGCATAAAACTTGCAGAAAACATCCCCTAATCTTACTTTCCCTTCCCCACACTCAAACTCAACATTGTCCTCAATGTTAAATATAAAAGCAAGTATGAGAAAATGAAATAAACAGGAAACTTCCCTGTTAGTTGCCAGTTTCTTCCGGGGCTGCCTTTTGGTGAAGCAACCATGAATGGTCTCTTTTTCTCTCTTTCAATCTCTATGGCCTCATACGAACAAACTTTAGTGACCATGAAAGGACCAAACCATCTAGACTTCAATTTCTCTAGAAAAAACTTAAGACAAGAATTAGACAACAAAACTTCTTGCCCTATATTGAATTCTCTCCAAAAATTATTTTGTCATGCCAAGCTTTAGTCAATGTTCTCCACAATCTCTCTTCTTTTGCATGAAGTAAATGAGCATAAGAAAACATAAGAAAAGTATCATTGTCACTCAAAAATTCGTATTTGAACCGCAATGAAGGTGGTTTAAATTCAAGTTGATGTGGTGTTTCACTAGGTGAATGCTTAAAAAATTTTTCTTCTGAAGGTTTCTCAATAACATCAACAAAAAGACATGATTCATCAAAAGTTGGTAATTTTACAACTTTAGAGATAGAGAATTCCTCTTTTTCTTTACCTACTCTAAAAATCAATTTCCCTAAAGGCATATCAATTAAAACTCCTCCTGTCAACAAAAATGGCCTACCAAGTATAAGAGATGTATCTGTGTCACTACCCATATCAAGAATCAGAAAATCAGCAGGAAAATATAATTTACCAACTTTTACCAATATATCCTCCACTACTCCAAGCGGGTACTTGACTGATCTATCAGCAAGTTGAAGAGAGATTGTTGTTGGCTTCATTTCAGCTATTTCCAACTTATTGAAAAGAGTTAAATGCATAAGGTTAATACTGGCACCTAGATCACATAAGCATTTATCAACAACAGTATTACCAATAGTGCAAGGAATAGAAAAACTTCCTGGATCCATTAGCTTAGGAGGTAATTTGCTTTGTAGAATAGCACTACACTCCTCATTTAAGTGCACAGTAGCAAACTCTTCCAGTTTCTTTTTATTAGACACAATTTCCTTAATGTACTTGGCATAAGACGGCATATTGGCAAGTGCTTCTGCAAAAGGAATATTAATTTGTAATTTTTTAAAAACCTCTAAGAATCTTTTGAAGTTATTATCCTGGTTCCTCTTTTGTAACCTTTGTGGATATGGAATGGGGGGTACATAAGGTTTCACTGTAGAAGAAGTGAGGTTTTGATTACTAGAATTCTCTTTAGGCACTTGCTCCTCTTCTTTATCACTCTCTTTCTCAACCCTCGTGGGTTCATTTTCTTTCATAATTTCATTCAATATCTTACCACTTCTCAACGTGACAGCCATAGCTCCTTCCCTAGGGTTTATTTCAGTGGTACTAGGAAACTTACCTCGATCTTTTTCTGCAACCAATTTAGCCAACTGACCTACTTGCACCTCTAAATTATGAATGGATGCTTGGTTGGACTGAGCAACCTTATCAATTTTTGCATCCATTTTCTTCATCATAGTGTCCTGGCTAGCCATGTATTGCATGAACATCTCCTCCAATTGAGGCTTCTTCTCCTGAGCAAAAAGTTGAGACTGTTGTGGTGCAGGTGGCTGCTGGAAAGGTCTGTATTGCTGATGCTGGAATCCTGATGGTCCCTGTTGCTGGAATCCGGGTGGTCCCATTGGTCTTGCATTACCATTACCTTGATCTCTCCATGAGAAGTTAGGGTGATTTCGCCAACCTGGATTATATGTATTAGAAAATGGATCATTTCTTGGTTGTTGCCTACCCATGTTGGATCCCATGTAATTGACTTCTTCATAAGATGGTTGTGATGACTCTGCATTCATACAAACAGAAGAATTATGACCATATGTATTGCAATAAGAACAAAATTCTCTATTCGAACTATCACGAGTCATCAACAAGTTCATCTGTTTAGTCAATTCAGCCACTTGTGTTGTCAACTCAGATTGTGTGCTAATTTCATGCACAGCAGCTCTTCGACCTCTCACTGCCTTTTGTCGAGAATTACTAGCTAAGCTCTCATAGATAGCTTCTAATTCATCACTATTTTTATCACATGTGTATCCACCTGCAGCAGTATCTACAAGAGACTGACAATTAGGAGTTAAACCATCATAAAAGAATTGTGTCAACAATAACAATGGGAATTGATGGTGTGGACATTGTGTCAAAAGCAATTTAAAACGATCCCATGCTTCATGAAATAATTCACCCTCTCTTTGAGTGAAAGTGCATATCCTACTCCTATAGTCCATTGTCTTTTGAGATGAATAATATTTAAACATGAAAGCATTGTAAACATCATCCCAAGTTCTTAAAGAACCCTCTGGTAAATTTAACAACCATTGCCTTGCATCACCCCTCATGCAATATGGAAAACATTTCATTCTAAGCTCTTCCTCAGATAAATTATTCAAAGGTAAAGTTTGTACCGTACTATAGAGCTCTCGCATGAAACCCAAAGCATCTTCACTTCCCAAACCGTTAAAGGTCGGGAGAATATTAAGATGGAAAGTCTTGAGTTCATAATTTCTAGCTGCATCAGATAATTGAATGCAAGAAGGGTTAACAGCTATTACCGGTCTTTGGATGTCACGAAGACGTGGTTGAGCTGCTTGATATTGAGGAGGTGGAACTATTGGTGGTACGGGGTCATCCAGTTGACCCACTCTATTATTTTCAGCCATTTCAAGCCGCCTTCGTACCCTGTTTTTTCTGCAAGTACGCTCAATTTCAAGATCAATAGGGAATAATTCAATGTTTTTATGCCTCAGTGATCGCCTTAAGTTCATAAACAGAACAAAATAAAAACAGAAAAACAAAAACTAAATAAAAATAAAAATAAAATAATAACGAACCTAAAAACTAAAATAAATTTGAAAAGAAAAACTTAAAGAAAACAGTTTAATAAAGTGTCCCCGGCAACGGCGCCAAAAACTTGATTGCTATAATCTGCAAGCGCACAGAGTCAATCACAGTATAAATTCCTGGAGTATTCCAGAGTCGATCCCACGAAGAACACTATTAACTGTTATCTTGAATAATCATTTTTGATGATAAGGAAAAATGCAAATAAATAGTATTAATGTAATTAAAAAGAATAATTATGAATCTAAAGTTAAGAAAAATTCCAATTAAGAGAAGATTAGGGATTTGGGTTCACCTATTAGATAATTAACTAACTCTCCTAGGTATTGATTCTTATGACTATAGTGATGATTGCTTCAAATATATCCTAATACTCCGTCGAGCTACTAGGTTGTATCCAATTAACTGTGATCATCCGTCAATATCTCACCAACATTAATTAAACCCATTAAGCAACAATCAAATATCACCACAAATACCTAAAGCTATGTCTAGTTTAGGTCAATTGTGTTTATCTTATGAGTTCTAGGTTCATAATTCACCTGTCAGTTCTTCTTATGAACCCTAATATTAGAATTATACAATGGCCAGTCACACAATCCACAATTAAAATACATAAAATAAATATAATCAAGTTCAATTATTAAACTGAAATAAGAAGAATCAACACATGAAAAATAGTCAATTAATCTAATCTAGGCTAATCCAAATCCCTAATTAAAGTTCTAGCCAAGAATCATAGTTGAATATATGAAAAGTTCAATAAATAGCATTCTTAAAATTTAAACAACAAATAAACTAAGGAAGAAAAATAATTCAAGCCTAAGAGATGGTAGCTGCAATTGAAGCTCGAAAATTCCTTGCGGAGTCTTGAATTCCTTAGCCGAACTGCTGCTGCGCTCCCTGGCTTCCTTTTTTTTTTTTCGTTCGCTATTTTCTCTCTCTTTTTCTGTTCTGTCGTCTCTCAATGCCTTAAACAAAAGCATCCCCCAACTTAATATAATCCATTTCTTTTTGCTTTTCTACTGCTGCCAAAACACCTCAAAGAAAGATAAAATAAAATAAAATAAAGTTAAAGTAAAAGATAATTATAATAACCTAATGACACCACTTAACTAAACTTAATAATTAAAACACTTATTTAAAATTCAAGATATAAAATTACCAAATAAATCTAATACTATAGCTAAAATAAAACTCCTATTTTATATTAATAAAAATGTAACATTAGCCTAATATCTATTAAAACCCATCTATACTAGTCTAAACTAATAACATATAACTAAATATAATATTTATAATAAAATTAAGGCTAAAACTTAATTTATTTATGCAAATCATTTACTAAAATTACTCTAAATAATGCCTAGAAATTAATATTATCATTAGTCCCCTTCTTCGTCTCCACGGGAGATGAAGGAGGCAAGAAGAAGATGGCAGACATGGCTGCCATCTTCTCTTAAAAAAAAAAAAAATAATAGCCCCGGAGGAAGAAAGAAGAAGATAGTAGCCGGCCTTGGCTGTCAATCCTGTCATATTTTCTTTTCTTCTTTTTTTTTTTTTTCTAAATTTATATTAATTTATTTTTATTATTAGTTATTTAAAAAATTTCATGTCAGCAACTTACCTGCTATTACATGTTATTAACTTGTTGTTGGGTCTAAATCCACAAAAATAACAAGTTGATAGGTTTAATTGCAACTTTTAAAAGTTCATGGACATAATTGACTTCTTGTATAAAGTTTAGGGGTGTATTTGACCATTTTCCCTTATTATTATTAAATATCAATCAAAATGGTGGGACCATACTTCTAATGACCCAAGATAGGTCTCAAATAGCTTGTTCAAAAATATGCTTTAAAGTCTCAGAGACACATAAAATTAAAATATGTCAAATTAAAGGAAAACCAAACAAGCTGCTTTAGTAGGTCATAATACCTAAAATTGACCTAAGAATCTAAAATTGAATGATATTTAATAATGAATTTATATACTACGAGTTAATAATATCCATTCTTAAAACATACTTTTCTAAATGCATAATTATAATTTATAACAATAAAATGATTATAAATATACATAACATGCTTGGATTTCCATATTAATATATTATTAACTCATATATAAATTACAATACTTGAGACAATTTAATATGCACCTTAATATTAAATTAAAATTCAAACAGTAAATTTAAAACTTAATATTTACCCCAAATTGAATTATAATTTAATAATGAATTGAGGAGAAATTAAATTGATCAATTAATTTAGAAGAAATCTAAATATGATGGTGAAAAATACTAAAGCAATCCCAATAACTAAAGTAGGCTCAGCTTTTTTTTTTTTTTTTTTTTTTTTTTTAAATAGTAGTCTAATGGGCCAAACCCGGCCCAAAATATTTTAATCCATCACCATCTTCTTCTTTCTTAGTCGTTATATCGTAGACCGCAGTGCATGTGCACCGAGGTCAAAACGGCGTCGTTTCTTTAAGTAAATAAATGGCGCGCCGTTAGTTTTAACAGAGCACACATTTTGTATATGTTAATTACCAACTGACACTATAGTATATCTAAACCGACACTGCTTCACGTATTATTTTTATATTATCAAATGAAACTGCAGTTATATCAAAATGATACTGTAGTTGTAGTGAAATGAAACTGCAGTGTATATAAAATGAAACTGAATAACATTTCACATATTTGAGTGTATATTTTACAATGAACCTGTAATTATACCAAAATAATCATGTAGTTGGGGTTTAATAAAACTATAGTGTATATAAAATAAAATTAAATAACATTTTCACATATTTGAGTCTATAAATATCGAATAAAACTATAGTTATATTGAAATGAAACTGTAGTTATGTTGAACCGAAACTGCAGTGTATACAAAATGAAACTGAATCACAGATTAGAGTTACTTTTTGCGGAAGGATGCGGAACGGAGGGAAACAGATGCTGTTTCTTTTCATTAAACAAAACGACGTCGTTTTGATGCGCGGTGCATAATCGATTATGCACCGCGGTGCACGATATAATTTGCCCTTCTTTCTTCAAAGGCAGAAACCCTAGCTGCCATGGTGAACAGCATTGTCGTCCGAAGCAAGTGAATCAGTACCGCCTGAAGGAGGGAAGAGGACAACGACGGCGTCGGAAATCCAGCCCGCCCCCGCCATCTCTCCTCGTCGCGAGCATCCCTGAACGTGAAGCTGTGAAACAAAAGCAGTAGAGGCGACTAGAATGTGGAGCAGCAGCAGCTAGATGTCGTCGGCACCGCCTGAAGGAAGGTATGGAGCAGCGACGTCGCCGGGGAACCCAGCGACGTCGTCGGGGAACCCAGCTTCGCCTCCGCTACGCTAGTGACAGCCGCCGATCACCCTGTTCGCGACGCCTCTGCCGGTCGACCATCTCACTTACGGCATCCGACGATCCTTGCGTCGTTCGCTCGTTGCCATTGGCCCTTTGTCGTCACCAGAAGAATCGGCGCTATAGTGATGGCTCATCCGAAGGGAGAACAATGAAGATATTTAATTATTTATCTAACTTCCACCGTCACTCCAGCCATCTCGGTGGCCGCCGACGTTGACAACAACCAAAATCCCAAATTAACAGCGAACACAAGCAGTGCACAATCCAAAACCAGTTACAAACAATTAATTCAAATAAACATGTTTAGTTATATCAAAACCAAATAGATATAACCAACATGGTTGGCGTGGTGGTTTATCACCTCGTTCTTTAAGCATGAGGTTGGGAGTTCGATCCAAACCATTTGGCCAGTCCCCTACCACTTAGTGTGCTGACAGTAGGAACGTGAGATTAGTCTTCTGGCTGCTAACAGATATATCCTTACATGCATATCTTGAATAAAGAAAAATAGGAATGTAATTGGAAAACCAAACCAAAGCATATACAAAAATTTGATGTATATGAGAATTAATATTGTATTTTTAAAGCAATACAATCAACTAGGTAGAAATTATAAATGCTCGGATACCAAATGTTAGAAATAAATAATAATCTAACGTCGTAGAAGCGGGAGTGGAAGCAATATTGATCTCCAGTCATAGTTGATGTTCTTGTTGTGTTGCCTCTTGAACGGTAGACCGTTAGCCATATTTTACTTGACTCAGAACCCTAGATGGTGTATAGGTGTCTACTGAGCTAATGAATAACCTGTATCCCATCAGTCCAGGTTTATATTAGGCACAGAGTCTGGTTGAATAATAAAATCTAGTTATTTAGTCCAACCAAACTACTTAATAAGTCTAATCAACTTACACCACTTAATTAAGGGTCCTAATATATAACATATAATATATATTATTTAGGGAAGATCTTACATGTACTTGATGGTACTTGATGGAACAAGTTCAATCTTGGTTTAAAAGGTCATTAATATATATTGTATGTACAAAGTGACAATTAGCATCTCTCATCCACACTAAATAACATATTTTCCTAATCACCGTAAAAAAGAGTCACTTTAACTTCTAACTTCACTTGCTTGAAATCGTGATCACAACACAAAACTAACCCATGATAAATAATGTTGGATTTGCCAAGAGAGACACGTGAGTTGGAGTTCTCAAGCCTAGACGTCTATACAAGCCAGCTAATGGCTAACGAGTTTTGAATGATTGTCCAATTTTTATCGCAGGAAAATTTTGGATAAAGTTACAGTTGATGTTATATGATTGTGTTGTATTTTTAGGTTCCGTTTAAAAAATTGAAAAAAGATCTTTTAGAAAATAATTTTCAGAAAATGATTCATTTTCTGAAAAATAATTTAATTTTTTAATGTTTGGTTGATGATGCATGTTTGAAAAGTGTGCATAGATTGGAAAAGAGGATTTATGGGATGCATGTTTGATTAAGAAAAAATGCACTCACAACATGTTAGTTTTTTTAGGAAAAAATAGTTAAAAGGTAAAAAGTTATAATATTATACGTGTATGTGTATAGTATTGTAGCAATAAGGGGAAAAAAAGTAGTATATACGTATAATTGATGTTAACCTCATTAATTCCTTAATAATTTATAATGCATACTAGATGGTTAATTAGTATGTAGTAATTATTGTTGGAAAATTTCAATGGTGGAAATGAATGGGTGGATAGCTCATCATGCGCACTTCATGTGAACAGCGCATGTTGCGCTTGGTTGTGGATGGTATACGTCCTTCCACTTCTGTTAACACTACCTTAAAAGGCTTCCAGATCGTGCGTTGACGTTTCTATTTTCCCCAACAGTTAAAAGCGTTATTCTGCAACAGTCAACCTTCAGCATTATGGCACCTACTGTCATACCGGATCTATCAAAAATCGCCGCCCTTGATGGGAAAAATTACAGTAGGTGGGCTCAAAGAATGCTTATTCTTTTTGAACAATTAAAGTTGATTTACGTGCTATATTCAGTTGCACCTGAACCTACTCCAACAGTGTTTTCTCCGTTTGGTGCTACAAAATGTAACCATGAACCTGATTACACTCCGGGTAAAGAATCGAGAGAAAGCAGTCCTGAAATAGATTACATTCCGGGTCAAGAACCGGGTGTAACTCTGATTCAATTTAGAAATGACAATGCGGCAGCCAAAGGATACCTGCTGTCACAAATGAATGACGATTTGTTCGACGTCTATGTCAAACAAGATTCGGTAAAAGTCATTTGAGAATCACTGTTAGAAAAGTACGGTTCCAATGAAACTGAAAATCAAAGTGTCAGAACTGTCTACAACAAAAGGAGTAGAAAAATCAAGAAGTTCAAAGGAAGGTGTTTTACATGCAAAAAGCAAGGACACCGAGCACACCAGTGCTACCATCAGAAGGGCAAAACTAGCAAAAGTCAATCTGACAGAGCAAGATGAGTATTGAGTCTCTTTAAATAAATAGTTATTTTGAGTAACTATATTTGCTCTAGTTCTAAGGGTTCGCATGAAGTATGGTTATCTTAGTACTGAATTCTAGCTGAGCTGTCTAGATTTTGATTACTTAGTAGTACTTATTTCTTTAGTATTTTGAATACTAATGACATTTTTTTTTGGGGGGGGGGGGGGGGGGTTCTAGGTGCCTCTTAAGTCCCCTATTTATATATATATATATATATATATATATATATATATATATATATATATATATATATATATATATATATATATATATATATATATATATATTTTTTTTTTTTTTTTTTTTAAAAAAAAAAAGAAGTTTATTAATAAAAAGGAAGGCCAAGGCCAGTACAAGGTCCGGATGGACTTAGGCCCCACATGGCCTAAATCCTACTAATAAGCTAAGTAAGGAAAAGTAAAATAAGACAAGATACCATAAAGTGGCCCCCGGGGCTCTAACATGCATGCCCCAAGCCCTATGCTAGCTATCACTAACTAATCGCAGGCAGGAGTATGTCAAAACCTCTGAAGCACAAGTAGCGAGGATAGATGCCTCGCGTGTCACAAACGTGGCCCCCCAGCCAGTTGCACTACAGCGACTACACACCATAATGCCGCCTAGCCGGGATGCACCACAATTGCAACACCTCCCGGAACGCTATCGACTGCCCTGTAGAACCAAGCATGCCAAACAATAGATAATGCAAGATGCAGAGATGTACAGCTAACAATGGCACTACAGGTAGATCCCGAGCCAATAAATCATCAACACGGCACAAGGCAGCCAATAGCAGAACTCCCGATCAGCACCCCAACCCTAACGGGATTAGCTACTATGGGCCAGCAGCAAGCCTGGACTACCGCCAACGGATTTGAAAAACACCTACCCGGCCACCGTTCAGCCCGGGCTACGATGCAATTTTTGACCGCTTGCATCGGCGTTGAGACCTGGTCTTTTCCAAAAATGCCTGCAAAGGCGAAACCAAAAGGAGCCCAAGACCAGTTCATGCCTCCGAGGTCAAAGAAGCAGCACCTGCAAAAATAGAAACAAGATAGAACAAGCTAGCATCGTGTTCCCATGACCCAACTATCACATCTATCTCGGGTGAGTGTTTAAGTTTATACCAGGCTGACGCGAACAAAAGCAACCCCCCAAATAATAGCCCGTCCCCCCGGAGTCCAGAAGGAACTCAGCTACTATTGGCCAGCAGCAAGCCTGACCAGGTCAACGGATTTGATAATCCTGCCCGGCACACCGTTCAGCCCGGACTAGGGTGCCCTGTTGTACCGCCAGCACCTTACGTTGAGACTCAGCACTGCGAAGCAGGGCTTCCCGGTCCCCAGAGAACCTCACACACTCACTGTTTTTTAACTCCCATCCACTCTTTCTTTTCCTCCCAACTCTCCTTTTTCTCACTCCAATTCTTTTCACTCTATTCTTTTCTTTCACTCATTCTTTCCACTCAATTCTTTTCTATCCCTCAGCCCTTTCTTTTCTTTTTTCCATCTCTTTTCCTTTTCTTTTTTCCTTTTTTCTTTTCTTTTTTCTTTTTTCTGTTTTTTCTTTTTTCCAAATTTCCAACTAATCAAACAAAGTACAAGTACAATCACGGGGGATCATCAATATCAAAAAACACGTAGGGCACATCATCATGTATCAGCAAAGCACGGACCCTACGTGGCAGATCATTGAGGCTCCGAAAGATGGCCTCCCCCGGCTTATCCACCGCCCAGTTAGCTAGCGCCTGTGCAGGCATATTGGCCCTGGACGGGCACACAGAAGCAGTAACAACCCCACAGGAACACAGAAACCGGAGTCTGGTCACAACATCATCTAGAATCCACGGCGGACGAACAAAGATATCAACATAGCTAGCCAACTCCGCCCAAGTGGACTCTATATCAATCAAAGTAGTTCCCCCGGCCAGGCACCATTCCAGGCAAGAGAAAAGGACCCGGAACATTCCCCGGGCGTGCTCCCCGTGGCCAGACCACGCAACCCCGTAGCAGAAGCCACCCTCCTGGTTGCGCACCACGGCCGCAGCCCCCCCAGCCGCCGAAGACCGAGAAAGATTGATCTTTAACGCCCCGGCAACCGGGGGAGACCACCTGACCGCCCTAATAACACGCCTCGGCACATGTGCCTCCAAGTATGCCACAATAGTCCTCCAGTTAGAGGGCAGGATATGCTGCATGGGCCAACGCCTAAACAGGCATTCCGCCACCCCCTTTGCCACCCCATGCATCACCCGTGCAACGCTGGGTGTGTCTCGGCCGTACATGCACCCATTACGGTGCTTCCACAGCTCCCACAACACCAGATACGGCAACCTGCAAACAACAAAAGACAAAAGAGGGTTACGCGCCCCCGCCCGACCCCATCCTGCAATCAAAGTCCTAAGACTCCGGTGTCGCAAGTAGAGGCCGAGGGACGCCAAAACATATCTCCAAGCAGCTCTTGCTGTTTCCCCAGAATAAAAGATGTGATCAATAGACTCGGGGACCGGGGCTGGACAACACCGACACCTCGAGACGATCGCATGACCGAAACGGGCCAAGATGTCATCCGTGGGAAGCCGCCCTCGGAACACCCTCCAAGCCAGGAAGGACACCTTAAAAGGAAGGTGCTTGCGCCAACACTTAGCTAAGAGCGGGTCCGGTGCAGTGGGCAAAGCAGGCCTAAGAAAGGCCTTAGCAGAGGAATAAGAAAACATACCGTCGGACGCCACGGTCCAGAGTGGGATATCACGCGGGCCCTGCCCCAAGCGGGACAGGTCCGCCCCAATCCCAGCAAATGCCAAGTCATCGTGGTCTGTCAAATCAAGCTGGCCATCCCGCACATAGTCTAGAAGTAACTCCCGGGAGTAGGAAACCCCCCGGTGTGGATAAAGCCTGCCAAGTGGGCCCAGACCCGACCAGTTGTCCCACCAGAAATTAACCCGGCCTTGGAACAACCGCCAAGTGAGAACCCCCTCAACCTCATCACGTACCGCCAGCATCCTCTTCCAGGTGTGCGAATCTCTATTCTGAACCAACTTAGCAACCGGGTGAACCCGACTGCAATATTTCGCCCTCATAAAGTCCGACCATAAAGTATGATCTGTCCGGAAATTCCACCACAATTTAGCACTGGCCGCCCTTACCATCAAGTCTAAATCCATGAACCCCACCCCCCCTTCCTTCTTAGGACGAGAGAGGGTTTTCCACGAACTCCAGTGGTACCGGGCGCCCCCTGACTGTTTCCAGAAAAAACTCGCATAACATCTCTCCAAATCCCGTATGACCTGCTTAGGCGGAGCGCAGGCCGAAAATATGTGCAACGGTATGGCCTGCAAGACTGAAGAGATCAAGATTGCCTTCCCGCCCTTCGAGAGCAGCCGGCGTTGCCAACTCAAGCATCTAGCCTTAACTTTATCAATCACCGAGGCAAAGTAGATACACTTTTTACGGCCTATATACACCGGGCAGCCCAAATATGTAAAAGGAAACTGTTTATGCACACAGCCCGTTGCCCGGCAAATCTGCTCAATCTCGTGGGCCGGAGTACGAGGGTGCATGTAAAACGCACTTTTCTGAAAGCTCACCAACTGTCCCGAGATCTCCTCGTACTCCTTTAACGCCCCAATCACGACCTCAATAGCTCCCAACCTGGCCGTACTAAAAATAATAACATCGTCCGCATAGGCCAGGTGGTGAATATGTGGTGTCCGTGGCGGCTGTGTAAACCGGGGCACCGTAGTGCCATCATAGACCCGCGCAATGTACACCGACAAGACCTCAGCTGCAATCACAAACAGAGTCGGGGACAGCGGGTCCCCTTGCCTGAGACCTCGCGTAGACGTGAAGAAGCCCTCTTTGACTCCATTCGCAATCACTGAATACCACACGTTAGACACGGCCCGGAACACCATATCTATCCAGACCTCACTGAAACCCAGGCGGCGCATCACCGAAGTCAGGAAAAACCATGATACCCGGTCATAAGCCTTAGCCATGTCTAACTTAAGGACTATGTCCCGGTTCTGCAAGCTCAACCCGTGGCACATCTCAGACGCTAGAAGCACATTATCTGTAATAGACCGGCCCGCCACAAACCCACTCTGCTGCGGTGACAACACCCGAGGCAAGACTGTAGCCATCCGAACCACCATGAACTTCGTGATAAGCTTACTACTGAAGTTGCATAGGCTGATGGGTCTGTAGTCCGCAAAAGTCTCCGGACTCGGCTTCTTCGGCAACAGGACGATAGATGTGTGCGTGATAGCCCTGGTAAATTCCCGTCCCGCAAAGTAGCTCCGAACCATACTGACAACATCATCCTGAATAATATCCCAGCAAGCCTTATAGAAGGCCCCCGAGAAACCATCCGGCCCTGCCGCACTCGTAGAGTTCATCTGCATTACCACCGCCTTCACCTCCTCCACCTCAGGCACCGCCGTCAAAACCTCATTATCCTCCTCTGTAACCAACCGTGGGACACAGTCCAGCCTAGTCAACTCAAAACCCCCAACCTCCGCGGTGAACATATGCTCAAAGAAAGAGACCGCCTGATTAGCAATCCCTTGCCTATCCTCTAGCCACACACCGTCACCACCCTTCACTCTGTGTATATATAGCTTTCGCCTACGTTCCTTAACAACTGAGTGAAAGAACCGGGAGTTTCTATCCCCATCCTGAACGTCGGTGATACGCGCCTTCTGCTGCCAAAATTCTTCTTCTATAGCAATCTGTTTCTGTAACAAAGCAACACCCTTTTTATATTCAATTAAAGCATTCTCATCATCCGGGTGTTGCTGTAAGGCAGCCTCTAGGGCCTGAACACTATCCTCATACTCCCGGAGCTTCACAAAGATATCCCCAAATACAGTCTTGCTCCAGGTGCTCAGAACTTTCCCCAACCTATTCAACTTGGTGGCTATTACAAACATAGGGGCCCCCTCTACAGGAACCTGCCAGCTATCACGCACCACCCTCAGAAAATCCTCATGCTTAATCCACATGTTCAGGAACACAAAGTGCTTCGGAATTACCTGCATACTTATCAACTCAAAGGATATTAGAAGCGGACTGTGGTCAGACGTGGACTTTGACAAATGCCGTACGGATGACGTAAAAACCGACTCCCACACCAAGGTGTAGAGGAGCCGATCCAAACGCATCCATATAGCCGCCTCTCTACGGCGCCCATTCCACCAAGTAAAACAGGAACCGTAATAGGCCGCGTCGATCAAGTCACACGCACTGACACACTCCTGAAAATCAGTAGTCTTCCGGTGTGAATACGGTAGACCACCTTTTTTCTCGTCCACACTTAACAGACAGTTAAAATCACCCGCAACCGCCCAAGGCACACCCCCGGGGATCATAGAAAAAATAGCTTTCAGCTCAACCCACAGGGAGTCCCGGAGGCGTACCTTGGTCTTGGCATAAACAAAAGAGAGCCAGAAAGGCGTGAGCACCGTAGAGTGTACACAAGATATCGTAACACACTGCTCAGTCTGACTCTCAAATGTTACTGCCAAGTCATTATTCCAAAAAAGCCAAATTTTATTATTATTAGAAGCAAAACCATTATCAAAATTAAAACGAATTCTAAAAAACTCAAGCCAATCAGACGAGCTGAAAGGATCGAGCAGACAAAGTACAACAGGAGAATGCATTCTTAACAAAACACGGATCCTGCGTGCCGAACCCCGGGAGGACACCCCCCGTACATTCCACACGAGCATCTTCATATAGACAATAGACCACCCGGCTCCGAGTGAGGGGAGCCCCCCCTTTTCTGGTATGTATAAGCCGACGTCCTACCGGGCCTACACCATCAAGCACCCGATCCTCAGAGTCTGACCCCGACTCCGGGGCCCACTCCTCACGCTCATGACCAGGCACCGGCACGTCAGAATCTGACCAAGCCCTTTCCCTCCCCCTTCTCGGCCCCCAGGGAGCCTTAGGAGAATGAGAAAAAGGAGTGAAAGAGAAAGATACCTGAAGCGGGCTCTGCAGATCAGCCCGCCCTCCCGAGGGGCTAAAACCCCCCGTAACCTCCGGGATAGTGGACAACTGGCCAGGCGACTGGCCAAACCCTACCCTGGGCGCTGTCGTGCCTACAGATATCCTGCTATCAGCCGGGGTAGATGGCAATTCGCCACCCCCCGGCCCCACAATAGCCTCCTCAGAGGCTAAGTCCTCATCCTGGAGCACAGCAAACCCATTACTAACCGGCACCGGGGTAGGCCGGCTAGGTGACAGGGCCCGCCATACCTTATTACCTGTACCAACACCCGGCCCCTGACTATTGTCCATCGAGGCCTTACCTTTTATTTGCTTTTCTTTATTACTTTGTTTTTTTCTCTGACTAGCCGTCATGTCCCGATGATCCAACACAATAGCTGATCCCCGGTCCTGGCCGACCCCCCCGGACGGGAGCGGGCCAGCATCAGCCATTGATGTCGACACATGTGGTGCCGAGGTGCGTGGAGCGCTAGCCCCACCACCAGGGACACGGCAACTATTGGCCCAATGGCCTTGTTTCCTGCAGTTCAAACAGTACGGGGGGATACGCTCATACTCTATCGCCTGCCAAAACCCCACGGCCTCCCGATCCGGGCGCGCAGTTCCTAATCGGATGAACATCTTGCGGCACCGGGGTTTCAGCAAGTCAATCTCAACCTTCACCCTAGCCACACTAGGCCGGGTGAACTTAGCCGTAGGCGTATCCACCTGTAGAAATCTTCCAATAGGTTTGACAATCTGTTTGAGGCAAGGCTCCGAGAAACAGTTGGCCTTAAGGTTGGGCAATAACACCCAAACCGGGGCCAATGACGTCTCGAACCTCGTATCAAAGTCCATTGTCCACCTAAAGAGCCTCATCGGGCACTTCCCGTCAAAGAGAATCAGACCCTTGACTAACGTGTTAATGCAATCTTCCGGGTTGGAAAATGCCAGAGATACGTGTCGCGGGTCCACTAAACCAACACTCACAGTTCCTTTCAACTTCAAGCGCTTGGCAAAGTGTTCTCTTATAACGGAAAGTACGGGCCTGCCATAAGAGAACTTTCCAATAAGTAAGGTTTCCCCTATCTTGTTCATCTGTTTCACCTCTGTATCCTCAAAGGTAATGCAGGCCTCCCCCTCATAGGATTCAACCATTTTATCCGGGATATTAAGCCCCGAGGCATGGCCCGCATTACCACCTTGAGCTGGCAGACCCGTGGAAGCAAAAAGACTAGCAAAGGAAGGAAGCGTACCTGCGCTCACGGCCAATGCTGAGCTACCTACCTGAGCCGTATTATCCAAGCTTGGTGCCCCCATTGGGGCCGCATTATGCGCATGAAGCGTAGCAAGCCGTGCCCAGGCATTGGGCTCGGTAGGACCCGAGACATGCACACCACCTGCGCTAGTGTCATGTCTCGGGTTGGGGGTGCTATTGGGGGTCGGCATTACATTTTGCTTGCTCCCGATAGCATCCCCATGTGGGACATTCAAAGGCGTGGACACCAAAGTTTGCGTAGCTTTCAAACCATCCACACCCGCGTTGCCCCCAGAAATACTAAGTACAGACAACGTGTCTCCAAATTGACCAAAGAAGAAAGGAGGATTACCCCCAACCCCCTGGCTATTAGTCATGTTGCCTGTATTTAGTTTGGACGTGTCCGAGAGCTGCCCCATCCCAACCACTCCGGCATTGCCCACAACCGAGGCCATGGACTTAGGGTGATTAGAAAATGCGGCTGTTCCCGAACTTGGCAAGAGTGGGCAGGAAACATAAGAGGGATTAGCTACAAAACCATCAGCATTATGTTGCAAATCTTGCCCTCTAAGTGTGGGCATTGCACTCGAGTTAACATCTTCATGGGGCCTATGACCAGCATTGTCAAAAGTGACTAGCCGATTAGGATCGCCCCCATGAGCCCTATGACCAGCTTGCCCAGCCTGAGCTTGCCGATTAAGGTGAGAGAATGATGTCTCTTGTACACTTCCCACACTTAGATTAGAAACAAAAGAAAGAGGGGTAGAATCCTTACCCAAAGACTCGGAATGCACAATCGTGCTATGAACCATAGTAGGTGCGAGATTGCACCCGTGCCTAGTAACCCCTTTGGTAGACAAAAGTGGCGTATGATCTAATGTTGGCATACTATCAACATTAGCAACCAACCCCACATTATCATCTATCACAAATGGGCAACTCCATCCAAAAATCAAGCAAAGATTATGAGCTAAGCACTTAGGGTTGGGCAAACTCACATGAGCGCCCACCGAGGCATTATATGTTGCGGGAATATGGCCAAAACCATTCCCTCCAACCGGAGTGTTAATGCCCTCCATATGTGTCAAAGGCCGAGATGCACATTGTTGCACCCCACCCGAAGAAACCACGGCATGCCTTCCATCACCCTGCCCACCTTGAGCACAAGCCGAGACCTTGGCACCATCCATCCCACTCCTATGACCAGCCTCATCAATTTGAATAAGCCGATTGGAGGGGTGTTGTCTATGACCAGCTTGCTCCAACTGAGCTTGCCGATTAGACACCATGGATGATGCATGCCCAGTCCCGGTTTTTCCAGTTAAATTCGAAACAAGAGGAGATGAGAGCTTACCTGAAGTGTGCTGCTGCTTAGACACCACCCCATATGGCTCAACCCGAGCCTTTGCTCGCTTCTTCCGAACCACAGCAGCCCTTCTACCGGCAGTGTATGCATTCCCAAGGTGGGCAGTGGCCATGGGACCACCAAGCTCCATGGACTTGGCTGCCAATAGGCCACCATGCTGCTTCCCATCCTCGATTTCATCCTTCTTCTCCCACGCA
This sequence comes from Ipomoea nil, assembly GCF_001879475.1. Lineage (NCBI taxonomy): Eukaryota > Viridiplantae > Streptophyta > Magnoliopsida > Solanales > Convolvulaceae > Ipomoea > Ipomoea nil. Next base: position 1,817,822 of record NW_017619742.1, on the reverse strand, counting down.
ACATGAAGCCTTTTCCGTTTAGCCTTGGACTTCTTGAAACGGTTGACCTTGGCCTGAGGCCGAAGCTGAAAACCACCAAGCTTAGTCCGACTTTCCTCCTCCTCCATGGCTGCAACCAAAACTGCCAAGAGATCCTCAGGCTTGGAGTGGTTTTTTGCATCCACCAAAGAAACACCCAAGGCCTCAAGGCAACGTTGAGCTGCAAGTCGACTAAAACCATCTCCAGGCCTGGAATCCACCACCGAGACAGCGGCCATCGACCTAGCAACCATCTTCTCCGTTCGTCCGGCGATTGGCGAAGCTACGGCCATAGTGCAAGAGGAGAACTCACGGCCAATTGCGCTTGACATCGAGCTTCCGCCTTCACTCCGCCTTTCCCTTCCCTTCTCTGAGATCACAACCCCAGCAGAGCCAAGGCAAGGAGCCATGGCCCCTGGCGCGCAAACACGGCCCTTCGCGAGAGCTCCAATCGCGTGAACTCCATCTCGCCCTCCACTCGAACGACGATCAGCCTGCCCACCATGGCTCTGCTCCATTACAGCCCCTTGACTCCCCCTAACATCAAAACTGCCATCAATGGCCGGCAGAGAAGCCGGAATCGACGCGCAGATAGTCGAGGGACCACTAATCGCCGGAGACGCGATTGCACTCCGATCAACCCCATGGCCTTCGCGATCAACCCCCACCATCCTTTGCAAGTCTCGGAGGTGCGTGGAGGAACCACCCGAAGCCTGGACCATCATCAATGGCGAATGGGCAGAAACCCTAGGTTCGGCGCCGGAGATCTCCATCGACCTCCGAATTCCCTTCTGAGCCCCTCGATCGTCCTCAGCAGCCTCATGGATGCCTCCGACAAGCCCATGAGGGTCACCAAGGCAGTGCTCCGCCGGAATCGTCATCGCAAAAGTCGAGGGACCAATTCTCGCCGGAGATTCTCCCGACGTCCGATCATCAGCCTGATCACCACGATCAGTCCCCCTAGACCCCTGGACGTCTACGACCTGATCAGAAGGACCATCGAAGCATTGGATCGCCGGCGACGGGCCACTGGCCGAAACCCTAGCCGGAACCCTAGTTTCGCAATCGGCGATCTCCACCGGCGTCCGATCTGCTTGATTTTGATGGCGATCATCTCCATAAGGTGTTTCCAGGCCTCAGCCACCCCTATTGTGAGGATCAGAAGCCTGAGACGTCTCCGGAACCACCATGGCCGAAACCCTAGCAGCTCCGCAATCGCGATCGCCGCCCTTCGCATATGGCCTCCGATTTCGATCCTTGTTGGTGCGGATGGAAGCCTGAGACCAGATGAATGCTTTGCTAGGCCTTGGAAGGGGATCGCCGGCCTGTAGAGCTCGAATCGCCGCCGGAGAAAACACCAAGCCCTCGCGACGCAAACTGGCCGAGAGGTCTTTGACATGTTTGAGCGCCCCCCGAACGGAATCCGGCCACTGCCCTTGCATGGCCTTGTCCGCCTTGGAGAGACGAAGCTTTCTACCGATTCAGATTGGCCGTCCGAAGCTCGCCGGCGCCGGAAAAGCCGGCCGGATACTTGCGCGAAAAAAATCGCCTTTTTTCTCTCTTTTCGCCAGAGCAAAAGTTCGGACCGTGCGCTTTGGAAAAACTATATATCCTATTTATATATAATACTAATGACATTGATTGAAATAATTCGTGCATAGATGTTGCTCAAACTTTTTACTAAAATTATTTGTATAAAAATAAGAGCATATATCATAGGCTTCAATTGTAATTTAGTGAGAACATGGAAAAGTCATCATTCTTGAACACTCTGTCTAGGAAGATGGTTTTTAAGTAAACTTCGGTTTCACCACTCGACCTGGGAGTTTTTAAGAAGTAGGGTGTTGATCATGCAGGCTAGTTAAAGCGCCACTTGATCTTTACCTGAAATGATGTTGACTTTCATATGTTGCTAATACAATCAAAGCCTTGCAATAGAAGTTGTTGAAGTACTGCAATATTGATCTGCACCCTATGAATGCTTTATATGAGTTTTAAATTCCTTAAGGGAAGGAAAAAATTGTGCTAGTGGCAACTCTGAAGTCTCATTGTTGAGAGATATTCCGAATAAATATGAACTCGAACATATTCCTTGTGTATTGTTGGTGATAATGAACCACAATCGATTTAATATCCGTAAAATAATATTTATATATATACACACGAAATATATATATAATATTATTGGATATATATCCGAAATATATATATACACACAAATATATATATAACGGACCCAACGGTTATATATACATGTATATCTACGAAAAAGATATACCAATATATATCAACCAAAAAGAAAATATAATCCTTAGATTATAATTCCAAAACAACAAGAAAGAACGGATTTTTGCTTAGAGCATAATCCAAAACAAGAAAGAAGAAGAAAGAAAGAAATGTACGAGTTAGGCAAAGTGCCTGTCTTTCCTTAAAACCTTATTTGCCACCTCCCAAAAGTGCTAGGAGCGTTGTGGCCTAGGTTTCCCAGGATAAAATGTACAACGGTTCGACGTTTGAGCACCCAAACGAACGAACCCGGCGAACTAGAGCACGGGCAAAACACAGTAGCTAGAAAGAAGTAGGAGTAGAGTTTTGAGAAGAAAATGTGCTTATCTTTGTGTGTTGTGTCTCTCTTGTTCTTCCCTCACGTTCACTTCTTTTCTAACATTGTGTTAAAAAAGGTTGCTCCCACCACATCTTTATATAGGAGATTGGTACTAAATAGCATCATCATGACACATTAACCAACATAAATTCAATTTAAAAATTGAATTATAACGTTTGAAACGGTCGTACTTATTATCGAAATAATATCAACGGTCACGAACTTAATATCCGATTAATTCGTACCGACCATAATGACCCGTTTCAAATATCTGAGTGACCGAGAAGTCCGTACAAACCCGAAAGGTTAACGAATTGGGACCGAAAACCACACCCGAATGGTCCGCAAAGTACCGAAACGGTGTGGCACGAATCAGTGCACATAGCATTGACTCGTGCAGCACGAAAGATAGCTCACACGAAAGGAGCTCAAAAGGAGCACGAAAGGATAGCTCATATTCAATTCACTAATTACACTTTCAATGCTTACTTATATGTAGCAACTTTCGTCCCAATTCCTATTTCACTGTTTTAAGCTTTCCAAAGCTTAATCACAAGCTTGACAACTCATGTTGTCACACTAATTAGGCTTAATTAAGCTTAATCTTAAGCTTTAAGCTTTCTAAGCTTAATTTGACTTCTCTCAAATAGGTTCACTTTGAGAATCAATTTCTCATTCACCTATTACCCATTTTGAGCGTACATTATATCAAATTCTTCGTCTCACTACGAAGAACCCGAATCCACCTTGACCCGACCCAAATCGGAAGTGGATCCCACATATATTTGTACCACAAAATAATCACTCAAAATATCATTTTAATGCTATTTTTCCAACAATCCCCCACATGAATGAAAAATGATTTTCAGGGTATTTTGATATCGGAAACAACTGTGTTTAACGGTCGATCCCTGCATAGGATAGGTAGGGATCACTATACCCTTTGAACCTTCCCTTGTGAAGACATGTTTACTCTACTGGCTGTACGGTAGAACGCGATGTCTTTGAACCGACTGCCGTTTGTGTAGACGATGACATATCTCACACAGGAACCTCCCAACCATGCTCTGTTCTCATTAGTGTGACCATTTTGGTCGTGGGTCACCGTCCTGGTTCTGCAAGAGTTTGTGAAGAATTGCGCCCATCAATTCTCCTTTGAAGCGACCCTCACTTCTCTCTCACATAGGTGATTCTTTTCCGAGTATCCCGCATACTCACAGATGTCAACCGACATTCGAATCATTAAAGCATCAACATGCTAACCTTACACGGGAGTCACTGTTTCTAACGAGGAGTGGTAGGGAGTCCGAGACCCCCACAGTGACACGCTCCGTTCCATAATTTAGTTGTCCCATTGAACCTAGGTGTCAGCTAGGTTGGGTATCCACTATAGAACTTTTAGTCCAAGGGCTTTAGACCCATTCCTCGTTCCAACTTCTCAACAACCATTTGCTTACCCTCGGGTTAGCGAGTTAGCGGCCGCTACGTTATCTTTTGACATCACGTAGTCAATAGAGATAACCCCCATTGTGAGAAATTGTTTAATGGTATTATATCTACGACTTATAAGTCTAGACTTACCATTCCACATTTAACTCTGTACTTAACCAATTTTGGCTTGACTATCGCAATGCACACAAATTGGAGGTACGAGTTCACCACTAGGAACATTCTCGAAATAATGGCATAGCCATTCGGCCTACTCGCTCGCGACACGAGTGTAAGGCTCTCAGCTTTGATCCCGTCGGATCTTAGCTATCACAAATCATTTCGAGAATTTCCATCCAACCAACTGCACTTGCCTACGTAAAGACGTAGCCTTTGATGGATTTATCATCCTTTGATATCCCGTTAACATGCTATACTTTCCAAGTACGGCTAGATATCCCACGTTGTGCAGTCCAAAGTCACGAGCATACCTTAAGTATCTCGTAACCCTCACTATTGCCTTCTAGCGCGTAACACTAGGGTTACTCGGATGTCTACCAAGTTCATTAACCATAAAGGCAATATCTGGCCTAGTACAACCCATTAGATACAATTAAACTACCAATAATCTGAATGTATTCTCCGTGAGATGTACAATCTTCGTGATTATTGGCTAGTTGTACGTTAGTATCTAACGGTGTCTAAGCCACTTGATTAATATCCTTTGCAAGGATTTAATCAACACAATGAGATTGGCTTAACACGAGACCATACGGTCCTCTCACAATGTTTAATCCCGAGGATTAAATCTGTCAAACCCACACCTCTCATCTCATGTCAAATCTCAAGTTTAACATGTTATTGGTAGAATTGATCCTGTGATCATTACTACCTACGTTGAGTTTATCGTGTATAGACAGATAGTGATAACCTCGTCTATCGTACGCATTACGCAGACATTTATCACATTTGTTTATACTAAACTCGTGACACATCATTGTATGATCAAAACCCACATGCCAAATACTAAGTCAATTGTTTTGACCCATACAATGATCTCACCAATTACACACTTTCTTTCCATAGCGCGGAACCACAAAACCCTTGGGTTGTTCCATGTCTATTAAGAAAGCGATACATCCATTTCGATAAACTTCCAAGTCTCGCTAAACAGCTCTTGGGAAGTATCATCCTAATGGATTTCATCCTCATCACAAGAGAATATATATTGAAGTAACTGTGGCACTCGCGTTGCATGTAATTTAAAATTACAAGCTCGGCCATTTTACTTCGATATAACTAACCGGTTTTATCTTCCGACTAGTGATCCACTTAGGATCCCGAGGTTTTACAACCTGGAGGAAGAACGACCAGTTCCAAGTATGATTCTCTAAGATAGAATCTACTTCACTCTCAATAGCTTCTCTCGGGTTGGTCCATCTGTAGAAGTCACCACTTCTACATATGTTCGAGGCTCATTTTCTAACAACCATGTCAGAAAATCCAATTTATTTTCTAGTAAACGAGTTAGATTGTGCGCATCACACTCTAACATGTACGTCAGAAAATCTGGACCAAAGGATTTTTTTTTTCCAATCCTAGCTCTCTTGCTACGTCTTGCTTTGAGCTCGGGTTCTCTTTCATACCCTTCAACCATAGCTACGCCGAAAGTTCCTTTCAACGTGCTAGGTCCTTTATTGATCTTCACAAAAATACATTTTCCAAAGAATGATGAATTTCTTGATTCAATTTATTGTGTTCTTATGTACATCCAGAGCGTAGGACTCGTGTACTAAGAACCAAAACGCCTTTGGCAAGACACCCCCACATTTCAGGCATTAGTAGGAAAATTTCCTACGTACCCACAATTCGTAAGAATTTCATGCGGGTAACCTTATTTAAAAGGTACTTACTTGTCCAAAGTATTGTCTCACCCCACATACTATGAGGTAGACCCGAACTTATCAACGCCTTGATATTTATGTTCGGTAACAACGTTCGATTGAGGTGAATATGATGTGAAATTTGTGATTATATTGTTCAACTTCATGTACCATGTGAACAATATTATTTCTATGGCTTACTAACAATGAGCATTTATATATATTATTTAAACTCTTGGTTGAGTCGTATTGAAATACCTATAATTCCTAGTTAAAGGGTAATTGTGATCAATTGAGATAACCAAGTTTGTTGAAATATCAACTGTTGAGCATGTATCAGGAAGAGTGCGAAGCTTCTATAATGCTCCACAAAGCAAGTCGGCAAAACTCAGTCTACAAAGGAGCTAATGATGGGCACCAAATATCAGTCTGGGTAAGAGATCAAATACATTTGACAAAAATACTTGTAAGTGTTGCATTGTGGAGGTAATAAACTCCATATATTATCATCAAAAGTTTCTATGTGGTATTGAGAATAATGATGAAAGAGAATGTGTCATGTTAAACATGAAAATCTCAAGGGATTATTTACGAGTAAACAAAGTACTCGTCAAAGTGCATGTAAGTTTGGTCAAGAATCAACTTACTTGAGGGCTAATTATGAGGATTAGTCATTGACTCATTGGAAGGACTTAAAGTCCAAGTGGTAATGAATTCGTGGTGGATCCCACTTCTGTGGTCAAACGAAACCATGAAAAGAGTTACAAAATAGTACACTAGTTGGTCATTCCGACAGTGTGTGTACCTGTGAGGTTGAGCTACAGCTCTTAATGAATTCATAACTCTTTGAGAAAGGGTGGTTTTGTTGAGACAAACTTAATGAATTCACCACATGTTAGGTTGAGCTACAGCTCTTAATGAATTCATAACTCTTTGAGAAAGGGTGGTTTTGTTGAGACAAACCTAATGAATTCACCGCATAATGACATGAGTACAAAGTGCTCGTGGTGCCCATAGATACTCTGTAGCCAGTCATGGTGGTCTGCGTTGAGGTAGACTTGACAGAGTTGAAGGTCTATCCTAGAATAGACCTAACAGGGGATATCTCAGGGTCAAGAGTATGACCTCACATATTTTAAAGCGACCAAAGCAAATTAAGTGCGTTAAGTTCAAACTTTGTCTATTCGATGAGTTCAAGATCAAATTCACTCCCGTTTAGAGAAGTACTTAATGTCACTATATGACAGTTCAAGTTTTATACACTGGCATGAAAATTTGTTTTGATCGTTGTCAGGCAATGACAGCATCAGCCTAAGTCCCTTTAATGGTGGGGGATTATTGTTGGGAGCATTTAAAAGGAAAGGCTTCCTTTTGCCTATCCATGCTGTCCCACATTGGAAGTTTAGCCTCTTATACTCAATTGGTATGGTCTATGTTGAGATAGACCTAAAGAGATCCTTAACTTGAGTGGAAAAGGGCTACCATGGTCTACGTTGAGATAGACCTAAAGAGATCCCTAACTTGAGTAGAAAAGGGCTAACCGCCTCTCATGAAAGATAATGGGGTTATCCCAAGAAGCCGAGTGGCTAAGAAACATGGTGATAACCGTGTAATTGTGGGGGTGTCCAACACCTTCACCACATTGTGATTCACAAACTGTCGTTTGCATTGCAAATAACAGCCTATGATAGAAAGAAAAGACTTACAACTGATTTATGTCATTGACTACTCTATAAGCCTTTAATGGTAGTCTATACTAAGATAGACTTGATAGAGTTAACAGTCTATATTGAGATAGACTTGATAAGACATAAAAATTTGTAATGCGGTAAGACTTGTCAGAGTTAAAAGTCTATTTTGTGATAGACTTTGACAGGGTAGAAGTCCATATTTGAGACAGACGTAACATTCTTTAATACTAAGGGTGTTCAAAAGAAGTCAAAGAGTTTGACTTTTGTAGAACCTGCTTTTTGAGTTGGTGTGTGCATTCGAGTTCAAAATTTATCTAACCGGTGAGTTCAAGATTCACATCACTCCCGGGAAGAAGATTACTCAGTGTCACTACGTGTCAGTTCAAGTTCTCAAACACTGACATTAAGATCAACTCATTTGTATTGCTCAGACCTTACTCATTTTCCTTTCCTCTTTAAATTTGTGGGGGATTGTTGGAAAATTTCAAAGGTGGAAATGAATGGGTGGATAGCTCATCATGCGCACTTCATGTGAACAGCGCATGTTGCGCTTGGTTGTGGACGGTATACGTCCTTCCACTTTTGTGGAAGGGATGGGGGGCTGCTTACTATAAATAGCAGCCCCCAACATCGTTTCAAACACACCTTGAATTCGAGTCATTTAATATATTCTCCTTCTTCCTCCTTTCGTCTGAGCAATAGTGAGGTTCGCCTACGTGATTGCTAGTGCAAGCTATCCGTAGTAGGTCTGTGTAGCCTGTCGAAAGCGTGCCAGGGTCCTAACTGCACCGTTACCGGGCAAATAACGCTTTTAAGGTAGTGTTATTATAACACGGCACAGATTTTCTTCCTACCATACATCCGTAGTGTCCGTGCTTCTTAAAAGGCTTCCAGATCGTGCGTTGACGTTGCTATTTTCCCCAACAATTATTACATAAAAATTTGGAAAGTTAAATGTAACAATAATTTGTCATTAGTGTATAATAATAATGAAAAATAATTGTTTAATTATTAGGAATCATAAAGTAATGAAATTAGTAATAAGAACAAATTGCACTTTTGGTCTTGTGACTATTAGGGTATTGATAATTTGAGTACGTGACTTTCAAAACTCTCAATTTAAACCTTTAACTATGCAATTATTAGCAGATTTGGTCCTGCTGACCAAATTGCCGGCCAATTTTGGCCGGAAAAACATAAAATGTTTCGAATTAATTTGTGATGAGGGCAAAACCGTCATTGCATTTGTATTTATTTAGGGGAAAACTCCTGCCGGGCTATTAAACGACCAATCGTTTGATTAACACCATCTTCACTGCTGCAATTCACTTTGGCGAGAAATTCCGACCGGCGTCCTCGACTGCATCTCGACTGCTTCTCGACCTCCTCCGAGGGGCTAGCAATGGTTAATTCGTATTCCTCTTCTTCTTCTTCTAATCATGCTAGTGAGTTCTATGAATTTGGAGAAATGTTTCCAATTGTCCATTGTAGATGTGGTGAGCAACTGAAAATACGCACTTCATGGACAACTAAGAACCCAGGTCGTAAATTTTGGCAATGCTTGGGTGGTAATGTAAGTTAATTATTTTTCTTTTTATTTTTTTTATTATAAAGAAATTAGTTTCAAAACATCAATTTCGTAGGTTTTTTTTTTTTAAATTAGTTTCAAACTTAATTTATGAACATCAAATTCGTAGATATATTCTGTTTTAGAAATTAGTTTAAAACCTAATTTTTTTTGCAATTTTTGTATTATTGCAGAGGAAGGTGGGATGTGGTTTTATTGATTGGTATGATACTTCAATGTGCTATCGTTCAAAGCGAATAATTCCAGGATTGCTAAAACGCATCAACCGATAAGATGAAGAGATACGAAAATTAAATTTGAAACTGAGAAGTGAACAAGGTTTGAAGTCGATGAACAAGGTTTTAGTAGTCTTGATTGTAATATTTGTAGCAGTAGTTGGTTGTAGGGTTTGGTAATGAACTTTCCAAGTTATGGTTATATGTAATGGGTGTAGTTTGGTATGTTTTGGTAATGTATGCATTATGGTAACCTTATGGTAATGTATGAATTATGGTTGGTTTTGGTAATGAATGAATTAGGGTTGGTTTTGGATATATATGTTTTGGTAATGTATGAATTCCAGGTTTGGTTTTGGTAATGAATGAATTGGTCAGTTTGTACACTGAGTATATAGTAATGGAACTTGGACAAAATCATGAAAGAAGGCTGCTGCATTACCATTCACAAAAAACATTGTAGTTTTAATAGTTTGATACAAAACATCTAACCCAACCAAAAAGATACTACATGGACTGTTTGATACAAAACATCTAATTCTCAAAACAGAGTCATAAGCCAACCAAACAAGCACCTAGTTTGCAATCACTCAAGGTTAATTGGTTCACCCTTATTTCCAAAGAACTTGGACTTGAAGGTGGTCTTGCTCCTGGTATAATAAGGTTTTTTCCTATTGGATGGCCTCACTTTCCTTTTGCCCTTGCTTTCCTTGGATTGGATTTGTTCCTGGTCATCTTGCTGCTATGCATGTCCACTATCTGGTAGGTCATCATGGTCATGTTGCTCCTGCTGCTGCTGGTCTTCAGAGGTAAGGTGGTCTTCTTTCTCAGGTTGGTGCTGGCCAGAGACAGCTTGTTCCTCATGAGGCTGGTTGTGCCCTGAAGGCAAGTGGATGGGGATTTGTCTGGTAGTATAAATTACTCTTTTTTTTTTTTTTTTTTTTTTTTTTTTTTTTTTTTTTGCTTCAACTGGGACAAAACAAAGAAACAAGACAAGTTAACTTAGGCTTAATACAAAAAAAAATGTAGTTGAATATGTTATGGGAGGCCAAAAAGTAAACCTTTTTATTTGGATTTGTTGGACATTTCCTTGCATTGTGGCCAGATTGCCTACACAGTCCACAATGTAGTTGAATGTGTTGTCTGGACACAAACTTTCCATCTTGTGTCAATTCACCAGCTGACTTTGCCCTTAGCTTTTTTGGCCTCCCAACCTGCATATCAATTTAGTCAAATAAAAGTTCATAGATAGGTCAATCATTAATGACTAGGCAATGCATATATACCTTGGCAGAATACAAAGGAGGCAATGGTGGGGTTCTGTCACATTGTGGCCACTCATCTGGACCTGTCATAGGGTTGATACAACCAGCATATACCTTCAAGTATGTCACTTTGGAGTAACATGGATGGACAAAGTCAGTAACTGCACCCTTTCTATACTTTTTCCATATAGCACATATGGCATGTTTACATGGAATGCCAGTTAGGTCCCACACCCTACAAGAACATTTTTTCACCTCCAGATCAACCTCTTGTTGATCCCCATATAAATGGCCAACTTCAAACTTGAAGAAATCCCATTGTGTTGCCAGGTATTTTGCTGCCTCCTTCTCAATTTTCTTCAATTTTCTCACAATTGCAGGACATATCAAAGATTTCCGCTCTGCTGCTTTTTGTTTTTTCTCAAAGAATTTACCCATCAACATTTTCCTAAGAATTTCAAGACATTCTATAATTGGTTTGTCCCTTGCATCCCTTATAGATCCATTCCATGACTCACAGATGTTATTTACCAACATGTCACAGTGAGAGTGTGTAGAGAAGTGAGATCTAGACCACTCTGTTGGACTCTTTTCACCAAGCCATTGGTATGCATCTTCATCTAAGCCCCTAAATTTACTTAAGTCAACATTGAATGCATTCAAAGTGGTTTCCCTAGCACAAGCCCACAGACAGTCCTTAAGTGCCTTCCCTTGGAAACCTGCTGTAACACCCCGTGTTACGACCCCTAACCCAAACCAATTATTTAATTAATTACCCTAAAAAGAGAATTAAAATCCATTAATTAACTAAGAAGGGTCCACCATAGTCCATGGACCCTTATCCCTAAAACTAACCCCTTAGTCCTATAAGGAATAGAATTAGCAAGCCCATACCATTTAGACCCTAATTGGGACTCTTAAATATATAAATAGGGGCATAGGAGGTACCTAGAACCCACACCACAATAACTTTCACCACACAAGAATTCCCAAGAATTCCCATAGGAGAAATCAAGAAAGAAGAGATCTTAAAGAAAGACCCTTCATAGCCAAGGAATTTAATTAAGGCTAAGAGGTAACTCATGTCTCAACAAAACCTATTTTGTTTGCTATAATCTTCTTCTTTGGCTCCTTCTATATGCTTGTGTCTTGATGAAATCTTCTATGATAATTATGATCTTGATGATTGATGAGATGATTTTATGTGTGATCTTGATGATGATAAGAGGATCTTGATGATTGTGTGATGTTCTTGATAAATCTTGATGTTTCTTGATATTAAAGATGAACTATGATCTTGATGATTTAAATATGATTAGAGCCCTAGATTGAATCGTGAATTTCGTATTGGGATATTCTTGGTATATTTGGGTGGGAATTCACATGTTCGGGTGTTGATTATGTTTAGAAGTCATGATAGGATGTGTTCTATGTGATTCTTGCTTTTGATTCGTTAATTGTCTACGTGGTGTCGTCATTTGCGTTTAAAAGTGTCCAAGCATGGTTTCGGGTTCCACGGAGGATCCCAGGACTTATATTTTGGAAAAGGAGTCAGTGAGGGGTAGGTGGGGGTAGGGGGACCCGCCACCTACCCACTGCCCGAAGTAACGCCACCGGCAGTGGGCAGCTGGCGGGCAAACGACTGCCCACCGGGCACTCGCTGCCCGGAGGTTCGTCGCCGGCAGGTGGCCCTCCACCCGCTGGATTTTTCCGACTTTGGACTTTGGCTTCCCCGTTTGATGTTCCCCAGCCCCCGTGGTGTCCCAACGGACTCCGTTTGTCGTGCATGAGTCTAGTTTGATGTTTCGGGTACCGTTCGTAGGATAAAAGAATCTTGAGCATCGCATGCTAGTTGAATTGGTATTCCGTTGGCCTAGGTGAAAGGAGCATGAACCCCTTAGGATTATTCCTAGTATGTGGATGACCACGCATAGGTTTCATTATACGTTTTCTCCCCTTTCCCAATGTGTTAATATGGGTTGCATGTGCTTACTATGTGTTATGTGTGAATGATACCCCAATTTGGTTGCGATCAAATTGGTTATACATGAGCTGCGGTTCATTATCTTGGCTGCGTTCAAACTGGTTACTCATGAGCTGCGGTTCATTATCCTGGCTGCGGTCAGTGACTCACTTCTAGGGCTGCGGTCCACCTCATGGGCCTCGTGTGATGTGGTCCACCGACTGGACGCGTCAGGCGGTGTGTAGGGCCACTAGCCCGAGGAAGGCCATAGTCCACCGAATGAGTTTGTCAGGCGGTGTGTAGGGCTATGGTCGGCTGCGATCCACCGAGTGTATGTGCCAGCGGTGTGTAGGGTCGTAGTCCCCAAAGATTATAGTCCACCGAATGAGTCCCTCAGGCGGTGTGTAGGGTTATGATCAGCTACGACCCACCAACTGAGTTCGTCAAGCGGTGTGTAGGGTCGCAGTCCCCAAAAGAGGATCACAGTCCACCGACTGAACGCATCAACGGTGTGTAGGGTTGTGATCTGCCGTTGAAACTATCGACGGTCTATACAATTGGCTGCGGTCAATTCCTTCATGCTGCGGTATGAGGTAGGGTGCTGCGGGGCCGTGTTAGCGCTATATGCGCTAACCCTCATGTTTGGGGCATGCGATTGGTCCCGTGGCGCCACCAAAGTGTGCTTGTCTGACAAGGATATTGATTGAATGATGGTGTGAATGATTTGAAAGTGAACTGTGACCTTAGATATGCGTATTTATGATGTTGCCTTTATATAATTGATTATCGTTGTTAAATGTGTTTATTCCTATCTGTCGAGTCTAATCCAGGTTTTAAAACTAGAGTCTCCTAAGTATATATCTTCCTGCTTCAAAATAGTTTTACTATATCTATGTATATATAATTACCTATATTATATTTTAACGCGTTAGAGTGGGTTACCAGCATCATTCGCTGAATAGATATATTTGGCTTTCAGGCACAGATGATTAGCTTCCGGAGCACGCTAGAAGAACTCGGATTAGATAGTTAGTCTTTTCTTTCACCCTACGTGCCTTGATGATGTAATGACAATATTTGAGGATAGTCAGTTAGAATAGCATGTGCATCTGAGCTCTCTAGCTCAGATGTGGCATAACACCCCCGACTCTATGTTTAGAATGTTTCATTTGATATCTACTTAATAGAATTGCTTTCGCATAATAAGATCAAAAAGTTTTAAAATTTCGGGGTGTTACACCTGCCACCTTCATATTTGCATGAAGGTGTCTCACACAGAATCGATTCTCCACACCAGGTAGCTCACTCTCAAAGGCAGGAATCAATCCCTTCTGTTTATCACTAATGAAGCAGTATTCATCTTCAACACTCTTAGTTATTTCTAAATCTGTCTTCAGAAGTTCTAGAAACCATGTCCAAGATTCCTTTTTCTCCCCTTCCACAATAGCATATGCAAGTGGAAATATACTATCATTACCATCAATACTAATAGCTGTTAGTAGCATCCCACCTGTTTAAGTTCTAAGGTGACAGCCATCTACACCTATAATTCTTCTACAATGCTTGAATCCTTGCTTGCTAGCTTCCCAACACACATACATTCTCAAAAACCTAGAATTGCCACTTTCATCACTTAGGTCACTGAGTTTCACAGGACAGGTTGTCTTGGGGTTTGTTCTTGATGTTTCTTCCTTATAACTCCATATCTTCTTAAAGGCATCTTCCACCTTACCTTGTCTTAGCTTCTTTGCCTTCCAAATAGCCCTATAGGCTTGTGAATTGCTAACATAAAAACCCTCCTGACTGCACACCTTATCCTTGAACTTTCTCATCATCCAATCAGGGTGGTCTTGCAATTCAGTTGACCATCTTTTAGCAACCACAGAAAACTTAACCATAGAATTTTCCCATACCCAAGAACACCCTTCATGTTCATCTGTCATGTTCAAAATCCTCCATGACAGTGAACCAAGAACTTTCTTCAACCCTATTCTCCAAGGACACCCCTCCTGTGTACATTTAACAATCATCCTCTCCTTGTCATTTTTCAGAGTTTTAATCTCTTTGCCATTATTGAAAGCATAATTTTGCACAGCTTCTCTAAGCTGTTGTTTAGATGCAAAAGTCATTCCTAAGCTAAACTGGGGGTCCTTCATGTCTGTTGCAGCTCTAAATATAGGCCACTTACCCTCAACATCACTATCAGAATCAACAATTGACTCCTCATATGAAAACTTAATTTCGTTCTCATCCTTTGTCATCATTTTTTTTTTTTTTTGCTAATTTGCAGACAAGCATCATCCACAGTTCTAGCTTCTTTTGCTAAGTTTGCAGGCCTCTGTTGTTCTGCAAGTTGCTCATCTACCTTCAAACACTCTACCTCAATTGCATTTTCCCAATCACTTTCTGTCTCCAGTACTTCCATATCAGCATCAATCAAGTCCACATATCCATTGTTTCAACCCAAAACTCCAACATATTGTCTGGGTTCTCCTCATTCAATATACATATTACATCCATGTCAGATTGTAGCAACTTCAAACCATCATTCGAAAGGCAATATATTAGTGCTCCTACTTCACAATACCCTAAATGTTTTATCATATCCTTCAACACTTGTAAACAAATTTCCCTAGCTTCCATTCTGTCATACACTTCTACATCACCACCCATATATTTAACCTCACCTACCCTATTTATTATTCCATTATGGAAAAGGGAAACAGAAAAAGGTCCAACTCCATCCCATGTAAAGAAAGCATTTACGTATGCAATAGTCAACATATTGGACCCCACAGACCACAAAGCAATAAAGGTATACAGAAATGGTTCCTAATCCCAGTTTATGCACATGGCATCTTGACAAAAGTATAAATATAGTGGTGGTGCCCACACAACACAACACAATAAGACAAAATGTTCAAAAAACTTGCCCAGAAATGGTCCCCGCAGAACAAAACAACAGTACATAATATATTCTATGCATATATAAAGCCCACGACAAAACCCTAGATATGCAGTAACTGTCATTCTACTCCACACACACAAAATAGTCAACCCAAACAACAAATATGGTCATACACTATCAATTTCATCAAATTTTAACTCCGAACAAAACTTTTCTTACTTAGTTGTAGAGCCATTCCAGTCGCAGACGATGAATTTCGCACTCTCCAAACCCAGAAGATGATGTCCACAATCGATGCTCCAGATGCAATCTGCGATGACTAGTCGAAGATGATGTCCAGTCGCAGTACACGGATTCGTTGCTTTCGTTCGAGCTTCCAGTAGTCAAAGATGAGGTTAAGTTCTTTGGATTTTCCCCCCAATTCGTTGCTTTCCCCCCAATATACAAGTGTATTGTTGACTGACTGACCGGAAGGTGTTTTTCCCCCAAATAAATTCACATGCAATGACGGTTTTGCCCTCATCACAAATTAATTCGAAACATTTTATGTTTTTCAGGCCAAAATTGGCCGGCAATTTGGCCGGCATGACCAAATCTGCTAATAATTGCATAGTTAAAGGTTTAAATTGGGAGTTTTGAAAGTCACGTACTCAAATTATCAGTACCCTAATAGTCACAGGACCAAAAGTGCAATTTGTTCTATATATCACAACGACACAACACATTATCACATGCATTATTATATTACTAAAATTATTATTATCCAAATAATGGAGATAAAGAATGGGGAAGCAGTAGACATAGCGGTGGTGATGGTGCCACTTCCGGCACAGGGCCACCTGAATCAGCTCCTCCACCTCTCCGCCTTATCTCATCCTACAAAATCCCAGTTCACTACGTCGGAACCAACACCCACAACTGCCAGGCCAGGCTGCGCCTCCAAAACTGGGACTTCGCCGACCTTCATTTCCATGACTTCTCCTTGCGGCCTTTCGAGACAACGCTGCCTCCCAATCCTGACTCCCCGGATAAGTTCCCTGCCCAAATAATCCCATTGTTCTTCGCCACGTCGCATCTCCGCCGCCCTCTCGAAGCCCTCGTCCGCCGCCTCTGCGGCGCGGCCCGGAGAGTGGTGGTTGTTTATGACTGTGCGATGGCTTGGGTCGTCCAGGACGTTCCCTCGCTGCCAAACGCCGAGTGCTACTTTTTCAACAGCGTCTCCGTCTTCCAAATCTACACCTATTTCTTGGAGGTCGCCGGAAAGGCTTTCCCTGCCGATGGGCCTCGAGTGTTGCGGGAAATCCCGTCCCTGGACGGGACTTTTCCCGACGAGTTTTGGGATTATTGGCATATACAAGAGAAGTTTCTCGGGAATAGCGCCGGTGTCCTGCACAATACTTACAGGGTAATCGAAGGGCAATTTCTTGATTTGTTCGAGAAGGAAGGTGTACTTGGAAACTTAAAGCAATGGGCTATTGGCCCTTTCAATCCGGTGGAGATACCGGAACAAAGAGACTCCGACGACAAACGCCGCCGCCGCCACGAATCCCTCCACTGGCTCGACAACCATCCGCGAAACTCCGTCGTATTTGTTTCGTTCGGGACCACCACCACTTTGTCCGGCCAAAAGATCAAAGAACTGACAAATGGGTTGGAGAAAAGCCGGCAGAAATTCGTGTGGGTGCTGAGAGATGCAGATAACGCAGACATTTTTTCCGGCGACGACGGCCGAAGATCTGATCAGTTGCCGGAAGGATACGAGGAGAGAGTTCGAGGAAGAGGAATCATCGTACGAGACTGGGCTCCACAGCTGGACATCCTGGCACATCCAGCTACCGGCGGCTTCATCACCCACTGCGGCTGGAATTCGTGCATGGAGAGTATGTCAATGGGAGTTCCCATGGCTGCTTGGCTGATGCACTCCGACCAGCCCAGACACTCCGTGCTAATCACCAAGTTCCTCGGGATCGGAATTCTAGTGAGGGATTGGGAGCATCGGCAAGAAGTTGTGACATCAACTACAATTGAACAGTGCATCGTACTGCTAATGGATACCCCGGAAGGAGAAGAAATGAGGAGAAAGGCGGCGGATTTAAGCGCCGCTCTCAAGAGATCGTTGATGGACGGCGGCGGAACACGAAAAGAATTGGACTCCTTCATTGTCCACATTACCAGATAAATTTTGGTAGGGTGTACAAATTTCTGTGAAAGTATGTTTTTTTTTTTTTTTTTTGGGCTAAAGTGTCATTCCGCGTCATGAACTATAATGGATTCTTCATGCCGCACCCTGATCTTTGATAAGTGCTATTTAGGTTCACGAACCATTAAATTTTTTTCGCCTAGAACTTTTTACAGGTTTCCTGTTACCCTGATGACATGGTAATATGCTTATGTGGACCTTTTATTAAAGTCAATTCTTACTTTCATCTTATTTTTTCAATGTGCTGATGTGTACCGTACCCCTGTTATGTTCTTCGATCGACAACACCATCTCCTCCATCGTAGCCACGGCAGCGATGACGGCAACCCCGACGGAAAATCAAGAAAACCGAGGAAGAAGAATGAGAAGCAGCGAGCATGGTGATGGCCATGGAATCGTACGACCCGTACACGGATTTCAAGAAATCCATGGAGGAAATGGTGGAGAGCCAAGGAATGAGAGATTGGGAATCGTTTGTGGAAATTGTGGAGATTAGAATTATTTATTGATGTTTAATTTTTCTTCCTTGAAAAGTGAAAACCCAAAATTGATATAACAGTATAAATAACCCAACAAGATTGGCTATGGAGATTATATTGAATATAGTACCCATATGCAGAACTCCAAATATCTCTTTGGTTATTGTACGCATCAAATGACCATTGTGAACCATAGCAAATGTCAACTACTAGGGAACCCATCCAGGTATATATATAAATTTAAAGGGAAACCAGAGGCAATAGTGATGTATGTTGCCGCAACAAATGAAATAATCAAGAACTTATTCAAATGTCTCTCATCATTGCCAGGAGGTGTCTGATGGACGTACTCTCACCAAGCACGTGAGCACAAGGGTATTTAGAGTTGCCAATAATGAAAGCATCAAAATAAATGCGCTTGAGTTGTTGTTGAATAATGTCTGAGACACAGTATTGCTCCACTCAAGCCAAGAAAGCCCTTCATGATTCTCACGACAGTGCCGCTATACTGCGGGAAATTCTGTAACTGTAACAACATTTGCCGTTTGAAAAATGTCTGCGCATGAGCGGCGATGAACATGAAGAGGGACATAACCGGCACAGGCGGGCGCGGGATGGTGCCGAGGACGGCCAGGCCAGCTAGCCGTATGAAGTAGCCAAGGAAGCACTGGAGGGCACTTGCGAGGTGGACCAACCAAGGGCCTCTCTGGGGGAGCTAGAATTGCAGACGGCGGGGTAGAGGAGGCCAGAGAGAATGCCGTTGGCGCCGATGTCCTTGCTCGCCACCGCCGCTATCCATTTGCAGCTGCAGCGACCGTCTCCTCTATTTTCGCCGGAACTGTGTTTTTTCTCGTTATATTGCCGATATAACAGATTAACAGTGGTCAAAAAAAAAAAAAAAACAGTGGTCTTAGTAAAAAACAAACCTGCCATGTCATACTTTAAACAATTATTTAAAACAGGTTAATAAAAAAAAAATTTCACATCAGCATATTATTACCTACAACTTTGAAAGAAACCTGTAAAAAGTTCTAGCGAAAATAATTTAATGATTCGTGAACCTAAATAGCACTTATCAAAGATTATGGTGCGGCATGAAGAATCCGTTATAGTTCATGGTGCGCAATGACACTTTAGCCTTTTTATTTTTGGAAAAATGTGAAAGTATGTTAACATTTAAGAATTTCAGTTAATCATTCTTCTTCCAAAGTTTCACCTCAATAACCAGTTGAGCTGCCCATGCGAGTTTCAGTTAATCGTTCTTGATTCTATCAATGGTTAAAAGATTTGTAAAATTTCGGTCAACAGTGAATTCAGTTTGAATGTATCGTAACCGAATTAACTGAATGGTTAACGGAATTTTAAATATATATATATATATATATATATATATATATATATATATATATATATATATATATATAATCAAATATATATAAATATTTGAACTTTATAATTTGTGCTTTTATGTTTGCAATGTTGTTATAGTATTGTATTTGTATATTTTAGTATAAATTTATTATTATATATATTATTTTAATTGAATTTATTATTATAAGTATTATTTGAAAGATTTAAAGCTTTAACTTAAAAAACTTTGATTAATTAAAAAAATTCGATTTAATAAATTCGATAATACAAAATTTGATTCGATTAACAGTTAAACTTTTAAAATTTTTGATTAAAATAGTTCGATTAATCGATTGCACACTCTTAAATTTGTTTATAGTAATTTTGTATTTTGGCAAAATGACAGGTAAGAATAATGTTGTAATTTAATCAGATAATATTTATTGTCTTGAGGATAGTAATGATGAATGGAAAAAAAAGTTTATGGAGACAATTTTCTTTTTAATTTATAGATAATTTTTACAGATAATTATTATTGATGGGATATGGGAGACAGATGGAGACAATTTTCTTATTAATTTATCGATAATTATTATTGATGGGACCCCAATTGTTATTCAGTGTGTGGACCACAGTCCACACATTTTTACACGAATCTAATTTCTAGATGAACTCTAGTTGATTTCTTTCACTTCTTTTCATATTTTGGTTAAATTTAGGTTCTTATTCATCTTTGAAGCTTGTATCAACGGATTTACACTTGGATTTCAAGATTCTATCATTCATTTCTATAGATAAGCTTTCTTTCCCTTAACTCTTTCTTTTGCAATGTTTATATTTATTGCTTGTGCTTTTGCTTTAATTATACAATTTAATTATGAGTAGTTAGTTTATGGGCTTGAATTAGGGTTGTATTATATATCTTTATGCTTTATTTGTGATTAGTGCATAAAATGGATTTTTTTTTTCTACCTAGGGATCTTGAGCATGTTTTGGATGAGTTTTGGCTACAATGAGAGATGTGTCAAGATTCTGAGTCACTCATTGAATAAACCCGATTTCTTCCTATGAAAATAGGAGAAATTCGGGACTCTTTATTCTTTGTGTTCTTGAAGAACTTTGAATTGATACACCACGAGATCAGAATGGGTAATTCTTTAGCTTGTTTAATTTATTTATCATGAGAATGGTTTCTAGACTTGAATTCCTACGTGAATCCCTCAATTGTTTGGTTGTGTGATTTTTCTCAATCCTTAGGTTGCGTTATGCATTTATAAGATATTGCTCCCTAACTTGATTCATATTTCTTTAATTTGTTTCATGTTTATATCTTTGTTAATATATATGAGTTTGCATTACTTTGTTTAGTTACCGTAACTTTAAAACTTGTTATGAATTATTGCTTAGTTTCTTGTTGAATATTTCCTAGTGCTAGTGCCTAGTTACTTGTTGTCACAGTCATAACCCCCAATTCCTTGAGGACGACATAAAACACCCACACCCGAACTCACATCTCATAGGGATATATACAAGTACTACAAATGTGACTGATAACATTGTTTATCAAGAAATTCTGTAATGAAGTTTGTAGATCAATTAATTTATCCAACAAGATCATTTCTTGCCAATGTGTCTGCATATTCCTTGCCATATTAAATGCTTAATATTTTTAGTCTCATGTTATTTCCCTTGTATTTTTTTTTAATTTTCTTATCAGCTTGGTGGATTAAATTCAATTTAGGATATAATGAATTCAGTACCCTATTTCTGTATGAACTTAACTTTATTATTATTATTATTTTTTGAATGTTACTGGCCCTATTACATTGTAGTAACCTTCCAAATGAAAGTCCAACCCGGGTACCATTAGACCACATAGTCTTGATATAAACTTTATTTGTTTTTACGAATTCTAAACTTTCTTTGTACAATTCTGAATGTTTCATCTCTCTATCTAAACTTTATTTGTTTTTTTTCTCCCTATTAAAACTATAAACATTATACTTAAATTTAATAATTATTTTTTCTTTGTTATCATACAGTTTCTTCATGCCTAGCTAAACTCTACAATTTTTTTCTCCATCTTAAACTTTACAAGTTTTTTCTCCCTCTAAAAAATCTACAAATTATTTTTTCATTATTTTTTCTTTGTAGTATATTGTTTTTCTTCACTAATATATATAGCTGAAATCAATCTCTCAGACTCCATACTTCTAAACTTTCTTTATGAACTATTTTCTTCCTAACTTCTAAACTTTCGTAAATTTTTTCTCTTAATTTCTAAACTTTATCTACCAACTTTTTCTCGCTAAATACATCAACAAATCAAAGCTTTTTTATTCTTTTCAAATATAAAACTTTTATTTTTTGATTTTTATTCTTTTTTTACTTCATTCCTAACTTCTAAACTTTCTCTAATAACTTTTCTCCCCTAAATATACAAACAAAGAAAATTTTATATTTACCATCCTAAAATTTTACTATAGTTTCACAATATTCATATATATATATATATATATATATATATATATATATATATATATATATATACTTTTGATTTTACTTTATTATGTTTATATTTGTAATAATTTTTTTTTCCTTTTGTTAACCGCATGCGGTTGTTCACAACAATTTGAGAAAAAAAAAATTTATGATATGAAAATCAATAAAAGTTTATTAAAATCTTTGATTTTAGAAGTATTTAAAAACTACAAAAATGATACAAATCTTAACTATTGGTATGCCTTAAAAAGAAAAAAAAAAAAAAAAGAAAAAAAAAAAAAAACTATGGGTATGTTTTACCAATTCCGCATGGTATCAGGATATGTATTGATCATGCTCTTGGAAAGGCTCCGGCGGCGGCGAGCCGGGAATCTTGCGGCGACAGAGAGGACAGCAAAGGCTTCTTTCCAGCCAAGTTGAGAGGCAGCCGTCGTGAAAGGAACAATGGTTACAAGGCATCACAGCCACCACTGTCCCCGCCGTTAACTCCTCCAAGCAAATAACGCAACAATCACCGTCTCCTCCGCCACAATCCCTCTCATCGTACTCTATTATCTTCCTCTCCAACGACTTGATCGCCTCCCTGTTCTGATCTACGCCCCTCGTTGCCTCTGCTCCGGAATTCTCGCCGGATACTAAGATAATTTCGGTAGGATATGCTTCCGCATCGTAAGAAAGATATGTTACTTCTTCATAGTCAAGAACAGAACCACCACCGTCGTCGGAAAAATTTGCTAATTCATCGGCGAGAACAGAATCATTGTCGGAAAGATATGTTACTTCTTCATTGTCGAGAACAGAATTATTGTCCAAAAGATTTATTACTTCTTCATTGTGGATAACAGAATCATCATTGGATGCTACTTCTTCATGACTGAGAATAGAATCATCATTGGAAAGATATGTTACTTCTTCATTGTCAAGAACAGAACCATCGTCGGAAAGATACACTACTTCTTCATTGTCAAGAACAGAACCATCATCGGAAAGATATGCTACTTCTTCATTGTTGAGAACAGAATCAGAATCAGAATCGGAATCATAGTTGTCGGGATTATGTGGCCGTACCGAGCCTAAGCCAACCGCAAAACTACATGCAAATAGGTCAATACCCTTCTCCATTACTGACTTTTTCTTTCTTCTTTAGGGTTTCCTTATTCCTCCTAACTTATCAAGTATATATGTAATTCTTCCAAGTATATATGTAATTGCCTATACAAGTAGGTGAATTAATTCTGTAGCACGGCTAAGGTATATATACATGTAATTCTGTAGAAGGCCACAAACTTTTATCCTAATCTTTTTGGGACTTGAATTATGTTTGAAAAATTATAAATTAAAATTATTTTTATCCTGACCTTTTTCGGACTTGAATTATGTTTGAAAAATTCAAAATTTATTATATTATTTGTTGATTTAATATTTTATACATACATTGCATCTTAAATTTTTTATTAATTTTCATTAATTACCATTTTCAAAGGACGTGGATGAGATAGTGATTCTTTGAGTACAGTTTGACTGCCACCTCTTGAGAACTCAAAAAGTTGAAGTTCTTGCTTAACGTGAATGTGAAAATTATAATTGCAATTCAATTGACTATTAGTTCAAGTTAGAATTAATTTTGTGTGTTATTATGGACACTGGTTTAGAAAAATACCCTTCAATTCAAAAGAGATTTCAGTAAACATAATAGTTATATCATGACGTGTAGTATGTAACATGAACCCAAGTGGTCCCTAATTTTTCTCACTATTTTTTTCAACTTAATTTTTTTTTTTACAAATAAAATTAATGTAAAAAAATATCATTACAAACTTTCAATTGAAAATTTTAAAATTACACTTATATTGGTATTTTAAAAAAATAAATCTACAATTACATACATAGAGTCACTACGAATATTGCAGGTTCATAAAATCACTATTCTTTGAGTATAAATGTGAAGAAGTGGCACATTTTGGGTGTTGCTAATGGCGACAGGCAGCCAGATGCGAGACGACAACAAGGGGAATTGAAGGGGGCTCGGAGGTTGAAAGCGACTTGGTGACGGGGAGATATGTTGGTGGTCAAGAATTTCTGGGGATACGTTGGTGGTCTGACGACTCCAAAAATACTATAAATAGAAGTCTCAACTCTCATTTAGACATCATAATCTTTTCAACGAATACTTGAATTCCGTAATCTATTATCTTCTTCTTTTTCTTCTATTTGACAATTTACTTAATTCGTCTAGAAATTGTAATAGTTTTTCTATTGATTTAGATTTAAGACTCATTTTCAATAATATTCATTGTGGATCAAATGAGCGAGCACATGTAAGCTAAGCCAACGTCTAAATTATTTGATATTCATGTTTCTTACAACTTCACCCTTAATAACCTAGTTTGATCACTTTGATGATACGCCTAATCCGATAAAATCATTAGTTTCAATATCATTTTAATGTCATTACAATTATTTTTTAAAATGAATAAATTAATGTCTCCACTAGGGACCAGGGCCGGATTTTAGGCTGTGCAAGCTGGGCTACCGCACAGGGCCCCCAATTTTAGAGGGGCCCCAAATTTTAGAGGTTCAATATTTAATTTTTACCTAGCTAGTTTAAAAATAAAAATTAAAAAGTTTTCAATTAAACTTTAAAGGTTTCATGAAGAGATGGTAAGAATGTGTATTTATTGTATTTTAACTTGGAGGTCAAAGGTTCGAAACTTGCATGTATTAGTTTTAAAAATTATGATTTTGGTAGGGCCACATTTATTTACTAGAACAGGGCCACCAAAACTTAAAATACGGCCCTGCTAGGGACAAGGCGAGACTTCCAGGTGAGGACAAAGTGATAGAGGCACATAACCTCTTCTTCTTAAACTTGAGAATGTGGACAAAAAAAGAAGAAGGAAATAGTTGATCCTCTCAATTAGAAATTAAAAGAAATAAGTTTATGGCATTCCATTAATTGATTAAAATAAAATTTTAAAAAATAAAATAATGTTTCCACTTGGAGATAAATAGAGACGCCGTGTGGAGATGAAACAGATGGAGATATGTGGTTTTCATGTTCAAAAATGTACATAATTTTATACTAGAATACACATAATTGTATACATGAATGTATATAATTGTATAGCAAAATACACATTTTAAAAAAAAAAAAAAAAAGATAATACATATAATTTGACATAATACATAATATACATAAACTTTTAATATAATAAACATCAACTATTAACATAATACACATAAATTTATTGTTTCGGATGTACATAATTGTATAAAAAAAGATGTACATGATTGTATAAAAAATGTACATAATTGTATAAATTAATACACATAATTGTATAAATAAATACACATAGTCACGTCAACTCTCTACATAACTTACCAAAATGATATCGTTTTGCGAGACGCGGGGCGCACAGTGCTACGCGCGCCATGGTGCAGGGTATAACGATCCTCCTTATGATTGACAAATATTGTTAAAAGGTTCTTTACTTAAAATTTATAATTCTAATTGAACTGAATTTCTAAATTATTATATTTATAATTAAGAATTTTTAATTTTAATTAACAAAAATCATCTAATTTTTTTATATCTATCTAAATTCTTATATTTATTTAAATCCCTAAACTCCTAAATTTAAATTACAACCTTAGTCATTATTAGAAATAATTTGTGGCTCCTTACCAAATTTGTGGCTCGTTTTATGTTTCATCATCCTAGTTTACAAATTTGATTTCTTACATTATTGGATACTGTTGTGTTGAATATTACATTTTAACTTTTTAATAAGTTTTAAGATATAATTTGACTATTATATAATATTTGATTAAGTGTTGATTTTTTTACATTATTGAATATATATTCTTACTAGATGTACTGTTGCAATTGTTTGTAATAGTGAGGAAGGTTGTAATTTAAATTTAGGGGTTTAAATAGATTTAGGAGTTTAGATAATATAAGAATTAGATGATTTTTGTTAATTAAAATTAAATAATTTTAATTCAATTAGAATTCTTAATTTTAAGTAAAGAACATGTTAACAATATCTACTATATCTACTTCTACTATCTTATCTACTATACGAATAAGAGCCCAAGAGAGTTAGACCTATAATAGGTAGAAAAAATGGCGGTCGAATTTTTTAATCAAATAATGAATGGCTAAGATTGATCAGATTTTAATTTTTCCTTAAGATTTCCTAATTTATCCTTAATGAATATGATTGTCCGTTAACTTTTCCGTTAAATATTATCTTTTCCGTTAATTTTTGTTAGTTCACCGTTAACTTACTCATTGATTTCAATAAGAAAGGTCTTAGGATCAAATCTCATCCCAATCAAAGTTGGCATAATTAGTACTCTATTTTACTCTTATATTAAATTAAATAATACTTTAGTATTTACAAAGAGAGTATTCAAATCACACAACAAATTGAAGTGAGAACTACCTAGCAATGTTCTTGTTTGACAATCAGCGGTTAGCGTTAGCGGATTATATTAGCGAATTTGACCAGCGAATTATATCAACGGTTGGTAAAAAGATATTTTAAAAAAATTAGTTGTTTAGATTAACATGTAAAATGACCTAAGGGTATACATAATAATAATAATAATAATAATAATAATAATAATAATAATAATAATAATAATAATAATAATAATAATAATAATAATAATAATAATAATAATAATAATAATAATAATAATAATAATAATAATAATAATAATAATTGTTTTAAAAAATAAAAATAAATAAAAAATATAATTAAGCCAATCATATTAACTACTTGGGGGATTTATTGACAAAAAGAGTATTCTAATCACACAAAAAATTGAAGTGAGAAACTATCTCGCAATGTTCTTGTCTAGCAATCAGCAGTGACCTCTTCAATATTAGTATATATTTAATATTTTATGCCCTAATTTTTATTTGCTCTCCCTTATGTCCTGTATTTGGTTTTAACCCTACCTATACAATTATTTTATTGACAATTATAATCAATCTTGACTATATTATCTTGCATTTGTAAACTTAGAATTGCCTATTTAAATACGCAAATTTAACATTCAGTTATCTATGCATTAACAATTCCAATATAATCTTGCATTGATATACTTTAAAGTACTTATTTAAAAAAAACATTGGTCATTATCTCAATCGCGCAATGCGCGTAAAAAACTAGTTATTATTAATCATAAGGATGATACAGGTTTCATTGTCACTGTCGTAGAATTGAACTTGCAAGTGTAAAATTGTTAATAATTAGATATATAATAATTAAGTAATAAATATGTTTGGAAAAGTAGATATATTTTGTTAATTAGAAATAAAAGACTTACCTAATAAAAAACAAGTCTTAGATATTTTTGCAAAAAAAGACCCGGTTAATATTGACTTTATTTTCTAATGATGTGGCATATTCTCTTTCACCGCCGGAGTATAGCATCTATACACCGACAGTACATCAAATATTAATCCTTTCAATTTTTGATAGAGTATGAGGTGAGACAGTCTTATGTGGTATCAATTATGTTTTTAGTTAAAATGTAATTTATATATATATATATATATATATATATATATATATATATATATATATTTATTTATTTATTTATATATAAATATTAAATTTCAGTTAAATAATATTACACGTCTTATTTGAGAGTGATGGGTGGTATATTAAGAGGTTGATCCTTTGGACTACTTGTCGGGCCAATGATCTCAAGACCCAACCTCGTGGATATCAAGCCCAAGAAGTAATTGGGTCGAGAGAGCCCAAGAATGATAACCAATACGAAACAACTTAGGAGTTTAATAGGATTGAGCTTACTATTCATAATGGAATAAAAATTGAACTTAGTGTTCATAATATAATAATGATTGGGCTTCCTATTTCTAGTGTAACAAAGATTCATAATATGAAGACTAAGAATTTATTTTATTTTAGGGCTCTAAACCCACTTGTATAATTAAATAGACTCCCATACATGACAAATTATTGCATGGACCATGGTCCACACAATGTTATGTGAACCATAATAAAATGTACATTTTTAATATACTAAATGTACATTATTTTTGTACTGAATGTACACTATACAATATTATGTACACTCAAAACAAAATTAATGTACATCCCCTGAATATAATGTACATTATTTTTGTACTGAATGTATATTATTTTTGTACTAAATGTACATTATTTTATAGTAGACAAAATATGGTCCACACAACTTGTGTGGACCATGGTCCATACAATAATGATTGCCCATACATGGGAAATTGACAGTCAATATTCAATAATACAAAATATTTACTATATCTAAATTCTCTCTATATTATTATTATATACTCGTTATTTTAATAGTAGTGATTCCGTTGACTGTCCAAAAGTCATAAAATCAAGAGGGTTTTACACAAGACCTGCTAAAAAAATGTTGACATTTCATTATTAATACTAGCCAAAAACTTTTTCTTTTACTATGCCCATCAGTTAGTTCGATTGATCATCTTAAAGTCTCGCTCCAACGACATTGTTGGAGTTTGAATCCCACTAGAAATTAAACCTGGAGTTCATTCGAGAACTTAACTGATAAAAAGAAATGAAAATCCTTTGTGTGTAGAGTATATAGACAGAAGTGAAAATCTTATGACTGACGAGACAACTCGTAATTTACCTCCTTTAGCGATTCTTGGACAGAGTGTCGTAGGATCAGTTTTACGTAGAATGAGAAAGCTTATGTATTAAAAGAAAAAAAAAAGCCAAATACTTGATAGGTAATATCATAATGCAATATTACTTTAATAATCTCAATTTATCTGCATCAATTCATCAAACATTCAAACGTCACTAAAATCTTATTTAAGTATCTAGAACATGATGTTCTGAAAAAAAAAAAAAAAAAAAAAAAAAAAAAAAAAAAAAAACCAAACCAAACCAAACCAAATCTAATTGTTTTGAAGTTAAATTTATTAAAATTGGACATTATAAATCTAATGTCCCCGCGATGGCAGAGAGGGCAGAAAGGGCTTCTCTCCAGCCAAGATGAGAGGCAGTCGTCGTGAAAGGAGTAATGGCTGCACGGCACCACAGCGGCATCTGTCTCCGCCGTTAACTCCTCCAAGCAAATAACGCAACAACTACCGCCGTACTCTTGATCTATTCTCTTCCTCTTTAACGACTTCACTATGAAACCGCCATCGGAGGAGGAGGCGGCGACGCCATTTACTCCTTCCGTTGTCGCTCCGAAATCTCGATCATCCTCGTACGATTCTTGAACGTCAGAACCTCGCATCTGAACCGACCTTCTTATCATTATTATTATTATTATTATTATTATTATTATTATTATTATTATTATACAAATACATATTTATATTTATATTTATATTTATATTTATATTTATTTTCCCACTTATCCTACATCACTTGGAGAAGTACGGAATAGAGCCTTGAGGCTCCTATAAAAGGAGCCTCAAGGCTCCATACGGAATAGAGCCTTGAGGCTCCTATAAAAGGAGCCTCAAGGCTCCATAATTTCAATTGCAATGTCCATCTGCTAAACAAGCTTGCAATGCCCATCCGCTAGGCATGCAGATGGGCAGGCTACTTAATTTAGGAGCCAAGGTTCCATAATTAAGGAGTCTTATACAGTTAATGTCAAGGGTGTTTTGAGAAAATAATTTTTTTTTTCTCAAAATGCCAATTGCAAACGCTGCAAATGTGTGTGTTTGTGTGTATATATATATATATATATATATATATATATATATATATATATATATATATATATATATATATATTTAAATAATTTATTTTAATATATATATTTATTGATAGATTGATAGATAAAAATTATAATTGATTAAATATATACATTTATATAATACATTATATTTATTAAATAAATATAAATATTATATAATGTGCAAATGGTATTTTTGGTATTTGTGATATAAAAGCTATTCCCAAGGGCATGGGAATAGCTAATACCAAAGCCCCCCTAGGAACGGCTATTCCCCTTGCGAAGGTAATAGCTCATTCCTAGGCATGTTATTCCCATGACAAAATGATCCAACCAAACGATGGAATAGGTCTATTCCAAGGAATGTTATTCCATTCCTGACCTATTCCATGAACCAAACATGCCATTAGGCTCCGTTGGAAGTGTTTTAGCCATCCTCTTAGCTTCTCCTCGGCTCCCATTGACTCCAATGCATCCAAAACGCTCATTTTGACTCCAATGACCACCAAAGGTCATGAAAATACTCATTTTTGCTTCCAAAGCTTTTCAAACCAAATTTCTTGCAAAATAACACAAATTAGTCCTAAACTAATGAAATTTGGAATAATCTAAGAGCAAAATGGCTTAGTGAAAGGGAGAAAAATATAGACAATTAAACACTTATCAATAAGTTTATATTTATTAGTGTAAATATGTTAATTTATTTAAATTGAAAGTTTAAAATATTAATTTGAAAATGTCGAAAGTTATTGATGAACCTGGTCGATAAGCTCAACAGTATAAAGTTTTTACGAGTAAGGCCAAGAATTTTGAACCCGACCCAAAAAGAAAAACGATAAGTCCCAACTGATAAGCCTGACGACCCAATAGAGTTAGTACAAAATCGAATGAACTGGTCCGATTGACATCCTATAGCTAATGTAATTAATTGGCTTTTTAAAAAATAATAATAATAAATTTTAGGGCTATTAGTAATTTTTTTTATAGATATACTCTGTATATAATATATGTCAATGTAAAGGGATTAATTGAGGCGAGTTAAACTTGAATAAACAAAACTCAAAAGTCAGCTTAATTTTTTAAAAAAATATTAAAGTTCAAGTTCAACCAAATTTTAATTTTGTGAGCTTGAGCTCCACTCGACTCCAACATAGATTATAAAAAAAAAATCAAAATTACATATCCATTATGCTTATATATATAAAGTGAAGTACATTTGAAAGAATGAATAATATGAAGTGATTTTAGTAGCTAGGGTAGAGTAACATTTTCCTTCATTTTTTTTTTTTTTTGTCTAAAGGAAAATAGTATTAATTAATTATTTAAAATGTCTATTCATATTCCACGTAAACATGCAACCTGTTGAAATGAATGGAAACCTGCTATCAAGTGAAATTGCATACATTTGGAGTGTTCAGTGGCCTAATTACATTGTTTTTTTCGTTTAGTGGTCTAATTGCACTTTCAAGTTACATTCAGTTGTCAATTTGAATCTTATTCCACTATTATATAATGTTTTACCATTTTAATTGAATGGTCATATGATCAAACTCTGAATAGATATTACTGATATCTTCAATTTATAGAAAGAGATAATTCCATTTTTGATCCTAGATTTATAAGTAGTAGTCCACTTTTAGTCATTTTTATCAGAACATCCTTATTTGGTTTTAGTATTATTATGACATTTCTATTTTGTGTTCTCCGCCAAAACAAAATCGTTAAAATGCCATTAAATACAAGTACATTTCCATCTTTTTTATTATACAAAGTAGTTTGACCCGCTATATTTTTATGTTTATTTTTTTTTTAAAAAAAAATCATAATTGAATATCGAAAGGCCATTATATTTTAGGGCATTTAAACGCTTTTGTTGACGGATGACAAAAAATGTCATGTCAAAATAATAATCTTAGGACCAAATGAGAATGTTATGATAAAAAAGGACTAAAAATAAACTGTCACAATCTTTATTCGAAAGTATCCTTTGAGTGAATCAAATCTTGTGACTTTAATTAGCAAAAAAAAACAATTATAGTGGTATTTAACTTAGACTAAGAAGA
Organism: Ipomoea nil; assembly: GCF_001879475.1. Classification (NCBI taxonomy): domain Eukaryota; kingdom Viridiplantae; phylum Streptophyta; class Magnoliopsida; order Solanales; family Convolvulaceae; genus Ipomoea; species Ipomoea nil. The sequence continues at coordinate 1,785,918 of NW_017619742.1, read as the reverse complement.
ACAAGACTATGTGGTCTAGACGTGAGGCCCAGACGGCGCAGAAGAGGCGGCGCAATCTTCTACGACTGTGGGATACGGCCGCACAGAATAGAATGTGTAATAGTCGGAATAGTCGTCGTCAAAACCACTCTCCTCCATTAATCCTTTCTTCCTATTTCTCTTCCTCTGATCTGATCTTCTTCTTCTTCTTCTCTTCTGCTCAGCTTTAATAAATAGCGGATTAGGAGACGTGTTTGCTAATCCTTATTTGACTGGAACTTGAGTTGTCCAGCTCTTACTTTTATATACGAAAACTTACTTGAACTCCAAGTTACTAGAAAATTTAGAAAATTATTAATTGATCTTATATTTTGTATTTTTGCGTGGTTAATTAGGGATGTTAATCTTATCATAAAATTTATGAACTGTTAAATTGAAAATTTTTAGGGTTTGGACTTTGGACCAAAATATTTTAATTATATAAAAAATTAGTTTAATTTGATAAGTCCAATAATAGCTACTTAAAAGGCTAATTTTTGTTAAAGAAGTGATGTGCAATAAAATGTACATAAAATTTATTTGTAAGTTCATTTTAGTATCTTTTTTATTAAGTTTTTAAAATATATTAGTAAATTTATTACAAATAAAATATTTTTTAATTTTATGAAAATAAATAATAAAAATAATTAAAAAACTCACTATAAATATTATATTATAGTATGTTAATATGTTATATTGTAGTGTAAGTATATTAATTATTTTTATTTAGAATTTAGAAATGGAAATTGAGATTTGGATTGATTGCATGATGTATAATTTGATATTTACTAGTATTTACACCCGTGCGATGCACAGAATGAATTTGTTGTAATATATTAAGAAAATATAAATCGATATATAATTATTTAATTAGAACATCAAATATTATATAGTGCAATTAAAGATATAATTTGAATCGTTTATATATTTTGATGTTATCATTGCTTGAATTTGTGCAAATAATTGCTCAAATTAATAGCTAATGTCTAGATGTACACATGCGGTCCTGTAATTTTGAAGATTTTATTTGTTTAGTATTTTTATACATTGCAAATGTGTTCGTTCTCTAACAACTCAGTTATAGAAATGAATTGTTATCCTTATTCATTTGTATGGAAGATATATCTTTTTGTCTAACAACTCCCTTTTGTCTTCTTCTTATTTTTTTTTTTAAATTTTAATTTTATTTTGTATTTCGTTTTGTTTGGATTATTATTATTATTATTATTATTATTATTATTATTATTATTATTATTATTATTATTATTATTATTATTATTATTATTATTATTATTTGATTATTGACAAATTCGCCATTTTTAACAATTTATCTTTAATCAAAACACCAAAAATATTATTTAATAAGTAAGTAATTTGCTCCAAACTGCTAAAAACTAAAATAACACATACATTTTGGGTTAATCTTTCCTAACCCCCACTAATAAATAATAAATAATAAATAATAAATAAATAAAACTAAAATAAGAAGACAAAACTAAAGTTTCTTAAATAAGAACCTTTTGACTTCTCAATACTCGCTTCATCGATGGGCAAACAATTATGTTTGTACTTCTTATATGGAGGAGCTCAAGAGCTCTTCTTTTCAAACATTTTCAATTTGGGATGAAAATGAACCCGCATCATTTACGAAGGGAGCATGTGGCTCCCCTTTGTTTTATTTGTTTTTTTTTTTTGTTATTTTTAATTTTATTTTGTATATAGTTTTGTTTGGATTATTATTATTATTATTATTATTATTATTATTATTATTATTATTATTATTATTATTATTATAATTATTATTATTATTATTATTGTTGTTGTTGTTGTTGTCGTTGTCGTTGTCATTGTCATTGTTGTTGTTGTTGTTGTTGTTGTTGTAATTTGATTATTTGGGAAATTTACCAAAATTTTAAGAAATTCGTCTATTTAATATTTTATATTTAATCAAAAAAACTAAAAATATTATTTAATAACTTAGCAATTTGCTCCAAACTGCTAAAAACTAAAACAACACATACATTTTGGGTTAATCTTTCCAAACCCCCACTAATAATAAATAAATAATAAATAAATTAATAAAAACTAAAATAAGAACACAACGCTGAAACTTCTTAAATAAGAACCTTTTGACTTCTCAATACTTGCCCACATTGATATGCAAGTAATTAATTATATTTGTAAGAGGAGTTTTGCTCCTCTTATATAGATGAGCTCTCTCATTTACAAAAGGAGTCTCTGACTCCTCTTTGTTTTTTTTTTTTTTATTGTTTTTTTTTAATTTTATTTTTATATAGTTTTGTTTGGATTATTATTATTATTATTATTATTATTATTATTATTATTATTATTGTTGTTGTTGTTGTTGTTGTTGTTGTTATTGTTATTGTTATTGTTATTGTTATTTGATTATTTGGAGAATTCTCTAAAATTTAAAAAAATTCACCTGTTTAACATTTTATATTTAATCAAAATATCAAAAATATTATTTAATAACTTAGCAATTTGCTCCAAACTGCTAAAAACTATAACAACACATATACATTTTGGGTTAATCTTAACCAAAACCCCTAATAAATTTATATATAAAAAAAAAAAACTAAAATAAGAAGCCATTAAAATAAGGTTTCTTAAATAAGAGCCTTTTGAAACGTTGGGCTTCAATAGGTTTCTTAAATAAGAGCCTTTTAAAACGTTGGGCTTCAATAGATTGAGAAAGTTTATATGAACAGATACTACATGTAACACGGTGAATCGAATAGTTATGTTGTGGAACTGTGTCCACTTTGCAATGTGGACACAGTTCTATGTTCGTAATTGTTAGACTATAGTTTATTATTATTATTAATAATGTTATGTTATGATGTAGTCTAGATTAGTCCTAGTCTAGTGGCTATTAGTTAGTTCTCTCTCCAGAGAGTATTAATTGTAATCTGTTTCAGTTATTGAATTGATTATCTCTTTCCACATTCATCTGGTATCAGTTAGTCAGGCAAATTCCACGCAATTTTTTTTTTCCCCTCCATCGACAATGTCCAATAGCTCTGAGCGCACCGTGACCACCATCTCCTCCCCAAATAATTCCCCCAACACTTTAACGAGCGCGCATCATTTTGTGTCGCTCAAGCTTACCCATCGGAATTACTTATACTGGCGGACTCAGGTGATCCCGTTCCTCCGGGGTCAAGGTCTGCTGGGCTTCGTAGATGGTACACGGTCGCAGCCCTCACCATTCCTAGAGGTCCCCGCCGGCAGCAACTCCAGCGACAACATCTCCACGACGGAGAATCCGGCGTATGCAGCCTGGGTACAGCAGGACGCATCAATCCTCTCTCTTTTAATCTCCTCACTGTCTGAGGAGGTGATGTATCTAGCTCTTGGACAAACCACCGCACGTGGTGTTTGGACTGCAGCAGAGACGGCCTTAGGATCATCCACGCAGGTTCGGTGTCTCAATCTGCTTGGGCAGATCCAATCCCTTCGCCAAGGAGACAGCTCCACCTCCGAATATCTGGGCAGGGCGCAGCATCTTGTTCAGGATCTCGCACTTGCCGGGAGAACTCTCACGCCGTCGGAGCAGAATCTATACGTCTTTCGCGGTTTAAGGCCAGAATTCCGGTCAATGGCGTCCGCATTGGCGATCAACGGAACGCCCGTTTCCATTCCGCAGTTGGCGGATTTTCTCCAGGCCCAACAATTCATCCATGAGGATGATTTCCCGACGCACACATCGGCAGCAGTGGCCGGGTCTCCGTCGGCGATGTACGCATCGCGTGGTGGCGGTGGTCGTCGTCAGCATGGAGATGGCGGCCGGCAGTCACGTGGTGGTGGAGGACGCGGCAATCAACGAGGCGGCAGAGGAGGCCGCGGTCGGTCAGGTGGGGTGCACTGCCAAATATGCAGCAAGCAGGGGCACTCCGCCGCATTTTGCTACCGGCGGTACTCCGAACCGCCGCCGACTGCTCATGTTGCGTTGCAGGTGGCGGTCCAGCGCCGGCATCCTCGCCCTCGGTGACCACCTGGCTCCCAGACACGGGGGCCTCAATGCATGCTACCCCCGATTCCAGCATGCTCACGCAATCCGAGGAGTATCACGGTGACGACGTGTTGCGAGTGGGCGATGGCACAGGTTTGGCCATCTCGCGTGTGGGTCATGCAGCAATTCCATCTATTAATAAATCTTTAAAAGTGTCCAGTATTTTACATGTTCCTGAGTTGTCTGCATCGTTATTATCTGTTAATCGGTTTTCTAGAGATAATAACTGCTATTTTGAGTTTCACCCCACGTTTTTTGTTGTGAAGGACTGCATCACTCAGGCGGTCTTGCTTAAAGGGCCAAGCTCGGGGGGCTTGTATTCGCTGTCAGTTCCTAGCGCGCATTATGCTTTTGTTTCGGCTCGCGCCACTTCCGCGGTCTGGCATCAGCGTCTCGGTCACCCACACAGTCAGGCGCTTCATCGTGTTCTACGAGAATGCCCCGTTGAGTCCAATAAAACCACTGTTCCTAAATTGTGTGCTCCGTGTCAACTTGGCAAGTCTGCCCGATTTCCTTTAGATAGGGTAGTCAAGTCAAGTAATAATGTACTCGATTTAGTTTTTACTGATATATGGGGCCCCGCACCAGTTATTTCTGCGGTTGGTTCCCGTTATTTTGTACTATTCGTAGATGATAACACCCGCTACGGTTGGTATTATCCTCTACGTCTTAAAACCGACATATATAAAATCTTTGATATTTTTCGGGCGACGGTAGAACGCACCTTTTCGTGTTCTATCAAGTCCATCCAGTCCGATTTGGGAGGGGAATACCAAAAATTACACAAACTTTTCACAAAGTTAGGGATTGTCCACAGGCAATCATGCGCCTACACACACGAGCAAAATGGCCGTGTAGAACGCCGGCATCGGCATATTGTCGAGACCGGCTTGGCGCTAATGGCACAAGCGTCTGTCCCACAACGCTATTGGGATCACGCGTTTGAAACAGCCACCTTCCTAATCAACCGACTCCCGTCTGCTCCACTCCAGTTTGATACACCCTATTACCGCCTGTACAAAGCCCCACCCACGTACACATATCTACGTGTGTTTGGGTGTCTTTGTTTTCCTTATCTCCGTCCGTATAACCGTCATAAAATCGAGTACTGGTCGAGTCCCTGTGTCTTCTTAGGTTACCCACCATCATTTAGGGGTTACCGCTGCATGAACCTGGACACCGGGAAGACCTACACTTGCCGTCACGTCCGCTTTGACGAGTCCATTTTTCCTTTTGCAGAAACTCGTCCCAAAGTTCGAGAAGTGCCACCTGAGATCCAAAGTGTACCATGGGGCTCTAGTCCCATTCTCCAAAGTGGAAGTGGTACCATATCAGCACCACCAAGTGCACCAGCACCACCGGTTCCTTGTGCACCGGCTCGTGCAACGAGGAAAAGGGGTCCACGAACACGGCTCCTGGAACGGGCCCACGTCATGCGGCTACGGCGTATGACAAAAGGGACTGGGGAACAACTTCAGGCACTCACAGCTTCAACTGCGGACCCGACTTGCTATTCCCAAGCAGTTGGGCATCCACAGTGGCGAGACGCTATGGACCAAGAGTTCAATGCGTTACTTCATAACGACACGTGGCAGCTAGTTCCTGCTACACCGAGCATGAACGTTGTGGGGTGCAAATGGGTGTTTCGCACTAAGCGCAAAGCCGATGGTTCGGTTGAGCGCTACAAGGCAAGGCTGGTGGCCAAGGGTTTCAACCAGGTTGCAGGCGAGGACTTCTTCGAGACATTTAGTCCCGTGGTCAAACCAACCACAGTTCGGATATTAGTGTCATTTGCCATATCACGCGGGTGGACACTCCGTCAGCTGGATGTCCACAACGCCTTCTTGAATGGACACTTGTCTGA
>NW_017619742.1:1675000-1775000 GCF_001879475.1 Ipomoea nil | reverse complement strand
ATAGTAAAATAAGGCTAAATTATTAATAACCAATTCTATTCTATTTTTTACGCAAAATCTTCTGTAAAAGATTAAGAACGAGAATCCGTCGCAGAGGCGGCGGCGGCAGGAGAGATCTTGCGACGACAGAGAGGGCAGGAAGGGCTTCTCTCCAGCCAAGATGAGAGGCAGTCGTCGTGAAAGGAGTGATGGCTGCACGGCATCACAGCCACATCTGTCCCCGCCTTTAACTCCTCCAAGCAAATAACGCAACAACTACCGCCATACTCTTGATCTATTCTCTTCCTCTTTAACGACTTCACTTGGAAACCGCCATCGGAGGCGGCGGCGCCGCCATTTACTCCCTCCACTGCCTCTCCCAAATCTCGATCATCCTCGTACGTTTCTTGATCGTCGAAACCTGGCATATGAACCGTCCGTATGTCAACCCGAATAGTACACTTATACTCCCTTGCTTTATCGATCACTTCGTCGATGATTTCAAGGACGATGCCGGCGTTAATAGGCCAGTCACACAACCCTTCGCAGAAGATGAAATCCTGGCAGTCGCCCTGCAACCGGTTCGACCCCTCCGCCAGCAAGTCGTCGCTCAGGCATATGGTTCGTGATTCTTCCCCGTATCTAACAGTATCGTCAAAGGCGTCAGCTCTGCGGTGAGAGAAGCGGACATGGACGTGAGGCCTGTTAAATGATCCTTTATGCGCTATAACTTAAATGCGGAAGCACAATTAACAATGATCGCATGTAAATCAAATCAATCAACTAAACAATGTTCATGATCATGGACTTTTAATTAAATAAGAAAGATATGACTTACTTGGTTCCATTGAAGATGTAATCTCTAAATTGAATGAATCAAGAATATAATGCTTCACCTCTCTGATCTGTATACCTTATTCACCTCCTGATGATAGGGAGACTAGAAAACTTAGAGATTTGAAACCGTTTAGATCCCTAGAGTTTTCCTGGGTATTTATAGATGTGATGAGAAACCCTCTTTCAAGAGGAATGGGGAACCTCCTTTAGGAATAGAAATCCCTTTAGGAATGTGACCTCCTTTAGGAATAGAAATCCCTTTAGGATTGTGAAACCCATAACCTTATCCATTATACATCTTTTAACCCTTATAAACTTAAATTTTAACAGAATGAGAGGGATGGAATTTCACCCAGTAATTCCGCATTTACACATCACTAATCATCAACGTGAGTACCTTATGGAATTACAACCTTTATTATATAAATCATTGTTAGGAAATAATTATTTCTAACAGTCTCCCACTGATTCATATGAGCATGACACCTTAATTATATGAATCAACGTTAGGAATAAATTATTTCTAACAATCTCCCACTTGATTCATATATGCGTGACTTTACAATTTTCAATCCTTAATTTGAGCTCACTTAATATGAAAATGTAAAAGTCACCACCTTATCGAACTTTATTTACCGAATCATGGCGGTTACAGGCCTGACATAGCGTCCCGCTCCCTTCCATGTATCACAGTTAATAAGAATTCGAACCATAATAATAAGGTAAAATCCGAAAGTACCTTATTCCTTATGTCTTAAACAAGACCATTGTTATCACTTCTGAATTATGCATAAATAAGTGATCAACATCTACTATAACAAAATCAAAACCTGAATAGATATCTAAGAGTATCATCAACCTGATGTGCTATCAAACATAAATCCATACATGTATGGCAGTGTTAACCGTTATACAAGGACATTACCAGTATGCCCATCCTCCCAACATGGCCAATGAAGGTCATGGGCGCCAATCCTTTAGTCAATGGATCCGTGATCATAAGATCGGTGCCAATGTGCACTATTGATACTCTCTTGATTTTGTACCTTCTCCTTAACAGATAGAAATTTCAAACCCATGTGCTTGGCACCACTAGTATATCTGTCGTTCTTTGAGAAGAACATAGCTGCCGTATTATCACAATGAATCCTCAATGGTTTGGCTATAGTGTCGACAATGCCCAAACCATAAATGGAATTACGCAGCCATGATGATTGAATTGTAGCCTCAAAGCATGCTACAAATTCTGCCTTTATAGTGGAAGTAGCAATGACAGGCTCCTTCACACTCATCCAAGATATTGCTCCATGAGCAAGTGGAAAAATATATTCGAATGTGGATTTTCGGGTATCCAAACATCTGACATAGTCTGAATCCGAATAACTTATAACCTCCAGGTTATTCGTTCCTTTTATAGGTGAGCATGTGGTCCTTAGTGCCTTGTAAGTATCACAGGACCCTCTTTTGCAGTTTTCCAGTTTATATCTTTCTAAAACTTTGTTAATGTGAGTCTTCTAGGATAAACCTAAAATCCCATGTGATCTATCACATAATATTTCTTATTCCAATCACATATGAAGTCTCACCCATATCCTTCATTTCAACGTTCTTAGAAAGATATTCCTTAACATTACGCAACATCCCTTTATTATTAGCAGCAAGAAGAATGTCGTCAACATGTAATACTAGGATTACAAACTTGCTTCCATTAAACCTTTATGTAGATACACTGATCAACAGTGATCAAAACCAAATGACAATTTCAAGTATCATTGTCTAGAAGCATGTTTTAATCCATAGATCGACATCTTCAATCTACATACCAGATTTTCCTTTCCTGTGGCCATGAAGCCTTGCGGCTAATCCATGTATACTTCTTCTTTTAATTTACCATTCAGAAAGGCAATTTTAACAACCATTTGGTGGAGCTCAAGAACCGAATGAGCCACCAAAACCAAAATAATTCTCAAGGAGAATTAATATCCTGCATGGCTTGGTTAAATGAGACTGGATAATTATAAATGCTCAAGTCACTTTTATGCTCAAGTGCATAAACAATATAGTCATCAGGAATGGCTGATCTTTTCTATCTAGTAGATCTCCTTAATGCCACTTCCTACTGAGATTTCACTTGATCATCATCTTGAGTTTCAACCTCATCTTCATTTATAATAGCTTCCTCATGTGGAATTTGAGCATCTAGTTGCTGTTGTTCCAAAGTATTTCCATAAGGCTACACTGCACTGTAGCAATAGGAACAACAACAGGAAAAAAGGATCACTTGATGAATCTGGAACCATCAATGACTCCTTAATTTCAACATTACGAGCTCCCACACTCCCACTGACTTCGCCATTTTAAATGAAGCGAGCATCACCGGACTCAACAATCCTCGTACTTATGATTAGGACAATAAACATGTACCCTTTAGACCTTTCTAGATATCCAATGAAATAACCATTAATGGTTCTGGATTTCAATTTATTTTCATGTGGATTATATATCATCACTCCAGCTTGACAGCCCTAAATGTGAAGATGCCTCAAACTAGGTTTCCTTCTTGTCCACAGTTCATAAGGTGTTTTAAAAAAAAAACAACTTTACTAGGAACCCTATTGAGTAAGTATGCTATTGTCTTTAATGCATATATCCACAATGAAACAAGCAATGTACAGTTATTTACCTTACTCCTAACCATTTTCCTTAGAGTATGATTTCACCTTTCTTCCACACCATTTTGATGTGGTGTGCCTAGCATTGTGTATAATGCACAAATGCCCTTAGATTCGAGGAATTTCTTTAAATGGGTCAGGAATTTGCCGAACTTTTGATGTTTTCCCATAATACTCATCACCTTTATATGATCTAGTTGTCTTTACCTTTCTATTTAACTGACTCTCAACTTCAGATATGAATGTCTCTGGGACATTCACAGACTGAGATCTTTCACGCAGTAAATAGATGTAACAGTACCCAGAATGATCATCAATAAAGGTAATAAATTATTTATCACCGCTCCAAGACGGATCATCAAAAGAGACCAAAGATATCTGTATGTATTAAATCAAGTAATCATGAGCTTCTTGTGGCTGAGTGTACTGATACATGTCTGACTTGCTTTACCTTTATGCAATCGACACATGCATCATTCCAGTCATTAAAATCCAATTGAGACAAAATTCCAACTTTAATAAGTCTCAATATCCTTTATTTGGATATATGACAAAGCCTTTTATGCCACAAGTCAGCTGAAGATTCTTTTGGCGCACTCCTTTTAACACAAACATCACATTAAACAAGGAATTAACAAAGTCATCATTAAGATTGAAACAGTATAGTGTATCCAACAAAACACCAGAACCATAAAGGTTTTTGTTGATACAAACATTTGTTTCCAATCTTAAAGTAAAAACTCAATGTTTCCAACCTAGCTGTTGAAACAAGATTTCTAGAACAATTTGGAACATACAGACAATTCTCAAGATCAAGGCAAAAACCTGTATCCAGCTTAATTCTGTAAGTTCCAATACCTTCAATTCTAGCTTTCATCATGTTTCCCATGAAAAAAAAAACACTTTTCATTTTCCATGTGAGGTTAAAACATCAAAAAATCTTGCTTAATGTTATAAACATGTGTTGTAGCACCAGTGCCTAACCACCAAGTATTAGAAGGAACCTTAACAAGATTGGATTCAAAGCATACTGAAACTGAATGTATACTTTTATTTCCATCCAAGCTTTCCTCTTCAGGCATTCAGCCTTCTTGTGCCCAGGTTTGTTACGGAATAGCATTTCTGCACTTTCTGAACATTACCTTGCACCTTCATAGGATGCTTGACCTTCTTTTTTAAACTTGCTCCTATTACCACTGACATTAAAATTGTCACCATTATAGCGTGATATTATAGTGTTCACTGCGAACATTTATCTCACATATCAATTGCTTTGAGTAACAAACCTTTATTCAGACTATAATTTATAGACCTTAAGTTTGCATTTAAATCCGCCTTTGGGTCAAATTTAAATACAATGTCAATTTACCGACATGCATCATTCCCACATACTTGAATGAGACTATTCATCAGGTTTCAATTTAATATATAGGCCATCTTTGGACATGCACTACATATTAACAAAACAAGAATCATAATCTCCTAAATTGTCATTAATCACATGTCTGATCTACCTTTGGGCAATCGCTAGAACCATGTGTTAATGATCACAAATGTTTATCAATCCTTTAGTGTCATTCAATGATGCAAAAACCTGTGTACGATAAACATTTGTAAACATAAATAATTATTTAGCTATTTCCTTGAGTGGGCCACTTTGGTGACTAACGCACTCGCCTTATGCCAATAATTTATTTATGTGAATAAACCTTAATTTATGTTGTAACATAAACATAAATGATTATTTAGCTATTACCATGAGTGGGCCGCTTTGGCGACTAACACACTCGCCTTATGCTAATAACTCATTTATGTAAGTAAACCTTAATTTATATATGTTGTAAACATAAACATAAATGATTATTAGCTATTACCTTGAGTGGGCCGCTTTGGCGACTAACACACTCGCCTTATGCTAATAATTCATTTATAAACATATATATAAATTAATAATGGATGCAACCTCCAACCATAATAGATCCCAAATGAGCCTTTAATTTAAAGCAAGTCTTTAACGTCTTAAATAAACCAAACAACTCAAATATAAACCTAAGTTAAATGAGCCTAGAATTTAAAACAAATCCATAATACTTTAAATAACCCAAATAGACTCAAATATAAACACAAATTAAATGAGCCTAAAATTTAAAGTGAGTCCATAATACTTTAAATAAACCCAAATAGGCTCAATTTAATTGTCCAAACAAAATAAACCTTAATTTATATGTCGTTCTCTTTTAACATATAATTCATGATTTGATAGAGACAAATCATATAACATATGAATCATATACCGTACGAACACAGTACAACTAACATATATGTTTCTTGATTCCATATGATTCAATGCCAAAAATATATACATACATCTGATGACATATATGTTTGTTTGTTTGATTCCAGTGATGACATTAAAACATGAATTTTGACAAATAGTGGGAATTGATTCCATCATCAACAAAACACAAATCATACGACACTGTTGAATCCATCACTGTTAATATATATGTGAACATTCGACACTATTTAATACCATCATCCATATAAATTCATCAGTACTGAATCACGTATCAAAACATTATATGAACAGCGTATACACATATGACATACTACGTATACGTTTGTTATATACATGAACAGTACGCATATTTGATTCCAAGAACCATCCCAATCAACTTTAAAACAGCATACATAGATGTGCACAGTACATACCAAAATTATTGATAATGCACAAGTAATTAAACCTTAATAATTAAAAATCATCAAATATCATGAACCCTAATTTTAGTGATTAATCAATTTACAAGCAGACTCTGATACCAAATGTTAAATGATCCTTTATGCGCTATAACTTAAATGCGGAAGCACAATTAACAATGATCGCATGTAAATCAAATCAATCAACTAAACAATGTTCATGATCATGGACTTTTAATTAAATAGGAAAGATATGACTTACTTGGTTCCATTGAAGATGTAATCTCTAAATTGAATGAATCAAGAATATAATGCTTCACCTCTCTGATCTGTATACCTTATTCACCTCCTGATGATACGGAGACTAGAAAACTTAGAGATTTGAAACCGTTTAGATCCCTAGAGTTTTCCTGGGTATTTATAGATGTGATGAGAAACCCTCTTTCAAGAGGAATGGGGAACCTCCTTTAGGAATAGAAATCCCTTTAGGAATGTGACCTCCTTTAGGAATAGAAATCCCTTTAGGATTGTGAAACCCATAACCTTATCCATTATACATCTTTTAACCATTATAAACTTAAATTTTAACAGAACGAGAGGGAGGGAATTTCACCCAGTAATTCCGCCTTTACACATCACTAATCATCAACGTGAGTACCTTATGGAATTACAACCTTTATTATATAAATCATTGTTAGGAAATAATTATTTCTAAGAGTTTTTTCCCAAATTGGTCCATCGACTATTGCTCATTCTCAATTTTGCATTTCGACTTTTAATTGCACCCAATGTGGTCCCTTGACTTTTAAAAACTCCGCCAAATTTGTCCTCCGTTAGAAATTCCGTCTATTGAGTGTTAAAATGAAGGGCATTTTCGTCCATTTAGGTATTATATGCCTAATATACTCTGAAAAATAGTCAATGGACCATTTTGGGAATAGTCGAGGGATCATTTTGAGAAAAACTCATTTATTTATTTCATTTTTGTTTATTTCCATTTTTGTAAGACTATCAAATTAGAGTTTCTATACATTTTTTTTTACAAATATAAATAGTTAAAATCCACAATCAAACCTCAAAATTTTAAACTTTCTATACACATTTATTCCTTCTGTCTAAACATACAAACTTTTCCTCTAATCCTATCAAGTTTTACAATAAGTTCTGTAAATTTCAAAAATATAATACTCATATACTTTTTATGTTCACACACACACACACACTAAAACTTCAATAGACAATCAATCACTATGTATCATATTAAATATTATTTTTACCATTGAAAATAACATTACTATTTTTATCAGTTTAGACACCTAAAATGTACTCTTCACTTCTCGGTCACTATGCCTTTTGAAAATAAAATTATTATTTTTACAATCAATCGCTATGTTCTGGCACTTCTTCGAACTGAGAAGTACGCGTCACTTCTCGGTCAATGACAAAATCTTAGAAAATATTTTTGGAAAGTTGGCTTAACTTAGCCTGTAAGGCCATTAGTTTCATTCCAAAATTAGTACAAACCATAGCTACCATTTCCAAATGCCTATCTACCCAGAAGTACACCATGCTAAAGAGAGTCTAGAACTATGGCTATCAATTTTATGTCTTAAAAGACAAGTAAAATAAACCAAATGCAAAAATAATTAGCACAAAATAAACAATTCTAAACCTAAAGTCTCATCATTCACCAATATTACAAGTTCTTGTCATTTTGAAGTTTGTTTGTATTTTATATATGAATGTTAATAAAATTAAATTTGAAATTTAAACTTGTTTACCATAGTACGTAAAAAAATAATAATTTTATTTTAACTATAAAACTAATATTTAATGTAATACATAGTGATTGATTGTCTTTTGAAGTTTTAATTTGATTATATATATATATATATATATATATATATATATATATATATATATATATATATATATATATATATATATGAGTATTTATGAATGTTGCAAAATTTATTGTAAAACTTGATAGGGATAGAGGAAAAATTTATACGTTTAGACAAACGGAAATAAGTAAGTAATTTGCTCCAAACTGCTAAAAACTAAAATAACACATACATTTTGGGTTAATCTTTCCTAACCCCCACTAATAAATAATAAATAATAAATAAATAAAACTAAAATAAGAAGACAAAACTAAAGTTTCTTAAATAAGAACCTTTTGACTTCTCAATACTCGCTTCATCGATGGGCAAACAATTATGTTTGTACTTCTTATATGGGGGAGCTCAAGAGTTCATCTTTTCAAACATTTTCAATTTGGGATGAAAATGAACCCGCATCATTTACGAAGGGAGCATGTGACTCCCCTTTGTTTTATTTGTTTTATTTGTTTTTTTTTGTTATTTTTAATTTTGTTTTGTATATAGTTTTGTTTGGATTATTATTATTATTATTATTATTATTATTATTATTATTATTATTATTATTATTATTATTATAATTATAATAATAATAATAATAATAATAATAATAATAATAATAATTATTATTATTATTATTATTATTGTTGTTGTTGTTGTTGTTGTCGTTGTCATTGTTGTTGTTGTTGTTGTTGTTGTAATTTGATTATTTGGCAAATTTACAAAAATTTTAAGAAATTCGTCTGTTTAATATTTTATATTTAATCAAAAAAACTAAAAATATTATTTAATAACTTAGCAATTTGCTCCAAACTGCTAAAAACTAAAACAACACATACATTTTGGGTTAATCTTTCCAAACCCCCACTAATAATAAATAAATAATAAATAAATTAATAAAAACTAAAATAAGAACACAACGCTGAAACTTCTTAAATAAGAACCTTTTGACTTCTAAATACTTGCCCACATTGATGTGCAAGTAATTAATTATATTTGTAAGAGGAGTTTTGCTCCTCTTATATAGATGAGCTCTCTCATTTACAAAAGGAGTCTCTGACTCCTCTTTGTTTTGTTTTTTTTTTTTATTGTTTTTTTTTTATACTGCTAATTCTACGTAAGCAATATAAAATAAACCCGAGACCGATTAAAGCAAGTAAAAGACTTTATTGATCACGGTAAAGGCCCTAAGTACAATCTACTTGGTTGCTCTGAGTGCCGACTGACTGCGGTCGGGATTCTCTAGTAACAACCTATTGATCGTCCAAAAGTCCTCTACACTGTAGCTACTGTGGGTATTTATAGCCGCTGTGCCGGGGACACAAATCCGGCCGTTCGGCATGCTCTCCACGTAGCCACCACGTGTCATCCTCCCGGGTGCCCTATCTGTCGCTACAGAGAGCCGCCACGTGTCCTTTATCAGCTCCCTCGCCAAAGGGCTACCGCTCGGTGGTCGACACTACCGCTCGGGCAATTCCCGGTCAGCGACCGGGTTCTTTATAAAAAGCCTGACCTGCTACCTGCAAAGACAAAAAGACAAAGACAAAGGCACCTCGGTCGTGGTAGAGCTATGGCGGTCGGGATACTCCCTACCAAAAGCCCCCCAGCCCGGGCCTTTTTGACCGTCCGGGAAAAAACGGAACGGGATGAAGAAGCCCAAACGTCGGCCATCAAACCGACCGGCCAGCTGTCATTCCTTCCCTCGCCACGTGTCGGCCACTGCCGGCCTCGGCGACCGCAACGGTCGCCTCGGAATCAGTGCGGGTCGTGTCACGCAAGTGGACTCGTTTTCCCGCCTAAATGCTCTCCTATAAATAGGCCCTTGAGGCCTTCATTTGAACTTTCCTCAATCCACTGAAGCAATCGGTACCCTCAGAGAGTCCCGAGCAGCAGTTCAGCGAACCAATCGAGCAAACCAAACTTCAAGTTTTCTTCCAAGTATCATCGACCGGTAAGCTCTTAATCCCTTATCTTTTCTTCGTTCTTAACTTTGCGTAGGAGTAGGGTAGAACTAACTTCGAACTAACTTCCCGAACCCTGTACTAACCCCGACCGACCTTTAGGTAGAACCACATGTCGGACTCGGATAGCCAAAACGTCTCGGTCGCAGACTACGACCACGGTTTCGAGCAGATTAGCGACGAGGAGATAGAGATCATGTCCTATTCTCCTGAGGTCGTTCAACGACCGGGGAAGGCTCCCGAGCGAGCCCCCGAGCAGCAGGAATCCTCGAGCACAAGCGACTCTTCAGGATCGGGGTTGAGCAGTTCGGGAAACTCAGGCCGCGAGAGTGAGGTCATTAGAGAAACGCCCACCCGGGTGATAGGGGATCACCTGGAAACCGTTCCTCAAGGAGACGATCTGCCGGGCAGAAGCGAACCGGTCGAGGAGGAGATGACCGAACCGGAGACCGGTAAGGATGACGGGTTCGAATATTTGAATAGCGAGAGCGTCGCCCAGCAGATGAGCGAGCTGACGCACGGGGAAGCTGCGCGGATCGCGGAAAGACTAAGCGGTCGAGTAGAGTTCGACACAAGTCGTCGGCTCGAGAATGTGATTAATCGTCACCGGGGCAAGTGGATCGGGATGCACTATGACTCCCTACTAGCCCCGGTCGTCTTCCCGTTCACCGCCATCTTGACCGCTTTCTGGGCTACTACCAGGTCATGCCAGCCCAAATCTGCCCGAACTCGCATCGCATCATAGCATGCTTTCCGCAGATTTGTGCTCGGCATAAGGTACCCTGCACGATGGAGCTCTTCAACTATATCTATCAGGTGAAGGTCCTCTCGGGCAACTACGGAGGTGGGTTCTTGATGGTGCAATCCCGAGAGGGAAGGTGCTCGATCGCGGGCTTGCCCGGGAACAACAAAGGGTGGAAAATGAGGATCTTCTCGGTCAAGTACGACCCATGGATCCTCCCGATCGAGAGAGTCTGGAGCACCCGCTTCAGGAAACAAGTCACGCCGGTCGAGACCCCGGCTCTTCGGGAGGCTGCTGTCCGGATCTCAAGCGAGATCCATGAATACAAGATCTTACAGTCGGCAGAAAGCCTTGAAGCCGCCCGGTTGCCAGATCCGGTATATGATCTGAAAGAGAAGTACAAGCCCGTGCCGATGGGCGAGGTGGTAGCAGGTCCTCCTGCTCGGGGTAAACGGAAGAAGACAGGTTTAACCTTAACTAACTTTCCCGCTCGTAACTCCCCGAGCAACGAATCTACTCCCGAGCTAACGTAGTCGTTTCTTTTGCAGATATGGCGCCGAAACGCTTCAACAGCGGAGCTCCAAAATCCCCTCCCCGAACGAAAATAACTTTGGGGAAAAAGAAGACCACCGCTGGGTCCTCGGGAGGGGACTCCATCCCGGTTGCCCGACCCTTGTGCCCCATCCCGATCATCACCGACGAGGGCGGGGTCCTGGATGCCTCGGACACATTGGTCACCCGAGTGACCAGTAAGCCAAAGGGACAGGCGACGGAGAGAGCGGTCGAGGAGGCGACCGGGAGCAAGAGGCCAAGAACAGAGAAGAGCCCGAGCCCAGCGGTCGGGTCTGCCATGGCTGATGCCTCCATACTATCTCGGATCGGCAATCTGACGTCGGTCGAGATAGACCTGACCAAGCTGAGCCCGACCCAATTGGCAGAACGGCTCGGTCGTGAGCTGGCCGAGGTAAGAATTCTTCCTTCTTTTACTTTTGTATTAAGGACCCTCAATCGAGCTAACGTGCTATACTTTGCAGGCATCGCGGATCGGGGCGGCCCTTCACGGCCAGGCGTTGTTGGCCACTGAGGCCATAAGGCTCAAAAAGGTCGCCGATCAGCGATTCAAGGAGCTGGAGGAGATGTCAGCCGAGCTGAAGAAGGCCGAGGAGGCGCTGAAGAAGGCTCGGACCGACCGGAGCGCCTTGTCGAAGGCGTTGCAGAAAGAGAAGGAAGCTCGGGAAGAGGCGGTCAAGAGGAGCACCGACCCGGCCGCCGCGATCGACTATTTCTTCCGGGAGGTCGAGCCCGGCATGGCCTTCGTTCGGCAAATGCGGAGAAACACGGTTGCGGACGAGCTCTTCTGGTCCTTCGGCCACTGGGCCTATAACAGCGGTCAGAGGGACATGAGGGAGAGGACGGAGGCCAATATGCGAGAGGCGCTCGAGGGCGAAGACCTCGAGCTAGTCTTGACCACCCTCCCGACTGAAGTCCCCGACCCCGGCCTGGACCCCTATGATCCCGAGATCGAGATCGTCGGCCCGAGCGGAGCTGCTGTTGAGAAGCCTGCCGACCCGGCCGCTGCCGAAGCCGTGAAGAAATGAGGCCTGCTGGTTTTATTTTTTCCTTTTGTAAACACTTAATCGGGAGCCCGGTCCCGAGTTGTACCGGGCACGTTTTGATTAAATAACAAACCCTTTTGTGTCTAAGTTGTGCCTTTCGTTTTTTGTTTTTCGTTTTTATCTTCAACGCGCATATATACCGATCGTAAGTGCTCGACCTCACGACCATTTAGCCCGGTCGTGCACCACTCACTCGATATTCGACCTTGTGGCCTTATGGCCCGGTCGCACATCCAATATTTCGACGTCTCATTGGCCTACCCAACCGAGTTTATCCGATCCTAAGGCCTTGTCGAAATTTCGAGAATAGGTAAGCCTCCACGTTCGGGATATCTCCGAACAACGGACTTATGTCAACGTTATATTGGTCAACCCGATCAGGTTTACCCGATCTCCAGGCCTTGACGAAATTTTGAAAATGGGTAAGCCCCCACGGTCGAGTTTTTCCCGAGCGATGGGCCTACAGACACTTCATTGTCCCAGCCCCCAGACTATTGTGCTCTCGAGGCACGAGTGAGTGCGATAGTGGAAAGAAGGTGATTAGATCGGGGAATTATGCTGTATGCTCCTGGCTTCCCCGATCAAATGGCGTGACCCGAATGTCCGCCGAAGAGGAGCGTATTTGACCGGTCGATCAACCACTACAAGAAAAATCGCGAATCGCGACGGAAATTCGCGACGGACTATATTCCGTCGCCATTTAGCGACCGAAATTGCGACTGAATACATTCCGTTGCAAAATGGCGATGGAAAAGGCGACGGAATTTATTTCCGTCGCGAATCTTGGCGCAAAGATAAATAAAGCCCGCGAAATATTGGCAGCAAAATATTCACGACCGAATTTACGACGGAACTAATTTCCGTCGCCAATTTTGCGACGGAAAAGGCGACCGATGTTCGTTCCGTCGCGAAATCGCGACGGAAATTGCGACCGACTTGTTTCCGTCGTTAAATGAATTAAATTTTGATATATTGACTCAATATTGCGACGGAAATTGCGACCGTCTGGATTCCGTCGCAATATTTTTGTTAAATTTTATTTTTTTCTTCTAAGTTAAACGGTGGCTTTTTAATATGAAATTAAAATTAAAATAAAATAAAACTTTATTATAGTTGACGCTAGTGGTGAGCAAGAATACCGAAAAATTGATAAAATCGAACGGACCGAAAATTTCGGTTATCAGTTACAAGCAAAAAAAAAAAAAAAAAAAAATATTATATGGCCATTCGAATTTTGTCGCTTATAGCCAATTGAAAACCGCAGTCACCGAATAACCGAAGCTATTTATATGTATATATTAAATATATTAATATTAATATATTATAAATTATATAATAATTATATAATTATAGAAAATCCTTTTACCCCTGAGTTCTGTCTCAATCGCGATCTGCATATATTTCCCCCAAATTAAACCCTTAGCCAAATCCTCCATCCCAAACCCTCCGATCCGAAGATCCGTCACGCAAGTCCGACGGCCACGCCGCTGCCTCGCCTCTTCGCCTCCTCCCCTCGCTGCCAACCGCCTCGCCTCCTCACCGCCAACCGCTTCCTCGCCGAACAGCCACAACAACGCCCACCATCGCCAACCGCCTCCTCGCCGCTCGTCGCTCGCCACCACAACAGTTCACTGGCCGCCTCCATTGCCGGCGACCTTGAGGTAAGTTTTTTATTTTATTTTATATTATATTTATATATTTAGAGTTTGTGTCAGTAGACTTGAAGTAAAAGTTCCTGTAAGCGTCGAGTTCTGTTCTTGTTGTGTATAGTGTTGTTCTTGCTGATGATTCCGTTGCCGAGGAATTTTAAATGTATATGGAAAATAAAATTTCAATATACAAGTCCTTATCTTCTGGTCATCGTTCTGTTTTGCTATTTTTTTTTCATGCTTTGCAAGTATTGTATTCTGATATCTCTGTGGTGATGTTGAATTCTTGATTTAGTTGGATTTTGTAAAGGAAGAATATGATTTGCCCAGTGATTTTCAAGGAATGTTTCTGATTGGTTAAGTCTAATAATTTGTGAATAGTGTGTTATTTATAGATAAGTTGTTGACTTGTTATTTACATTGTCTTAACATCATGTTTGGTCTATAATATGCATCATGCAGCTTTTCTCAATAAGATTGTTAGTATTACCAAGTTATGTTTTGTTTTAAATCTTTTATAGTTTAAACTGGAAGCATAATTTGGTTTGTAATATCTATTGTATCAGTTCTAGCTTGACGGATCACTGAGATTAATACTTTTCCTGTCTAGCACAATCTGATGCATTGGTTCATATTTTTGAGCATGTAGGATAGTAGGGGGCAAGTTTATGAGTTTCTATTGTTTATATCAATTGGTATATAAATTTTGTGAAACTGAAATGATAAGATGGTTTTCTTTCACTTGGAGGGTTGGAAGGCACTACTTAGAGGGATTATGTATTTATGTGTATAGTTGGGTAGTAGTTGCTTTGGCTTTCTTGAGTTGTTCTTAGAATTCTGAGTTTATGAGCTTTTGGTATTAACAGATGTTTTATTTATTTGTGATTATATATGTTTATGAAATTTCAATGAGCTCATGGTTCCATGGGTCTTGAATTGTTATAGCATTGAAATATGTATTAATGTAATAATGTAGTCAATATGCATGTTAATTGACTTTATTGTAGTTTTCAATGAGAAATCAATTCTTAGTTAATTAATTAGTTTGATATATATGATAATAATGTATAAATATTTACACATTTAAATTAATGTTATGTATTAAACATCATTAATTACTACTTTTAAAGATTGAGCAAAACAATGCATCATCACTTTTTTTTTTTTAGTTTATTTATTCAATTTCTTAGATCATTTCTGTCTATGTACACATATTTTCCATATTTAAAGATGGCTGTCGTTGTTTACATTTGTTTTAGCTTTATAGTGTGTCCTTACATTTTTCATTTTAAAAAGGTGATAGTAATTGAGCAACTACGCTTTGAATTTGGTTTAAAAAAGAAAAATTTGAAAGAAAGAATACGGAAGAAAGAACAGTAAGAGTTGTTAATAATGTTTATACTTGGAATAATTTGTTGGTTCTCAATCAAATGCAGGCAAAAAGTGAGAACCATGTAGGTTGTGACCTGGTCAATTTTGTAGTGCCATGGTTATCAAGAATGTTTATCCAGTGAAAGGGACAACCTGATGAGCATCTACCAAAGTGAAGGTAATTATCACTTCTCATTAAGTCTTTGAGATCAGTGTGAATGCTTGATGTTGGATTGCATGGATTTATCGTTTAAGTTGCGTCCCTCACACTAACATCCTAATCAATCTGTGGGGATAAATATATATATGATAAGCTTCAATGGCATTCCAGCCTGAGCTTCCTTCTCCTCTAACACAGTGAATAGCTAAGATGTATGTGCTGAATTTGAATCACTTTAGCAGGACCTGAAAATTGAGAGCAGAACTAATGAGCACAAGGAAAGCAAAATCTATCTAAGACAGTGAGTTTCTTGAAATAGACCTGATTGGTCTCCTGTTGACATTGAAAAGCTTGATTGGCTCGATGGGTTATTGATTTCTGAGTGTACTTGTGAGTTACTTAATACTTCCTGCACATTACAGCATTTGAAGAGCATTACTTTTTGTGAAAAAACGTTTCGAGATTTATTGCAGATTGGCAAAGAAAGTGACTTACTTGTGTTGCAGAAGCCTGACTATGACAGGGGGAGGAAAATGCACAGCCACTAACCAAGTAATGACTGATACTATCATCTGCTAAAGCTTTCAATCTATCAAGTTGTGGCAATACTTCTTTGCTCAAGTCTGGTCTGTCTTTTCTTCACCGTTTAATTATTTCAGTTTTTAATTTTATTACTTTTAAGTTATTCACTGTGCAAGTTAGTACTTTATGTTTATTACTTTAAGTTATTCACTAACAGGAGGCTTCTGTCTGCAAAGGGAAGTGTTCCAATTGGAATTGGCAGGAATTCACACATCAAAAGAGCAATCATTGACAAGAATGCTCGTATTGGGAATGATGTGAAGGTTCGATATCAAATTTTTCTGCTCTTCTCCTCTTTTTTGCTTTTAAAAACTTGGCCATTAATCTAGTGAACAAGTGTGATCAATCTTCCTATGCACGTGTAACATAAAGAAGCAGCTAACTTGACTCTTGATTGTTTCAGATCATTAACCGTGAAAATATTCAAGAAGCAGCTAGGGAAACTGAAGGATATTTCATTAAAAGTGGAATCGTCACAATCATTAAGGATGCATTGATTCCCAGTGGAACCATCATGTAGAAGTATTTGAAAATCATGTGTACATGATTACTGTAGTGTAGTTGTTAGAGAGACTAATGATGCATCTTGTTAAACCTTTCATTTTAGTTTTGAACTTTTAAATAATAAAGCATCACCGTCATTTCTATGCTGTTTTTTTCCCAGCCTAAGGCATTTAATTGCTATGATTGAGATATAGGCAAATAAGATATTTTAAAAACATTCATTACTATTTAAATTCACAATTTTATTTTAAAATAATTCAAAAACGCGGCGGAATATAAGATTTGCAATGAAATATTTGTTGCAAATGATGCGACGGAATTACGACGGGAAACATTTCTGTTGCGAAATGGGCGACGGAAAAGATAATATGACGACGGGCTATTCGGTTCAGAAATAACGACGGATTTGCGACAGAAACAATTCCGTTGCGAAATGGGCAACGGAATCGCGACGGAAGTATTCCGTCGCCAAATGGCGACGGAAATATTCCGTCGCTAAGTCCGTCGCCAAAAGTTGTGACGGAATTATTCCGTCGTCTATCAAAATACGACAAGGCGATAGACGAAGGAATAAATTCCGTCGCCATTCCGTCGCGAAACGCGATTCGCGACGGAATATTGCCCATTCGCGACGGAAAAATTCCGTCGCGATTCGCAATTTTTCTTGTAGTGAACTCGCTTCGGTCGATGTAACTTGATCTGCATGCACTAAAAGGTATAAAAAATAACCGACCGGGCCGCCGTATGCAAACGGTCGAGCAATCACCGATCGTATATACATTAAACATTCCCGCTCACAAGCGGTTAACAAAAATTTACAATTACATCTTTAATTACGAATGACGACCGGGACCAACTCGCAGGTCGAGCCCCCACTTCGTCCAAAGATTACAAAAAATAGGCTAGTGCCTAAACATAACGAGGTGCTCGGAATTCCAAGTCCCCTCGATTATTCGACCGGTTGTCGTCTCCAGTCGGTATGTACCCGGCCGTATAATAGCACTGATGACGTACGGCCCTTCCCAATTTTGAGCTAGCTTCCCGCCCTCCAAAGGTTGACTGGCTTCCCTTCGTCGTAGAAAATAATCTCCCACCTGGAAATAACGAGGGTTAACCCGAACATCCTTCGAACTCTTGACTCGCTTCTGATACTCAGCCATACGCCGAGCGGCTAGCTCTCTTTTTTCCTCGACCCCATCGAGATCCACGACCATCGCATGTTCGTTCTCCTCCGCATTGTAGGTTCTTTCTCGATCGGTCGGGATCCAAGCCTCGATCGGGAGTCGGGCCTCTGCTCCATAAACCAGGGCGAAAGGGGTCTCCAAAGTAGCTTCCCTCGGGGTCGTCCGATAAGTCCACAACACATATGGCAACTCATCGGCCCAACTACGACCGGCCGAGTGTAGCTTCTTTTTTAGGCCCTCCAAAATCGTCCGGTTAACGTTTTCCACTTGTCCGTTTCCCTGCGGGTAAGCCACCGATGACCGGACGTGGCTCGTCCCGATCGTGGCCAAGAAGTTTTGAAAATATTGGCTCACAAATTGGCGGTCGTTGTCGCTGATGAGATGCACAGGCACACCAAAGCGGGAAATCACATTGCGCCAAAGGAACCGAGCACACTGCTGAGAAGTGATCGTGGCTAAGGGCTCGGCTTCGATCCATTTAGAAAAGTAATCGATGGCGACAATCACGAACTTTCTCCGACCGGAGAGCTGAGGGAAGGGGCCCAAGATGTCTACCCCCCACCTAGCGAAGGGAATTGCAGTCGTAACCGGCTGATAGAAAGTTGCCGGTCGTCCAGGCATCCGGGCAAACAGTTGGCACGTCTCACATTCCCGAGCTAACTTCTCACAGTCTAGCTGGAGGGACGGCCAATAGTACCCAATCAGCATGATACGACGGGCTAACGATCGGCCTCCTTGGTGTGGAGAACAAATTCCCGAATGCAATTCCTTCATGACCAGATCAGCCTCAAATGCGGTCAAGCAACGCATAAGAGGTCCTCCGTACGATCGCCTGTAGAGACGACCGTCCAAGACTTGGAACCTTGGGGCTCTAAGCTTAGCTTTCCGAGCACGCTGTGGGTCGTCTGGGAGTCGACCGTGCTCGAGGTACTCCTTTAAATCGGTGATCCAATTGTCTTCCACCGGTTGGATCGGATTGACCAGTGAACGATGGATGCTATGTCTCGGGATCACCAAAATTCGTGTTATCTTCTACATATGTTCCGGGGCGTCTTGAGCCAACTTAGACAAGATGTCCGCGTCGGCATTATCCAATCGAGGTATATGTCGGACGGTATACCCCCAGAACTGAGCAAGCTTCTCCATGGCTAGGTCTCGGTATAGCTGCAGACGCTCTCCATTAACTTCATAATCTCTGAGAACCTGCCCGACCACGAGCGCAGAATCTGTTTGAGCTCGAATGTATTCAGCCCCCAAGTCCCGAGCACATTGTAAGCCACTAACAAAGGCTTCGTACTCGGCTTCATTATTGGTCGGATGGAACTGATACATGAGAGCAAAATAGACTTTGAATCCCTCCGGGCTCGTGACCACCACTCCTCCTCCTGCCCCTTTCTTGCTACTCGACCCGTCAGTAGCCAGCGACCACCACTCAGCCTCGGGATTCGTAACATCGGGGGGTCGGGTATCCCGGGCGGTGCACTCGACCAAGAAATCAGCTAAAGCTTGACCTTTGATAGCTAGTCTCGGTCGGTATTCGATCGCGTACTGGGTCAGCATCAACGCCCACTTGACTAGGCGACCAGACGATGAAGCGGTTCGGAGGACTGGCCCGATCGGTTGATCGGTCAACACGCGAATTGCTCGACCCTGGAAATAGGGAGCCAACTTCTTCGCGGCAATGTATAAGGCGTAGACGACTTTCTCTAACCGGGAGTACCGGAGCTCAGGACCATGTAGCGCGTAGCTTACGTAGTACACCGGTCGCTGGACCCCTTCCGGATCGGTTCGGCACAATACTGCGCTTACTGCACGATCGGAAACGGCGAGGTATACGTCTAGTTCTTCTCCGAGCTCGGGCTTTGAGAGCACGATTGGTGACATGAGATACTTCTTCAGCTCATCAAAAGCTGCTCGGCATTCTTCGTCCCAGACGAATCCATTAACCTTCCGCAATACCTTGAAGAAAGGTAAAGCGCGCTCGGCTAACTTGGAGAGGAATCGGCTGAGAGCTGCTAACCGACCGGTCAATTGTTGGACTTCCCGAACAGTAGAAGGTGGTTGCATGTCCAGAATCGCTTTCACCTTGGCCGGGTTAGGCTCAATTCCTCTCTTAGTCATCATATAGCCGAGGAACTTGCCGGTCTGAACCGAAAAGGTACACTTGGTCGGGTTCAGCCGCAACTGGTACTTCCTCATGATTTGGAAGCACTCCCGGAGATCCTGAGTGTGGTCGGATCGGTCCCGACTCTTGACCAGCATGTCATCAATATAAGCTTCCATCGTTCGGCCCAGCAAATCGGCAAAGAGCATATTGACCATTCTCTGATAGGTCGCTCCTGCGTTACGGAGGCCGAACGGCATCACTCGGTAACAATACAGCCCGTCCGGGGTCACGAAGGCTGTCTTGCTCTCATCTTCATGGTGCATCATGATTTGGTGATAACCCTTGAATGCATCCATGAAACTCATCAATTCGGCCCCGGCCGTCTCGTCGACCATCTGGTGGAGACTCGGTAGAGGATACGGGTCGAGCGGACAGGCCTTGTTGAGGTCGGTAAAGTCAATGCACATCCTCCACGCTAGGGGCTTAGGAACGAGAACTATATTAGCCACCCACTCGGGATAGATCACTGGTCGGATGTGCTCGATCGCCGCCATTTTCTTGACTTCCTCTCTAACAAACTCGCGGCGATCGGAAGAAAGGTGCCGGGTTTTTTGCACGACCGGCTTTGCTGCGGGATCAACAGCTAGCTTGTGGCAAATTACTGATCGGTCGATCCCGGGCATGTCTTCGGGCCCCCAGGCGAAGATATCGGCATACTCCCGGAGTATGGCTAAAATTTTTGCTCAGAGCTCGGGGGTGAGGGCCCGGCCAATCTTAATCTTCCTATCCGGTCGGTCCTCGGATAGGGGGACTTCTTCTATCTCCTCGGAAGGCTCTGGCTGTTCCTTCCGATCTTTAGTCTCCTCTTTGGCTATGGTGTTCACCCGGGAAGACGAACCGGAATCGCGTCTGTTAACCGCTCGGGTGTAACACTTCCGGGCGGATTGGACATCGCCACGGACTACACCGACCCCATTGGGGGTGGGGAATTTCATGCACAGGTGGGGCATTGAAATTATCCCACCGATCTTCATAATGGCGGGTCGGCCAAAGATAATGTTGTGGACGCAATGGAGGTTGACCACAACAAATTCTAGCTCCGTCTTGATCGACTTCGGGGCTGTGCCGATCTCGACCGGGAGCGTTATCTTTCCCTCGGGGTAAATAAGAGCCCCGGTAAAGCCAGACAGTGGTACACCGACCGGAGTCAGCTCCTTCCTGTCTAGTCCAAGCTTTTCAAACACGTCCAAATAAAGGACGTTCACATTGCTGCCAGTGTCGACCATAACCCTCTGGACATCCGTCCCTTTCACATCAATTGTGACCACGAGCGCCTCCATGCCGTGGTCGCCGCTGCTGGTTTGATCTTCTAGGGTGAAGGTTATGGGCTCCATCTTTTGCCTTTTCCCGGTCTCCCGGGAATCCACTATGGCGACCGGGCAATTACTCCGCGGTCGGGAAGCGTCCTCTAATCCACCGAAAATTACGTGGATGGTCGGCTTTCCTGCTGGTCGGCTGCTAGATGGAGGGTCAGGGTCCCGTCGGTCATCGCGACGATCATCCCTTTGATCGTCTCTTCGGTCCTGACCTGACCGATCGGAGTGGTGATGGGAGCGCCGCTGATCTCTTCGATCGGTATTCCTCTTGGGGTCTTCTCTCCTCCCCACACACTTGTCCAACTTCCCAAGATTGAGCAAATCCTCCAACAGTTGGCGCAAGTGGGTACACTCTTCAGTGTCATGCCCAGCACATCGATGGTAAGCGCAATGCTTACTCTTGTCAGGACCATCTCGATCGGGATGGGGAAGCTTGATGAGATTGCAAGACTGGGCATACTGCATAGCCTCCGCTGCAGATCGGTTCAAGGCCGTAAACTCGCCAGGCCTGGTGCGGGATCGGGGATGGTTATCACCCGATCGGTGTTCCGCCCGGCCGGCCGGTTTACGGGACGAGGACCCGACCTCCTGCGAGCGCTTCACGGCGTTCGCTTCGCCAGCATTGGCATAATCTGTGACCCTTCGAAGGGCCTCCTCATAAGTGGCCGGGGGTTGTAAAATAAAATCTTGATATAAATACCCCGCCCGGAGAGAGATATGTAGCATGTGGGTGGCGGTCGCATCGTCCATGGGCTCGACCTCCCCGACCGCCGCCTTCCATTTGATGAGGAAGTCGGTCAAGCTCTCTCCTTCAAGTTGCTTGGCCTTCTCCAGATACATATAGGGCTTCCTCACCACTTTGGAAGTAATAAACTTCCTCACGAACTTGATCGCCAAGGTGTCAAACCTGTCGATCGAACCCGGCTGCAAAGTTCGGAACCATTCCGCCGCCCGAACGGTAAGCGTGGAATAGAAAGCCCTGCACATTACGGCGTCTTACACACCCTTCAGCGTCATATTGCTGTAGAAATCGTTAACGTGAGCCTCAGGGTCTGTCCGGCCATCATAACTCTTCTCTCCAGAGACCTTTAAATCAAGCAGGTAAGGCTGAGCCATCACCGCCGCTGTGAAAGGCGTCTGGTGTAGGGTCGGTTGTTCGACCGGGGGTGCTGCAGGGTGCGCGTTTTTGAATTGCGCAAATTCCGCCTGGAGGTTATAGAGTAATCCTCGGGTCTCGTTGAGCTCGGCGGCTTGAGCAGCTTGGGCTGTATCCCGAGCGCGTCGCCGTCGGTGAGATCTCGACCCGCTATACCCGGATGAAGCCTCCTGGCTGGCCTCCTGCATCTGTACGTCTTCTTGCTAGCGGTTCGGGTCTTGGGGTCCCAAACGTTGACGCATCTCCGGTCGAAGACGATCAAAAGCTGCCACTCGGGCAGTTTCTTCGGGGTCCTCCGCTTGGACGGGAACCTCGGCCGCTTGCTGGGCCTGCCCTGGTGCCTCCATTGCATCAGCACCCCCCGACCCCAACCGCGAACGAGCCGAGCGTCGAGCCTGGGAAACGGACTGACGCTGCAGCTCTACCTGTGCGGTCGGTTGTACTGGAGGGGCGGCGGCTGGAGCCGTGTAAGCAGGCGTATATGGTGGATAACCAACCGGGGGAGTGTAGTACATCGGTTGGCCAGGCCAATACCCGTACGGCGGAGGTGGGACCGGATATGGATATTGGCCGGGATACATCACCAGCTGCTGCTGATATGGCTGACCGGGTGTTTGGTTACCCCGGTTGGATGTAGTTCACCGGCTGTTGGGCAACCGGGTATGTGTTAGATGGATGCGGTGGTGAGAGATTGAGATTCAGTTCCACCGTCTGACCTTGCTGTTGGGTGGCATGGTGCCCAGATGAACTCGCTGCATCCGCCTGGTCGTCGGCGAAGTAGTTGTGAGCCCACGGATACATGATTGGAAAGGAACCGGGTGCTCGTCAAGACGTTGCTTTCTCGCACGGGTCCCCACAGACGGCGCCAAAATGATACTGCTAATTCTACGTAAGCAATATAAAATAAACCCGAGACCGATTAAAGCAAGTAAAAGACTTTATTGATCACGGTAAAGGCCCTAAGTACAATCTACTTGGTTGCTCTAAGTGCCGACTGACTGCGGTCGGGATTCTCTAGTAACAACCTATCGGTCGTCCAAAAGTCCTCTACACTGTAGCTACTGTGGGCATTTATAGCCGCTGTGCCGGGGACACAAATCCGGCCGTTCGGCATGCTCTCCACGTAGCCACCACGTGTCATCCTCCCGGGTGCCCTATCTGTCGCTACAGAGAGCCGCCACGTGTCCTTTATCAGCTCCCTCGCCAAAGGGCTACCGCTTGGTGGTCGACACTACCGCTCGGGCAATTCCCGGTCGCTTCCCGACCGGGTTCTTCATAAAAAGCCCGACCTGCTACCTGCAAAGACAAAAAGACAAAGACAAAGGCACCTCGGTCGTGGTAGAGCTATGGCGGTCGGGATACTCCCTACCATTTTTAATTTTATTTTTATATAGTTTTGTTTGGATTATTATTATTATTATTATTATTATTATTATTATTATTATTATTATTATTATTATTATTATTATTATTGTTGTTGTTGTTGTTGTTGTTGTTGTTATTGTTATTGTTATTTGATTATTTGGAGAATTCTCTAAAATTTAAAAAAATTCACCTGTTTAACATTTTATATTTAATCAAAATATCAAAAATATTATTTAATAACTTAGCAATTTGCTCCAAACTGCTAAAACTAAAACAACACATATACATTTTGGGTTAATCTTAACCAAAACCCCTAATAAATTTATATAAAAAAAAAAAAAAAAAAACTAAAATAAGAAGCCATTAAAATAAGGTTTCTTAAATAAGAGCCTTTTGAAACGTTGGGCTTCAATAGGTTTCTTAAATAAGAGCCTTTTGAAACGTTGGGCTTCAATAGATTGAGAAAGTTTATATGAACAGATACTACATGTAACACGGTGAATTGAATAGTTATGTTGTGGAACTGTGTCCACTTTGCAATGTGGACACAGTTCTATGTTCGTAATTACTGAACTATATTCATAATTATAAAGCTAAATATTTATAATCTTTGAACTTCATATTCATAATTATTGAACTCTATATTCACAACTACAAAACTCTATGTTCATAATTACCAAACTATATGTTCATAATTATAAAGTTACATATTCATAATTTTTAAACTTCATATTCAGAATTATTGAATCTCTATATTCATAATTACATAACTATGTATTCATAATTATGTTCACAACACTATGTTCATAATTTTAGAACTATATATTCATAATTATGAGCAATTTTAAAACCGTGTCTACCTTGCTAGGTGGAGACGATTCCACAGCATAATTTGACGTGTCAATAGTACTCAAAAAATAAAATATTTGCCTTTGGACTTCTCAATACTTGTCCACATTGATGGACAAACAATTATATTTGTAAGAGTATGCTCCTCTTATATAGGGGAGCTCAAGAGCTCATTTTTCAAACATTTTCAATGTGGGATCAAAATGATCCAACATCATTTACAAAGGGGAGTCCGTGGCTCCTTTTTGTTTTAATTTTAATTTTATTTTGTATATTGTTTTGTTTGAATGATGATGATGATGATGATGGTGGTGGTGGTGGTGGTGGTGGTGGTGGTGGTGGTGGTGGTGGTGGTGGTGGTGGTGGTGGTGGTGGTGGTGGTTATTATTATTATTATTATTATTATTATTATTATTATTATTATTATTATTGTAATAAATGTTTGTATATCGTTTTGTTTGGATATATATTCATAATTTTTGAATTGCATATTTACACTTATTGAATCTCTATATTCATAATTACATAACAATATATGTTTATAATTATGTTCACAACACTATGTTTATAATTATAGAACTATATATCATAATTATGAACAATTTTTTAACTGTGTCTACTTTGCAAGGTGGACACGGTGGCACAGCATAATTTGTCGGGTCAATAGTACTAAAAAAAAGAGTCTTTGGACTTCGCAATACTTGCCACATTGATGGGCAAACAATTATATGTTTGTAAGAGGAGCAATGATCCTCTTATATAGAGCAGCTCAAGAGTTCCTCTTTCCAAACATTTTAAATGTGGGATCAAAATGATCTCACATCATTTACATAGGGGAGCCACCTTTGTCTTCTTTTTTTTTTTTTTTTTTTTTTTTAATTTTAATTTGTATATAGTTTTGTTTGGATTATTATTATTTTTATTTACGAATTAATAGATTTTATTTAATATCCATTTAAGATTTACTTACCAAATAAGCTTTACTACAAAAGTTTGGGCGGGAAAATGAATTAGGATGGTTTTGTTTTTAATTAATAATTATATATAGATAGATTGATTCTATTTCATTTTTTAAACAAAATCTTCCTTAAAGATTAATAGTAAAATAAAACTAAGGGAAAATGGTACTTTTTTCCCCCTGAGTTATATACTTATAGTACTTTTTCCCCCTGAATTATTTAAGTGATTCTTTTTCCCCCTGAAATGTTAAATGGACATATTTACCCTTAAAATAAATATTTTATTTATTTTTCTTCTCCAATAAATTATTACTATAATTTGGTTCAAACCAAACAGATACTATAGCAACCAAACCAAAATATTCCAATTACAATTTATAATCAAAATGCGATATTTAGAGTTTATTAAAATCGCGAACCAGAATGGTCGGTTCATGTTCCGAACTGAAAAAATAAAATACATTTATTTTTGAATTTAGACTATTTTAAAATAAAAAATAAAATTTTAAAATAAAGACGGTTCAAAATCGTGAACCGGATCCGGAACCGCCGGTTCACGGTTCATGATCCAGTTTTTTTATTCTTAAATTTAATAAATTGAAATCCAAATATTGGGTTCTAGATCTGAATCATAACCGAAAACTTTTAATTCGATTGCTATAGTGTTTGGTTCAGTTCGAACCGAACCGTGGTAATCGCTACATATACGCAATAATTTGTTGGAGAAGTAAAATAAATAAAATGTTTACTTTAAGGGTAGAAATGTCAATTTAATATATTAGGGGGAAAAACCACCACTTTTAAAATAATTGAGGGGGCTAATGTGCTTACATAAATAATTGAAGGGGAAAAAATGCTATAAATATATAACTTATGGGGAAAAAGTGCCATTTTCCCTAAAACTAACTTATTAATAACCGATTCTATTGCATTTTTTTACGCAGAATTTTTCTTCAAGATTAATAGTAAAATATGGCTAAATTATTAATAACCAATTATATTCTATTTTTTTGCAAAATCTTTCCTAAAAGATTAATAGTAAATATCTTAATGATTCTTTTTCTTATACGGCTTATTGATTCTTTTCCATTTTTCAAAGTGTAGAAAAAATTCACATGGCTAACATTTCCTTCCATTCATTTCCATTTTTTCATATTATTATTAATTTCCTTCCCAATATTATTCTATATTGTTTTGGCGTACGGCTTCCTTCCATTCATTTCTATTTTTTCATATTATTATTAATTGTTTAGGTGGGAACTTGTAAAGGAGGTTATTATTTTTATTAATTAATATAGAATATAGATTACCAATTAAAATTAAAATTTTTATTATAATTGAACAATAATATTACCAATTATTATTTGAATATTTTGTAAAATAATAAGTAAAATTGTATTATGAATAGGAAAAATATATGTACTTTAATTTTAATTTTAATTATTAATAATTAATTCTATTTTATTTTTTAACAAAATCTTCCTTAAAGATTAATAGTAAAATAAAGCTAAATTATTAATAACCGATTCTATTACATTTTTTTACACAGAATTTTTCTTAAAGATTAATATAGTAAAATTAAGCTAAATTATTAATAACCGATTCTATTACATTTTTTATGCAGAATTTTTCTTAAAGATTAATAGTAAAATAAGGCTAAATTATTAATAACCAATTCTATTCTATTTTTTACGCAAAATCTTCCATAAAAGATTAATAGTAAAATATCTTAATGATTATTTTCCTTATACTGCTTATTGATTCTTTTCCATTTTTCAGAGTGTAGAAAACATTCACATGGCTAATATTTCCTTTCATTATTTTTCATATTTCCATATCATTATTAATTTTCTTCCCAATATTATTATTAATTGTTTGGGCGTATGGCTTCCTTCCTTTCTTTTTTATTTTTCATATTATTATTAATTGTTTAGGCGGGAACTTGTAAAGGAGGATTTGTGTTTATTAATTAATATAGAATATAGATTACCAATTAAAATTAGTTTTATTTTTAATATTATATTTGAATAATAATATTACCAATTATTATTATTATTATTATCATTATTATTATTATTATTATTATTATTATTATTATTATTATTATTATTTTACTACTACTACTACAGAGTAATTATGGCGATCCCATAATTACGACAAAAAATAAATACACTTTTGACCTATACAATGAGGAATTGAGCATGGACTTCATAACTGTCAAAACCGACACCATGAGAATAAAACAACTTAACAAATCAGAACTTCAGAAGTCCGATTACTTCAATAATCAACGCAAAGAACTATGAAGAATATAATAATAGTCAATTGATGTATTAAAGGAGATTACTGCTATATCTTGTCGTGTATATTACAACAGAAACACTTAATCACTCCCCATCCTCCAATCACCCATGAGTCACACATTTTATTGTGTGGCACTTTAAACTCTTGACTAATGACAGTATAGTAAAAAAATGAAGAGAGAGATTAGAGGAGTCAGCACTCAGCATCCCTTTAAACGGGCAGGAGTAGGCACCACTCAAAGCGAGATTCACATGAGGTTGCCTTTCATCAATGATAATGAAACTTCAATAGAAGCAAAAAATCAATATATGAAATGGACTTGGAGTAACCGTAAAAATATTCAGAATAAATCATAATCTAGGCATATGATATGAATAGCTTTTTGCTGAAAAAAGTAGTAAATTTGGACAACACAACCATGAAAAACATATTGTATCTAATCCAATCAAACTACTTGAATGCTAAACCTACTGTTAATTTCGAAACGCGGCTGAACTGAATGATCAAGCTAGGCTGAAGACCTAGTGGGAAAAAAAGGGATGCAATATAAAATGAAGACTTATAATTTTTGTAGTAATCAACTCATTGTATTTATAGGTGAAAAATATGAGAATTATAAATTTGTAAAAATTTTCAAAAAGAAAGTGTATTTATTTATTTAAGGTATTACCCTAATCAATTCATTAAATTGATATTCCTAATCAATTCATTATATTAATATTCCTAATTAATCTTATTCCTAATTAATTCATAATATTGATATTACTAAATTTCCATTTTTCATTTTCTTACCAAATAAGCTTTATTAAGTATTTGACCAATAAAATATAAAATATTTAATTAATTTGACTACAAAAGTTTGAGCGGGAAAATGAAATAGGAGGATTTTACTTTTATATATATATATATATATAGATATATAGATATAGATAGATTAGTATAAATATGCTAATTTATTTAAATTGAAAGTCTAGAATATTACTCCGTAATTTGAAAATGTCAAAAGTTATTGCTGAACCCGGTCAATAAGCTCGACAGTCTTGAGGATTTTACGAGTAAGGCTAAGAATTTTGAACCCGAGGCCCAATTGATAAGCCTGACAACTCAATAGAGTTAGTTCAAAATAGGCAATTTATATCCTACACCACGGCGCGCGTTGCATTGTGCGCTCAGATGCAAAACGACGTCGTTTCAATTTTTATTATTTTTTTAAAAATTTCGCTACCCAGTGTTTGACAGTTAATTTTCCTTAAAAAAAAAATCTCATGTTCAAAAATGTACATAATGTTATACTAGAATACACATAATTGTATACATGAATGTACATACTTATATAACAAAATACACATACTCTTTTTTAAAAGATAATACACATAATCTAACATAATACATAATATACATCAACTCTTAACATAATACACAAAAATTTTCTGATTCGGGTGTACATAATTGTATAAAAAAATGTACATAATTGTATAAAAAATGTACATAATAAAAAATATACATAATTGTATAAACAAATATACATAATCATGTCAACTTCCTACCGCGCCTCCCAAAATGACGTCGTTTTGGGAGGCGCGCACAATGCACTGTGCGCCGTGGTGCAGGGTATAACGATTGTTCAAAATAGAACGTGGCTCGATTGACATCCTATGATTATTGTAATTAATTACATTTTTAAAAAAAAATTAGGGCTATTAGTTTTTTTTTTTGGGCACTCAAAAATAATTCTTTTTTACTTTATTCCTAACTTCTAAACTTTCTCTATTAACTTTTCCCCTAAATATTCGAACAAAGAAATTTTTTTATTTACCATCCTCAAATTTTACTACACGTTTCACAATATTAATATAAATATTTTTGATTTTATTTTTTTTATGTTTATATTTGTAAGATAGTTTTTTTTTTTTTCCTTTTTGTTAACTACAGCTGTTGTTAGCAACAATTTGAGAAAAATAATTTTATAATATGAAAGTTAATAAAGGTTTATAAAAATCTTTCATTTTAAAAGTTTTTAAAAACTACAAAAATCATACAAATCTTAACTATTGGTATGCCTTAAAAAGAAAAAGAAAAAGAAAAAAAGAAAAAAAAAAACCATCAATTCCGCCGCATGGCATCAGGATATGTATTGATCATGCTCTGGGAAAGGTTCCGGCTGCAGCGGCGGGCTTGCGGCGGCAGAGAGGACAGCAAAGGCTTCTCTCCAGCCAAGTTGAGAGGCAGCCGTCGTGAAAGGAACAATGGTTGCAAGGCATCACAGCCACCACTGTCCCCGCCGTTAACTCCTCTAAGCAAATAACGCAACAATCACCGTCTCCTCCGCCACAATCCCTCTCATCGTACTCTATTATCTTCCTCTCCAACGACTTGATCGCCTCCCTGTTCTGATCTACGCCCCTCGTCGCCTCCGCTCCGGAATTCTCGCCGGATACTAAGATAATTTCGGTAGGATATGCTTCTGCATCGTAAGAAAGATATGTTACTTCTTCGTCATCGAGAACAGAATCACCATCAGAAAGATTTGCTAATTCATCGGTGAGAACAGAATCATTGTCTGAAGGATATGTTACTTCTTCATTGTCGAGAACATAGTCATCGCGGAAAAGATATGTTACTTCTTCATCGCCGAGAACAGAATTATTGTCCAAGAGATTTATTACTTCTTCATTGTGGATAACAGAATCATCATTGGATGCTACTTCTTCATGGCCGAGAATAGAATCATCATCAGAAAGATATGCTACTTCTTCATTGTCAAGAACAGAACCATCGTCCGAAAGATATGCTACTTCTTCATTGTTGAGAACACAATCAGAATCAGAATCATAATCATAATCATTGTTGTCGGGATAATGTGGCCGTATCGAGCGTAAGCCATTTGCAAAACTACACGCAAATTCGTCAATATCCTTCTCCATTACTGGCTTTTTCTTTCTTCTTTAGGGTTTCCTTATTCCTCGTAACTTATCAAGTATATATGTAATTGCTTATACAAGTAGCTGAATTAATTCTGTAGCAGACAAGGCTAAGGTATATATACATGTAATTCTGTAGAAGGCCACAAACTTTTATCCTAATCTTTTTCAGACTTGAATTATGTTTGAAAAATTATAAATTAAAATTACTTTTATCCTAACCTTTTTCGGACTTGAATTATGTTTGAAAAATCCAAAATTTAATATATTATTAGTAGATTTAATATTTTATACATACATTGCATCTTAAATTTTCTATTAATTTTCAGTAATTGTCATTTTCAAAGGATATGAATGAGATAGGATTTGACTGCCACTTCTTGAGAACTCAAATATTTTGACGTTGTTTGCTAATCCTTATTTGACTAGAACTTGAGTTGTCCAGCTTTTACTTTTATATACGAAAACTTACTTGAACTCCAAGTTACTAGAAAATTTAGCAAATTATTAATTGATCTTATATTTTGTATTTTTGCGTGGTTAATTAGGGATGCTAATCTTACCATAAAATTTATAAACGGTTAAATTGAAAATTTTTAGGGTTTGGACTTTGGACCAAAATATTTTAATTATATAAAAAATTAGTTTAATTTGATAAGTCTAATAATCTGAGTCAGGTCACTTAAAGACTAAGGGTAGCGTATTCAATCATGACTTTTGCAGAGTTTTAAAGACTTTCATGAACTTTAAAAGTTTGTAGGTATTCAATTCAAACTTTTAGAGGGTCTTTAAAAGTCAAGTCGTATTCAATCAAGATTTTTAAAGAGTCTAAGTCGTGTGGCATTCGATTAAGACTTTAAAGAGTCTTTAAAAGTCATGTGGTATTCAAAAAGTTATAAGCTTTTGTAGACTTTTTAATTTTAAGACTTTTGTAGACTTTTCCTTCTCAAATATAAATAGCAGTGTTGTAAAAATCCTGCTTGAAATCGGTTAATCGGTGCTTAGGCGCTAGGCGCTGGTCGGCCGCCTAGCATATCACCATTATCGATGGTCTCGGCGCCTGGCTGGCTAGGCGGTCACCTAGACGCTGACCGCCTAGGCCTCTTAGGCACCGACTAAGTTGCCTAGTCGGACGATTAACTATTGTTCCATTCTTTTTAAAATAAGTTATTTCACCCAAAACGACACCGTTTTGAGCGAAATAACCTAAAGTATTCAAATTCTAGATGTTTTTTAGGTTAATATTTAATATTTTAGTATTAACTATTAATGTATTAAATAATTTATAATTATCAAGTCTTAAAAAATGTAAACAAAATGTAAACAAAATTTTTAAAAATAAAAAATAAAATAAAAAATACACGGGCACCTAGGCGCCGATTAATCCCCGCCTAGGCGCTCCTCGAGCGTACGATTTTTTCGGTTAATCGATTGGTTAACCAATTAACCGAACTTTTTTAAGTTAAAATTTAAAATCCTAAAAGGAACACTTAAAATAATAAATTCAATTAAAATAATACATATCATAATAAATAAATTCATAACAAAATATACAAAAACAATACCATAACAACACTATAAACATATTACATTTAAATACTTAATACATTATATATATATATATATATATATATATATATATATATATATATATATATATATCTTAAAAAGTTCGGTTAATTCGGTTAACCGACACTTTCGAATCGAATTAACAGTTAACGGTACTTTGGAAAAACATTTAACTATTAACCGAACCGAAAAAGTTCGATTAAAAAACAACTAACCGAACTTTGTTGAATTGGTTCGGTCAATTAACCGAAAATTATCCCAAATTTGCACACCTCTAAATATAGAATTAGTTTTACGTACGTAGAATGAGAAACCTTATGTATTAAAAGAAAAAAAAAAAAAACAGCCAAATACTTGATAGGTAATATTTTAATGCAATATTATTTTAATAATCTCAAATTATCTGCATCAATTCATCAGACGTCATTAAAATCTTATTTAAGTATCTAGAACATGATGTTTTGTTAAAAAAAAAAAAAAAAGAAAAAAAAAAGAAAAAAAAAAAAGAAACAAACCAAATCTAAGTGTCATTGAAGTTAAATTTATTAAAATTGTACATTATAAATCTAAAAACATAATAAGCCTTAATCAAAGTTACTCTGTATATTACTAATTTATGTCCATGTTTTTAATTTAGTGCTAATCATTTTGTACATTGTGTTTTTAGAATTGTACTATACATTTTCTTTTGTCATTGTACTATGGTGGCATGATCAATTTTGGTCTTTCGTCAACAAAATTGTTGTAATGCCATTAAATACAAAGACATTTTGATTTTTTTTTTTTTGGAATAAGGGTCAAATAGGCCATCGAACTGCACAAAATAATGCAATTAGGCCACTGAACCTAAAAAAGTTACAATTAGATCCCTAAACTAACCATTTTCTTGCAATTAGTCTAATTTATAAGTTTTCTAGGTTGCTAGCAGGTCACCTTTAGTTTAAAATATTTTTAAAAATATTTATTATTTGAAATTAAAAAAAAAAAAAAAAGAGATCAGATCGTCTTCGGCCATGGATTCGTCTCCATGGCCGGAGACGATCTGATCTTTTTTTTTTTTAATTTTATTTTAAATAATTATTTTAAATGATAAATTTTTTAAAAAATATTTTAAATTAAAAGTGACCTGCTAGCAACTTAGAAAACTTACAAATTAGACAAATTGTAAGAAAATAGTTAGTTTAGAGATTTAATTGTACATTTTTTTTAAGTTCAGTGGCCTAATTGCATTATTATGTGCAGTTCGATGGCCTATTTGACCCTTAAATTAGACAAATTGTAAGAAAATGGTTAGTTTAGAGATCTAATTGTACTTTTTTTTTTTAAGTTCAGTGGCATAATTGTATTATTGTGTGTAGTTCGATGGCCTATTTGACCCTTATTCCTTATTATTATTATTTGTTTTTATATACAAACTAGGTTGACCCGCCCACTATATTTTTATGTTTATTTTTTAAGAAAAAAATTCATAATTGAAGACTGAATTGAATGTCCTTATATTTAAGGGCATTTCAACGCTTTTGTTGATGAATGACAAAAAATATCATATTAAAATAATATTAGGACCAAATGAAAATGTTCTTATAAAAAAAGGACTAAAAATGAACTGTCACCAAAAAATCTAGGACCAAAAATGAAATTAACTCTTTTAAAGAGTTCATAATCTTTATTCGAAAGTAGGATTTGAATATGAATGAATCCCTCTTGTAACTATAACGGGTAAAAAAAAAACAATTATAGTGGTATTTAACTTAGACTAAGAAATTATGTTTCTAATATTATGAAAA
The DNA here is from genome assembly GCF_001879475.1 of Ipomoea nil. Classification (NCBI taxonomy): domain Eukaryota; kingdom Viridiplantae; phylum Streptophyta; class Magnoliopsida; order Solanales; family Convolvulaceae; genus Ipomoea; species Ipomoea nil. The sequence continues at coordinate 1,740,773 of NW_017619742.1, read as the reverse complement.
AGAATTATAAAAGCTGTCCATAAATTTTCTCTTTTTTTTTTTTTTTTCCATTAAAAAACAAAATCATTTTTGCAGTGATATTTTACAAACTCAAATGAATAATGGAATCCTGTTTCAGACTTTCAGGATTCCATTACTTTCATAATGAATGCCTTAAAGAAAATATACCGAGAAACTCCTTTAATTTACCAGAAGCCTAATTAAGAACGAGAACCGTCGGAGCGGCGGCGGCGGCGGCAGCAGAGATCTTGCGACGGCAAAGAGGGCAGGAAGGGCTTCTCTCCAGCCAAGATGAGAGGCAGTCGTCGTGAAAGGAGTAATGGCAGCACGGCATCATAGCCACATCTGTCTCCGGCGTTAACTCCTCCAAGCAAATAACACAGCAACTACAGCCGTACTCTATTCTCTTCCTCTTTAACGACTTCACTATGAAACCGCCATCGGAGGCGGCGGCGGCGCCATTTACTCTCTCCGCTGTCGCTCCGAAATCTCGATCATCCTCGTACGTTTCTTGAACGTCGGAACCTCGCATCTGAACCGACCGTATATCAACCCGAATATTACACTTAATCTGCCTTGCTTTCTCGATCACTTCGTCGGCGATGTCAAGGACGGTGCCGGCGTCAATAGGCTAGTAACACAGCCCTTCGGAGAAGATGAAACTCCGGCAGTAGTCGTCCGACCCATCCGCCAGCACGTCGTGTCTCAGGCATATGGTTCGTGAATCTATCTCGTTTTCTCTATCGTCAATGTCGTCAACTGTGTGGTGAGAGAAGCGGACATGGATGTGAGGCCGAGACGGCGAAGAAGAGGCGGCGCAATTGGACGAAGCATTATCTTCTCTGACTGTGCGATACGGCCACACAGAATAGATTGTGAGATAGTCGGAATAGTCTTCAATATCACTCTCCTCCATTAATTCTTTCTTTTCCTCCTGATCTTTCTTAAATTAGGAGACATTGTTTTGTAATAAATCCTTATTTGACTGGAACTTGACTTGTCCAACTTTTACTTTATGTACGGAAACTTACCTGAATCTCAATTACTATAAATTTTAGCAAAGTATTATTATTATTATTTTTGAATGCTACCGACACTATAACATTGTAGTATCTGTTCAAACATACTTTCTCAACCTAATTTTAACAAATTATTAATTGATCTTATATTTTGTATTTTTGCGTGGTTAATGAGGGATGCTAATCTTAACATAAAACTGATGAACTGCCGATGTTATACCATGGATCATGGTCCACTTTGCAAGGTGGATCCGGGTCTGTTAGGAACACATGTACTAGGATTTTGATGATACCAATGTAACCTAGAAGTAGACCCCTAACTTTTTATCTTTTATTTTGTTACCTTCGTTCTAGACGAAAGATACCATAACTCATCATGTAATTCGTGTTAAGTTAGTCAAACACACGAAACCGAGTTATGATCTCTTCAGTTAGGTTTTGTAGAACGAAAGAAGAGTTTATGAAGCTGACCACGAGAGAATAAATGATCTCCCTCAACCGAAAGCAGAAGACGAAAGAAGTCTCCTGGTCTAGAGACTATTTTCTTTAAGATGTGCCTGTCAAGACGATTCATCTTCTCTCAGCTCAAGAAGAATGTTGTCAATTGTCCCATCTGGAGATCATCCTTGGAATTAATCTTTCCTAAGAATGAGAGCACATTTATCAAGATGCAATAAATGTCATAGTACTACTTTTCAGAGCTAGAAGACAAAATAAGCAATGGTGCTTATCTCCAACGACTATGTAGTACAGCTGCATTTAATGAAGCAATAAATGCACAAGGCTCTCCGGTCTTTACCCACTGGATCATAGGTTTGAAATGCCATCTCCCTCCAACGGATGGATTTCTTCTCACTTATAAATACCCATCTTCTTAATAATAGAAGTTGCTGGTTTTTAGAACAATTGAATACTTTCTCTCAAAAGCTCCTTATACAAGTTCACTCTCTCAAGCTTTTGAAATCCAGTGATTCAAGGTGTGAAATTTGAAGAAGACGCATCTGATCTCATTCACACAACCTTGAAGAAGTCTTGCAATTTTGTATACACTGATCACCAATCAAACCACCAGCCAGTCAAGACTTCATTGTGTTGGAGAAACTCAAGATTATCCACATCCAACCCTCAACTCTGAAGAAGACGTTGATAGAGGCGGAGTAAACTCTAGGAGTTGAAAAACCTTCAAGTAGCTGTCCGGCTTAGTGATCAAGGAAGCTATCTTGGTGTAATTTGTACTAGGAGTGATAGTGCAAACCTTTCACAAGTTGTGAAAGAAGAGTGGAGTAGGCACAGTTGGCCGAACCACTATAAAAATCTCTTGTCTCTATCTCTTTACATTTCAGCACTTTACTTTCGTGCATTGCATAACACGCGACCTTAACCGAAAGTTTTCTAAAAAATCAAACAATGCAAAGCAACCTTAAAATTTGTATTACATATCCGCTGCGTAATAACCTCGAAAGGAGTTATTTTCGTGAAAAACGAATTGAGTCTATTCACCCCCCCCCCCCTCCCCCTCTAGACTCTCCTTTCGACCCTACCAGGACCAACAAGTGGTATCAGAGTAGTTACCTTGAATGGTAAAAGCTTTGCCTTTACTGCCTTGTAGATCCCTTCTCTTAAAATCTTAAAATCTGCATCTTTTCATCTTTGCACTAATTTTTCGAGAAGAAAATGGAAAAGGATCATTCTAACCGATCTAGGCCTCTTGCCTTCAATCTCTCAAAATTTGATGACTGGAAAGTGAGAATGCAGGCGCATCTGTCGGCCATTCATGATGAAATGTGGGATGTGATAACCACAGGACCTATCACTGTTATGCTGGTGAACACTCAAGCTGCTGCACAAGGAGATGGTGCAGAACCCATGATACCAAAACCAAAGGCTCAACTCAACTCTAATGAGAAAACGCGTGCTAACTTGGACAACGTTGCTCGTGATATCCTCTACAAATCTCTGGACGATTCCCTATTCCTGAAAGTTCGTAAATGCACAACAGCAATGGAAATTTGGAACGTTCTCATGAATTTGGGAGAAGGGGATGAGCAGGAGAAAGACAACAAACTTACAGTAGCCATGAAAAAGTTTGAAGACTTCAAGATGTTGCCCAATGAAGCTATCACCTACATGGAGCTTAGGTTCACGAAGCTTCTGGGTGATCTCTCAGATCTCGGAAAAGAGCTTACTGAAAAAGAGAAGAACTTGAAGATTCTTCGAGGCCTCCCGAAATCATGGGACATGAAGGTCACTGCAATGAGAGATCATCGTGACATGAAAACCACCAGCACAAACAAAATCTTTAGTGATCTGAAAGTTTATGAGTTCGAGCACGAACCAAAGGAATTGGAAGAACCCGAAATCAGAAATGTAGCCTTGATGGCCAATCAACAAGCATCGACGTCGAATAGGTCAACTTCTAACTCTTGCAATTTTTTATCTGACGAACAATATGCTTTGTTTGTAAGAAAAATGAAAAGGTTTATGCGGAAGAACAACTTTCAAGACTTCCAAAGACCATCAAGCCGAAGGCAACATGAAAGATCTCCACTTCCACCGAGACAAGAATCAACTGATTCCCAAATGCTGTGCTACAACTGCCGAAAGCCTGGACACTTCAAGGCAAACTGTCCACATCCAATGGTCAGCAAACATCAGGACCATGGCGTGATGAAAAGCACATCAAAAGAAAGCAGCGAGTTCACCAAACGAAATGACAAACAAGAGTCATCGAACTCAAGAAACGAGAGAAGAAGAAAAGCAATGGTCGTAAATGAAACAACCGAAAACATTGAATCCAAGAGCAGTTCCTCAAGTTCAAGTTCAGATGATGACAGTGCTGAAGAAGAAAAGGGGCTGCTGTGTTTGTTCAGTGAGAAAGAAGAATCGAATGAAATGTGTCTCATGGCACAGGATGAAGAGGTAGACTCTCAATCCTCCTCCTTCCTTTCATTAGAAATCGGCTCAACAAGTGATCAAAACTCCAATGAATCAGTCAGTGATATGATGAGGAGATTTGCAATCATAAACAGCACATACTCAGAACTAAAAGAGGAGAACTCTCGACTATTGATCAGCCACAATGAGCTAAGGCGAGTTCGAATAGAGAACATAAAGCTAGCCATTGTAAAGAATCAGCTCGAAAATCAAGTTCTATCTCTCAAAGAGCACTGCACAGAAAGAGAGAAGCGGGAGCAACATTTGCGTGAGGTTCTTGACTCATTTAATAATTCGTCCAATCTAATGGACTGAATGGTAAATGGATCAAAATCGTCTGGGGAAAGAACCGGAATTGGTTATGACATCGGCTCCTCTTCACATGTCACCTTAAACAAACCCACAAATGCATATACCCATGAAAGTTTTATATCTGCTTTTGTTCAAGGTCCCACTCAAGTATCTGAGCCAGTGACCAAGATTAACAATGGTGAAACACCACAATCAACAAGCCAACCTAAGGGAACGGCTGTACAATGAATTGTGGAACCGAGAAATGATAATTCCTTGAAAGGCAATCCTAGGCACAAAAATGCCAAACGGAATGGACCAAAAGACAACAGATTTAATCTATATCAAAAGAAGGGTTAGCCTACAAGGAACAATCAATCAAGGACAAAACCAAACGTTAATCAGAGGCAAAATCGTTCTAAGTATACACGAAGTGAACATATCAAACATGCTGAGAGGTCAGTTAGAAGACCGAGGACAGGCAATGGATGGAGTGGACCAACTAAGGAAGATTGGTTTGATTATCCCGAATCTTTATCAAAAATGCAATTTGACAAAATACATCGGCACAAACAAACCAATTACTCCAAGCAGTATCATAATCGACCTGTTGATTATTTTCAAGAACGATATAAGAACAAAACCTTTTCAAAAATCTTTTATGATTACCGCGTCTTCAACGGGTACAAAGGACCGAGAATGAGTAAAGGTTACTCTAGGTTCGCTTGGATCCCAAAGTTAACCTCTAACCCCGAAGGACCCGCAACCGAAGGGGTACCTAAGATAGCGGATGCTCAAGACATATGACTGGTGACAAAACAATTTTGAGCAACTTTAAGGAAATCGACGGTCCGAAAGTGATCTTTGGAGGAGAAACCAGTGGCAAAACTCATGGGATAGGGGATGTGATAAAAAATGGCATAACAATTCAAAATGTCTCATATGTAGAAGGACTGAAATTCAATCTACTGAGCACAAGTCAGTTTTGCGATAAAGGATACAACGTCGAATTCTCCAAAGAAAAATGCAACATTATCAGCACAAGAGATGGCGAAACTGTTCTCTCAGCAAAACGAAAGAAAAACGTGTATGTTATCACTTGGAACTCATTTAATGATAATGTTTGTCTTGTGGCTAAAAGTAATGCAGATCTAAGTTGGGAATGACACAACAAGCTAAGTCACTTGAATATAAAGACCATCAACAAACTTGCGAAGAAAAACCTAGTAGAAGGTTTACCGAAAGCAACATACATTAAAGAAAAAATCTGTGAAGCTTGTGAAAAAAGGAAAGAAAATCAAATCATCCTTTAAGTCCAAAGAGTCAGACATGAACTCTCGCCCGTTGAGCTTGCTACATATGGACTTATTTGGACCAGTAGACCCTGCAAGTCTAAGTGGACGAAAATACACTCTGGTCGTAGTATATGACCACACGAAGTATACTTGGGCACTGTTCCTAAAAAGGAAAAACGAAACAGAAATTGTCTTACCTAATCTCCTAAGACAGCTCCAAACCGAAAAGGAAGTCAACATTATAAGGATCAGATCAGATAAGGGAACCAAATTTGTAAACAAATTCATCAAGGATTTCTGTGGACAAAATGGTATATTTCACCAACTCTCGGCAGCAAGAACTCCACAACAAAATGGTGTTGCCGAAAGGAGAAACAGAACCTTGAAAGAAGCAGCACGAACAATGATCGCACATTCGGGCTTGCCTAAGCGTTTTTGGGCCGAAGCCATAAATACAGCTTGCCACACACAAAATCGATCCTTGATCAACAAAGCTCACAACCTCACTCCATATGAATTATGGAAAGGTAAGAAACCTGTTATTAGTTATTTTCACATCTTTGGTTGCAGGTGTTTCATTCATAACAACGGGAAGACTCATCTGAGAGCTTTTGACGAAAGAGCTGATGAAGGACTGTTCATGGGATATTCTTCTGTTAGCAAAGCCTACAATGTCCTTAATAAAAGAACGATGGTCATAGAAGAATCTATACATGTTAAATATGATGAACAAGCCGAGAAAATCCCTGTTGGGATGAATAAATCAATTGTTCAAGACCCAATCTCTCAGGAAAAAGTAACAATTGATGAAGAAGACTCAGATCGTGAAGATCATATTCCATCATACACAAGATACCAATCGAAGTCTACACATCCCGAATGTATAGCTCAAACTGATGAAGCAACACAAGTCATTGACGCAAATACTCAATCTACCTCAGAACCAATGATATACATTGATCTGCCTTACATTCCTGAAATGGACGGTCAACATCAACAACCATCATTTGAACCAGATCTTAGATGGCTAAGAGATCATCCACCCGATCAAGTCATTGGAGACCTACAAGAAGGAGTAAGAACTAGAACTTCTTTACACGAAAATATGATGGCTTGCTTTCTATCACAAATGGAACCAAAATCCATTGAAGAAGCCTTAAGTGATCCAGATTGGGTTATAGCCATGCAAGAAGAACTTCATCAATTTGAACGAAACGATGTATGGGAACTTGTTCCGAGACCTACGCACCAAAATGTCATTGGAACCAAATGGGTAGTCAGAAATAAAATGAGTGAAGATGGTCTCATTGTTAGGAACAAAGCTCGACTTGTTGCCAAAGGCTATTGTCAAGAAGAAGGTATTGATTTTGATGAAACCTTCGCCCCAGTGGCTAGGCTTGAAGCAATACGAATGTTCCTAGCCTATGCAGCATATAAAGACTTCAAAGTCTACCAAATGGATGTTAAAAGTGCGTTCTTAAACGGACTCCTTGAAGAAGAAGTGTATGTAGAACAACCACCTGGTTTCGCTATTGATTGCGGACAAGAAAAAGTTTATCATCTCAAAAAGGCCTTATATGGAATAAAGCAAGCTCCACGAGCTTGGTATGATACTCTTTCATACTTTCTCATAAACTGTGGTTTCACGAAAGGAGCTGTTGATAAAACACTCTTTCGGATCAAAGATAATGATCATGTATTGTTGGTCCAAATCTATGTTGACGATATCATCTTTGGAAGCACTAATCCAGATCTATGTGAAAAATTCTCTAATCTCATGCAAGGAAAATTTGAAATGAGCATGATGGGAGAATTGAACTACTTTCTTGGCTTGCAAGTCAAACAATGCCCCGAAGGGATATTTATTAATCAAGCCAAATATACAAAGGACTTGATTCGAAAATTTGGAATTGATGGAAAGTCCTCTGTCAAAATTCCCATGAGTACATCCTTGAGAATGGATATTGATAACGAAGGGAAAGACGTCGATCAAAAGAACTTCCGTGGAATCATTGGATCCCTTCTATACCTCACAGCAAATAGACCTGATATTTCTTTTGTTGTTGGGGTATGTGCAAGGTTTCAATCTAAACCTAAAGGGAGTCATCTAAGTGCTGCCAAAAAAGATTTTAAGATACCTAAAGGGAACCCAAAGTGTAGGACTTTGGTACCCGAAAGGAAACTCTTTTGATCTTGTTGGTTATTCAGATGCTGGCTTTGCTGGCTGTAGAATTGATCGAAAAAGCACCTCAGGAACCTGCCAGTTCCTAGGGGGAAGACTTATATCTTGGTTTAGCAAAAAGCAAAACTCAATTGCAACTAGCACAGCTGAAGCCGAATACATTGCAGCTAGTAGTTGTTGTGCACAAATCTTGTGGATGACTCACCAATTAAAAGATTATGGTGTAATAGCTCGAGAAGTGCAAATAAAGTGCGACAATACAAGTGCAATAGCCATTACACACAACCCAGTGTTGCATTCTAGAACAAAGCACATTGACATTAAGTATCACTTCATCCGTGATCATGTTGAAAGAAAAAACATATCTCTTGAATATGTTAATACTGATGATCAATTGACAGATATTCTCACTAAACCACTTTGTGAAAATAGATTTGCCACACTCTGCCACGAAATTGGAATGATTGAAATGACCTAACAAGTTGGCGTGTTAATGGGCTCATAACTCAGAGATTCCTGAAAGATTCCCAAAAGGAGATTTGGTACCTCAATCCAAAATCTCTTGAACACATCTTCACGCAACCTTTGTGCTTATAAATTAGTTCCTCCTTCAACGAAAGCTACTTACACTAACCTATTAACATATCTTAGTGTTTTAGTAAGTGTTGTTTACAGGTATGAATCAGAACAAAGGCAAAGGAAAAATGGACGAAGCAGAAAAATGAGCAATTCGGCTAAACCATCATCTCACGGAGGCAAGCAAACTCACCAACGCGACAATCATAAAACTGGAAGAAGATGGTGAAAGGGTGAATGTCACATACTCTATGCCAAGCTCAATCAACAAGGAAGACAAAGAAAGTCTAGACAACATCGTCATGGAATCCCAAGCTAAGAGAGCCTTCCACCAGGAACAAGCTAGAAAATTAGCACACGAAAGGATAATGATTCTGAAAAGTGCACATCAGCGCACATCTAATCCACCCACCTTTCGTTGGTATCCCATTCCTGAGATTCCTCAAAAGAATGAAAAATCTCATGAAGACTTTTCTCATATTCACTCTCAGTCATCAAGCAAATCGCCTGAGCTCACCCTCTCTCTTGAGGAACTGGACGAGTATGCAAAGTGGCCAGCGTGTCTGATGTAACTAATGAATCAACTCGTCTGGAACTTCACATGCCTTATCTCTTTCTCTGAAAACGAATCTTTTATGATTATTGCTCCTGTAAGGCATGGTTACCTGCTCTCTGGTTTCATTAAATAAAGTTTCATGTCAGTAATGATTATCATCTCGACCAAACTCTTAAGATGCCGAATCTTTATTATTCTGGTCAAAGATAAATTAAATGCTGAACATGACATTTCAAAAAAGTTTCAATCTTAAAATTGAAAGCTGTGCGGAATCTCATAGTCGTGTAAGTGATGATGCCAATAAGTTCACGGGAATAAATGTTTCGGAACTTGTTGTCTTGTGTATAAAAGACACGACGCACTTGATATTCATCCAAGTAATCTGGACCTCATTGAAAACAATGCAAATGCATTAAATTGTCCCATCATGTTCTGAATATAAAAGGAGGATATTAGCTGAGTCTAATTATCAACTTCTAAAGATCTGTCTAAAATGGCACCTCGTAAGCCCATCACCAGAGACACAACAAGGAGAATCGCAGAAAGGGTTCGTCTTGAGCGTGAAGAACAAGGTGATCTTTATCCTGGAAATAGCATGCAAGCCCCCTTGAACATATCTTCAGACTCAGATCTCGGGCACTACGATGGATTCATCACATATGAATCCGATGAAGAATCTTCAAAGACAGAGCCGAACGAGGAACTTCCTCTTATCGTCAGACTGGGTTTCTTATCTGAAAAATCTTGGAATGACCCGGCCATGGACAAGGATCTTCGCGAATTCCTCAGAACATATGACTGCAAAACTGAACTCATTGGATATCCAGATGTAGATCATCTTCTTGCTGAAACAGAATCCTCTGTTGGATCATCCCGTCCTGACTATTCAATTCTCAAGATGAAAAACAAACAAGAAAAGGGGGAACCAAGTAACACGAAGAAAGGAAAAGAGAAGAAGTAGAATCTTCTTGAAACATTTTAAGATGTATCGTGTGTCCTTTCTCGTCTTGAAATAAAATGTGGCTTATTATGGGTTAATCTCTAACTTACAGAGAGATAAATCTTTATTTGATTTATTTTATCTATTTGAGTATTACATCATGACTGTTGCACAAAAATTCCTATGTCTGTTATATCTCCCTCACGGTCTTCATTAAATTACGCGCTAATAGTCATAGCCGTAATAAATGGTTCAAAGAATAACGCACAAATATTGAATGGTCATTCAATGCTCACAATTCCCAATGCTAAGCATCAGCTATAAAAGGAGGTGAGTTGTTAACACAAATCTCACACAAAGAAGCTGCTCACAAGTTAAGAGAGGAACAAGGAGACTTCTATCCAGGAAACAGTGAGTATGCTCCTCTTGACCTATCATCTGATGATGATCAACCAAAAAAGGATGATGCACCTCTCATCTCTGAAGATGAAGAGAATCCCATTGCTGATCTTCATGAAGCTCCACCACCTATTGAAGGAAGACGAGATTTTCCTACTACTGAAGATTGGAAAAATCCGCTTGCAGACCGAGATTATCTCATGTATTTGAGCACAAATGCCAGTGAATCTGACTCTGGTAGCGAGGCTAAGGCAAAAACCACTCCCTCTGGATCTAAGACTGTCAAAACCGCAAAATGATTTCAAAAGGGAGTTAGGCAAAATGATGTCAATGAGAGGAGTGGAAAGCAAGGATGTGAAGGGAAAGGAGAAGAAGTGATGCTAAAGGAAAGGAGAAGAAATGAATATGTACTCTTTTCTGATGTTTCTCTCTAGTTATAAAGAATAAACATCCTTCGTGTCTAACTAACGAAACTTTATTAGTTTCGCCCTCTTGTTAACACGAAATGATAAGCTTTAAGAGAAGTAGATCTTTATTTGATTTACTTTATCTTTCAAAAATGCCTTGTCACATCTTTCGTCAGGAATCTTCCGAAACGTTGGAACTCAAAATCTTTTTGTGTTTAGTCTTTCACACAGGGCATATATGGTATACCTCGGTATGAACAAGAATGCTTGGCTATAAAAGGACGCCTCTTATATTGATATGATCACACCACTTCTTAACAATGGATAAAGGCAAGAAAACGATTTCATCTACTGTCTCCTTGCCGAAGAAGGATCTGAAAGAGGTTCAAGAGATGTTCAAATCTCTTAGCCTATCATCTCAGCATGGAGAAAGCTCGCATGATTCGGTTGCTAAGAAGCTTCCTTCGACTCTTCTCCAGAATGTTCATCCTCCACTCGGCCCATCATCTCCTACGATGCGTGCTTTCAAAACTGATCCATCTTATCTGAAGTGGAAGGACCTCTGTGAAGAGGAAATGCAAGAGCTTGAGGAACAGCTGAGAAAGAGGGTGAAAAGAACTTAAGGAGTATTTCTATCTCGTGTAAACCGAGAGATGAATGTAATATCTATCATCCATGTTCATTTGTGTAATAACTCATCTCTGTGTTCCGTGTGTGCCCCCTTGTTTTTTTTTTAATGCATCTATGGTTATAAATTTCGTCATCTTGAAAACTATCTCTCACCCAAGAGTTAAGCAAGTTGGTCATATCTGAATTCAAATCAGATCACACGTCTTGGCGGTTACTTGGGTTTGAGGAATTTCACCCTAACCGTTAGATCAAATTGATAATGGTGATCGTGTGGCCACAAATCTCGGTCCACTAACCCATGCTCCTATGTCAGTTGATGCGACGCGCATTTAATGGAGGTGTTTAGTACTCGAGTACCTTTCTCTCTCCTATTTAATGCGGAATGACCAAAATTGATCTGATACTGGGCCTATCAGATATACCCGCCGTATCAGTTTTCCTGATTGGTCGAATAAGAGAAGACAAACCTATTCATCTTCAAGAAAAAAGGTCGGGTCAACTATTAGAATTTCTTGGCCCATTAGAAAACTTTTGCAACATCCATTCCTATAAAACCTAAATCATCATCTTCCCTCCCACTTTTCCAAAACTTCCTCAACAATTCAAGTTTGAAAATCTCTCAGAAACTCTCCAAGTCTCAAAATCTCTCAGAAACCTTCTTCCCAAGATTTAAAACTCAGTTTACTCATATTCATATCTCTGAAGTCATGGTAAAATCATCCAAGATACCTACCTCCGATGCTGAACAGGAAACACCCTCTACAATGGTGGTACTAAGCTTTCCAACATCCGACATTAACTTCATAGAATACAGAGTACCACTCATCATTGGTGGCAGCATGTGGGATGTTCATGGATTTCTGGAATATGTTCTTGACCGCTCTTTTGGAGAAAAAGTGATCAATCTTCTCAAGGAAAGTGGTTTGTATACTTTTGTTACTCATTTATATACATACTGGTTTCCAGTAGATGTCGCTCAGTTTTACCTGAACGCAAGTGTTTCTGCTGATGGATCGGAAATTACCTCCGAGGTAAATCGCACCGTCGTAGCCCTAACCGTCGACGATTTCAAGAAAGCCATTTCCTTTCCAGACCGAGACGAAACCTACCATCCCGATCTCTCTAGCTACTACTATGAGTAAAATGCCTTCTATGACATGATCAAGAACAAGCAGGGACCGTCAAGTGCCAAGTTAACCTGGCCTCTAAAGAAGAAATGGCTACGTATGGATTACGAGTTTACAGTTGACATTTTCATCACACATGGTCGTACTTCACCAGGGGATATTACCAAGAAGATAGGCTTCGGTTTTCTAGTCAGTCATCTTCTCGCCACAAAGAAGATTCCTCTACGCGCAGGAGTTTCGCCTGGGCGAAAAGTATGTCACATGAAATCAAAGCCTAGTGGATATGACAAACAGAAAGCCTTGGAGCTTGGCTTGCCGTTGGACTCAGTGAAAAAGGTGAGAAAGTCCAAACGAACTAAAGAAACAGATGATGATGTGCCCAAGGCCAAGAGATCAAGAAAGAACAAAAGTTCTTCTGCACTCGAAATAGAAGAATCATCTGCAGCTCAACCCGAAGTATTGCCGAAAGTTACTGACACAGCTCAACCCATCCTTGAGATGAAATCCCCCTCATCAATTCAACCTGTCTCTGCACCCACAGAACCGGAAGCAATCACAAAAGAAGTCTCTCAAAAGACTCCACAAATTTCATCAACCGAACCCGTCATAATTGTTGATTCCTCCGAAGAAGAGGACGTTGCCTTCTCTAGTCCTGTGAAGACCTCAAAAAGCCACTTTCGGCCTACCATTGCCAAAGAAAACGAAATCATGGCGAAAATGGCTCCCCCTCCTGAGTCAATATTACCATCTAAACTGAAGAAGAAGCTTGCATCTTCTTAGGGGGAAGAAATGAAAAGAAAGATCTCCAAGAAGAGAAAGAACCGATCAAAGAGCTCTGAAAGTTTGAAGAAATCCTCCTTACCACAAGAACCCATCCAGGCAGAGCAACTCAACACGAGCTTGACACAAGAACCTGCTGCGATGGAGAAGGGTGCTCAAGGATCTCGAGCTCTGGATGACCACTTAAGTCTCCCACATGAACCTGGCGTGCCAGAAGAGATGAGAGAAGTGGTCACTGAACCGAATGTTGAAACAACCCTCCCACAAGAACCTACCCGAACAGAGCAGATGGCTCCTATTCTGACACAAGAACCTGTCAGGGTAGACGAGGATGAAATTGCACCACATCCTTCGAGTCACTTAAGTTTCCCACAAGAACCTGGTCAGCCAGCTGAGACGAGAGAAGTGACTCCTCCAATTAAATCGAATCCGAAAGAAGATCTACCCGAGCCTGAAGTCTTACAAGAATCGGTCATACCCGAGAACTCTCAAGCGATTGTATCTGTACCCGAAGCTGTCCCAATTCCCCCATCAAAAGATCAAATGCTTCGAGAATCCATTGAGAACAACTTCAACAGGGTCATGCAAAGGCAGAAATGGCGAACTTCTCCATTACAAACTTTTCTTGAAACGTTTGAAGAGATGAAGGATGAAGAAGAGTTTGCTCTAGAGTGGATCGGCACCAAAGACGTTTATGAAGCGCTGCGTCTTGAAACCATCAAACGTGTGTACTCCTACAAAGTGACCCATCGCACTCTCGGGAAAGAAAAAGTGCCCATTTACATTGAGCTAAACAAGCCGCCATTGGATCCAGCCTTCGTGGAAGAAATGAAAGAATTTCGATATGCTCTCTTCCTCTCAAAAGTCAAGACAGAGTTAGAACGAACTCATCAGAACGATCCAGCATGCAATGTCAGTGGACTAAAAGATGACGAAGGAAAGGAGATTGAACATGAAGACGAAAGCACATCCGAAAACGAGACCAGTGAAGCAAACTCTGATTCAGACAATGGCACTGATGAAAATCCTGAAAATGAAGAAGATGATGAAGATGAAGATGAAAAATCAGGTGATGAGCAGGATGACTCTCATGGCGATGGTGGAGATGATGATGATGATGATGAAGGAAAAGCTGATAACAATAATCTTGGTGATGATGGTTCAGATGACGATGATAATGATGATGGCAATTCAGATTATGATAGTGAATCTCCTATCATAGGCAACACCGAAGATATACCTGAACGATCACCTGCCCCTAGCTCATCCCCACCAAAGGAATGCCCAACTCGTGAGTTACCTCTCGCCATGCTACCTCCTCTCCCAGATACAGCTCGTGATGACAACATGGATGCATCACCGCGTGATGAAAATCGGGAAGCATCACGTCATGCGCTTGACCAAGAGCCTGGCATGGACTACCTTAGTCCCGAGCACATCATGCACCAAATGCTAAATACAGTCTTCAATGCTGAACTCATTCATAAGCAATATCTGCATCACAGAGAAAAAGATAGCCGAAACATAGCAGATCTATCTGCCAAAGTCGACCGCATGATGCAAACAATGTCTCGTCCACAACCCAACACCTCAATTCCGGATACTCAAGATAGGCTTGCACACGAACTCAGTCAACAACGAGCTATCCTTGACAAAATTGCTAAGGAACAACATGCTCTTAAACTTGCTCACTTCGGTCTCAAAGAATGAGTGGATCTTGCTTGTACAAAGATAGATCTCGGGCATGACAACATGTTTCAAATGGCTGAATATCAACTCACTATGCTTGAGTACGTCAAGGATGTTCTTATTGCAGTTCAAAGTCTGACCGATTTTTTTGACACCCCGTGTGATGATGCCAAAAAGGGTGAAAAGGACAGAAAGGATGATGACAAGGATGAAGACAAAAACAGATCCCCCCCTAGAAGAAACAATGAAGGACCAACAAGACATGAAGAGAGGAGAAGCTCACCAAGACACGAAGAAAGAAGAAACACGAGATCATCACCTTCAGGATCTAGATCTCGACAACAATACTCTTCTAGACCCAGACAGCATTCCATCAAGCCTCGCCAATCCTTCGGATCCACCACTGAGTTCTCATTTTCCGGGAAAACAAGCAGAGAGAAAAAGAACCTTCGCCAAAGGCTAATACGCAAGGATACTATAACCATGGATGCCATAGGAAATTTCCACATGTACCAACCATATGAAGAAGGAAGTGGAAAACGGTTTGAAGGGTACAACATACCTGTGTGGATGAAGAAGAGAGATAATTACTTCAGGCAAGTTCATCAGACTCAAAGAAATGAAGAGATCAAGAAAGCAAATCGTGAACTTTGGAACAAGCAAGAAGAAGCGAGACTTGCCAGAGAAAAGGAACTGGCCAAAAGAGAAAGAATCAAAGAAGAGATAAGGGATGTCACGAAAGTCAACAGAAATGCTGAGCCTGGAGTCAAATATAATGCTGCCTTCAAAATTCACAAAGAATCTAGAAAGAGCTACACCGAAGGAATGCACTCATTTGAACTTATTACATGGTGGAATCTCGGCATAATTGAAGGAGAAAACATCCTCGAAGCATACAACAATTACGTGAGCATCAACATCAAAGGAGAATATGAAGATATTGTCAGAGAAAGCTGAATCCAAAAATACAGAGAGCATATCAACCGATACATCGACATGAAAAGGATGCTCAAGAAACAGAAAGAGAGAGATGACAAAGAAAGAGAAGAAGCTCAGACACAGAAGGTGAAACTTTTAGAAATGTAAAAGTTTCTCTTCGACAGTTTCAGTGACATTACTTTGTAAGTGTTATTTGATCTTTATAAATGTCACTTTTGATTCAATCTATCGTGTCCTTATCTAAGTTATCAGCTTTGATTACTTGTATCGATCTACACTTATTAGAAACCATACGTAAACTCTTCTGTATGGTTGTTTTGGAATGAAAAATCCTTTATGTGATATTTATCGGCCTTATAAGCAGAGTATAGGTTTTGGCATCATCAAAAAGGGGGAAATTGTTAGGAACATATGTACTAGGATTTTGATGATACCAATGTAACCTAGAAGTATACCCCTAACTTTTTATCGTTTATTCTGTTACCTTCGTTCTAGACGAAAGGTACCATAACTCATCATGTAATTCGTGTTAAGTTAGTCAAACACACGGAACCGAGTTATGATATCTTCAGTTAGGTTTTGTAGAACGAAAGAAGAGTTTATGAAGCTGACCACGAAAGAATAAATGATCTCCCTCAATCGAAAGCAGAAGGCGAAAGAAGTCTCCTGGTCTAAAGACTATTTTCTTTAAGATGTGCCTGTCAAGACAATTCATCTTCTCTCAGCTCAAGAAGAATGTTGTCAATTTTCCCATCTGGAGATCATCCTTGGAATTAATCTTTCCTAAGAATGAGAGCACATTTATCAAGATGTAATAAATGTCATAATACTACATTTCAGAGCTAGAAGACAAAACAAGCAAAGGTGCTTATCTCCAACGACTATGTAGTACATCTGCATTTAATGAAGCAATAAATGCACAAGGCTCTCCGGTCTTTACCCACTGGATCATAGGTTTGAAATGCCATCTCCCTCCAACGGATGGATTTCTTCTCACCTATAAATACCCATCTTCTTAATGATAGAAGTTGCTGGTTTTTAGAACAATTGAATACTTTCTCTCAAAAGCTCCTTATACAAGTTCACTCTCTCAAGCTTTTGAAATCCAGTGATTCAAGGTGTGAAATTTGAAGAAGACGCATCTGATTTCATTCACACAACCTTGAAGAAGTCTTGCAATTTTGTATACACTGATCACCAATCAAACCACCAGCCAGTCAAGACTTCATTGTGTTGGAGAAACTCAAGATTATCCACATCCAACCCTCAACTCTGAAGAAGACGTTGATAGAGGCGGAGTAAACTCTAGGAGTTGAAAAACCTTCAAGTAGCTGTCCGGCTTAGTGATCAAGGAAGCTATCTTGGTGTAATTTGTACTAGGAGTGATAGTGCAAACCTTTCACAAGTTGTGAAAGAAGAGTGGAGTAGGCACAGTTGGCCGAACCACTATAAAAATCTCTTGGCTCTATCTCTTTACATTTCAACACTTTATTTTCGTGCATTGCATAACACGCGACCTTAACCGAAAGTTTTCTAAAAAATCAAACAGTGCAAAGCAACCTTAAAATTTGTATTACATATCCGCTGCGTAATAACCCCGAAAGGAGTTATTTTCGTGAAAAACGAATTGAGTCTATTCACCCCCCCCCCCCCCTCTTGACTCTCCTTTCGACCCTACACGGACCAACAGGGTCTAAAATACATCATTTACATATTAAATATTCACAATTTATATATTGAATGTTCACAAGTTATATACTTAATATTCACAATTTATCATTTACAAAATTGTTTTTTTTTTTTTTTTGATTTGACGAGAGGGGATTACCCAAAAGAATTAGCTTCCGCCATTTCTTCTCCGCAGACCTTGATGAGGTCGTCTATTTGAAACCTCTCCGGTCTGGTCCTTATGAAACACGTACAGAACATCATGTGGAGGTTCCTCCAAAATGCGTTCTCCGAAGCTATGTGCAATGGCGTCCGATGCCAAGCGATCTGCCAACTTGTTCTGTTCTTTGTAAACGTGCGCATAAACCACCTCACTAAAATTCTCGGCCTCCATGTCGCATCTTCGTATAATGTTGCATCTTTGGCCTTGCCCCTCTGTTTCCATTTGGAGCCTCTCCACCGTGCTCTTGGAGTCACATTCAACAATGATGTTTGTCGCACCATATTCCCTCGCCATGCGTAAACCTTGAAGAACTGCCCAAGCCTCCGCATCGTCCACTGAACATCTGCCAATATTATGTGTGAAACCCCTACACCAGGTTCCATGCATATCCCGGAGAACGCCGCCGCAGCCCGCCACGTTGTTCCTTTTACAGCATCCATCCACGTTGAACTTTAGGACACCATTTACTGGCTTCCTCCACACAACCTGGGCATTCGCGATCGACGTAGCAGCCCTCGAAGGTCCTCTGTGTTTCGCAAAAGCCCTTGCAACTTCGGTTTCGTACCTTGCCAGCCACTCAAGCTTATGCTCCAGCGGCATCGACTTATTGTTGAACACCACGTCGTTCCTCCAGCGCCACATCCACCAAAGCGTGATTCCAAAATGTTCCGGCCACCCCTGCGCGAAACCTTTCTGTTTATCCCCGTGTAGATTCACCGAGAGCCATTCCTTCCAATTCAGATTTGATGTTGCGTTCATCATTCGTCTGCTTAACACCGATTCCCAGACATCTCGCGCTGCCAGACACGTCCTGAAAAGATGGTCGAGATCTTCCCGTTGCCCTGCGCATTGAAAACAAGAGGCATTAGGTGTAAGTTTTCGTTTTACCAGCTCATGGATCGTCAAGATCTTCTCATGCTTCACCATCCAGATAAACATGGCTATCCTAGCTGGCACTCGTAGGCTCCAAATGGTGCTCCACTCCTCCTCCGTGTTGTTGCCTTCGGTTGTGATCAGGTTATATGCTGACTTCACCGAAAAGCCGCCCTTCGCCTCATGTCTCCATCCCACACCATCACACCTGTTAGCATCAGACAAAACGAAACTTGTCAGTCTAGCAATAGTCTCCGGTGGCAAAGTGTGCTCGAGTTTTTCCAACTTCCATCCCCGAACATCATCCCAGTAATCAGCCACAAAAGCATACAAATCAGGGAGGCTTAAGGGGGTCAGCAACTGATCATAGAGAGGTCCGTCGATGAGCCACACATCCATCTAGAATCTCGTGGTTTTCCCATTATGAATGATGGAACTTAAACCTTTCTCCATAAAAGGTTCTGCAGCACATATACCGCGCCAAACATTGGAAATATTCCTTCTGCCCGGCTGATCCGATTGGGAGGGTCCAATCCTTTTGTATTTTGTCGTTGGTGTCTGAGCCCACATGCTTTGCCTCTCTGTCCTGAGTCTCCATCCTAACTTTGCCATGCAGGCCAAGTTCATGTCATGAAGTCTTCTTAGACCTAGACCGCCCGCATTTTTGGCCGAAGTAACCAGGTCCCATTTAACGAGACTCATTTTGTTTCCCCCATTCGATCCATTGCTTCCCCAAACGAACCGCCTGGTTCTTTTTTTCAATTTTGGCACATAAACCTTTTAGAAATGCAGCAGTTTGCATAATATAAACTGGGATGGCATTTAGGACCGATTTGGCCAAAACTACTCTCCCAGCTAGGGAAAGAGTTTTTGCTTTCCACCCCTCCATTCGCGCTGACACCCTCTCAAGGAGGTTTGAATATGTTTTGCAGGTTACACGCCCATGTAAAGTCGGCACTCCAAGGTATCTCCCTAAATCATTAGTCCTGTCTATCCCAAGACGATTTGCAATCTCTTCTGCACACCTTGGATCCGTATTCTTCGAGAAATGAACCTGAGACTTGTTTAGGCTTATTTTTTGTCCGGAGTCACAACAAAACCTGTCTAGGCAGCTTCTCACCACCTCCACTTGGTCCACAGAGGCTTCTGTGAACAACACAATGTCATCTGCAAAACACAAATGAGATAGAGTAGGTCTCCCGGCAGCCAATTTGATCCCCTTCCAATTATTCTGTCGGACCTCCGACACAATCAACTGGCTTAGGAGTTCCATGCATAGAACAAAAATGGCAGGTGACATGGCATCCCCTTGACGGATGCCTCGTTCCGGTTCAAAAGGTTCAAGTCGCTCTCCGTTCCAAATGATGGAAAGTCGTAGGGTCCTAATACATGCCATAATTATATTCCTCCATGCCATGTTAGAACCCATCCAAACCAAGGTATCCTGTGTAAAACCCCATGACAAACGGTCATAGGCCTTCTCCAGGTCAAGCTTGATCTCCATAATACCTTTCTTTCCCCGCTTCTCCCGCATGGTGTGCATCACCTCTTGGTAGATGATTACGTTATCTGAAATCTGACGCCCCGGGACTAAGGAACTCTGGAAAGGCCCCACGATCTTTGGCAAAAGAGACTTCAACCTGTTAGTTATAGTCTTGGTAACGATTTTGTAGCTTACGTTGCAGAAACTGATGGGTCGGAACTGCTTAATAGTTTCCGGGTTGTTGACCTTTGGGATGAGGGCAACAAGAGTATCATTAAGCCCTTCTGGGAGGCTACCCAAACGGATTGCATCGTTAACCAATTTAAAAATGCCGTCCCCGGCTTCCTCCCACATGTGTTGGTAAAAGCCTGCGTGGAAACCGTCCGGACCAGGTGCTTTGAAAGGTTTCATGTCGAAGACTGCTTCATAAACTTCCTCTTTCGTGACTGCTTTGTTGAAAACATCCCATTCATGCCTTTGCAAGATTGGAAAGGAGGCCTCCAGATGGATTGCATTGGCCCTTCCAGCCTCCTTAGAGAACAGCTTAACGTAATAGCTTCTGATATGCTCCTTAAGCCCACTATCCTCTGTGAGCCAATCCCCGGCATCATCTAGCAGCCTTGTCACGGTGTTGCGTGACTTTCGAATCATTGTGGCCGCATGGTAGTAAGCCGTGTTCCTGTCACCAGAGTGTAACCACTCCTCCCTATATCTTTAATACCAAAGCAACTCTTCTTGATGCAAGATGTCTTCCATCTCGAAACGGAGGCTCTTCTCTAGCTTCCAGAGACCCCGGTGCATATTAACTAGCGGTACCTGTTGAATTCCATTTAATCTGGCCATAACAGTTCTCTTACGCTTATGAATATTACCAAAAATTGTCTTGTTCCAATCCGTGAGACCCATTGCTAGTCTCTTCATATTTGCTACGTAGTCCTGATCATGGCCCCAAAGGCGCTTCACTGTTTCCCGCAAATCAGAGTGTGTCAGCCAGGCTGCCTGAAAAAGAAAATGGCTCGTATTAGTACGGCGGTGTTCATCATCAAAACGAATTAAAAGAGGTGCGTGATCGGAGGCGAAACGAGGCAGATGTACGACTTTCGCTTTCGGAAATCTGAAGGTCCAATCCACGTTGCATAGGGCCCTATCTAGGCAGGCCCCTTTTATTAAATCCACTTGACCATCTTTCACCCATGTAACTTTTGGACCAGAGAAACCAAGGTCGATGAGACCTTCATCAATCCAATTAACGAAGTCCGAGCTCCGTTGGGTAGAGAAAGACTTGTAGTTACTTGTTTCTTCCCGGTTGATCACCGAGTTAAAATCCCCAGCAACCAGCCATGGACAATGAATACCTCTTCCTGATTGTGTAAGGTCCAGCCAGAGGCGGCGGCGAAGGTGGTGCGCGGGGCTGCCATACACAGGCGCAAACATTCAATGGGGTTGTCCAGGTTGAGAAACCTGCAACAGAATGAATTGTGGATGAGTGAAAATCATCGTAGCTGATACCGGGTCTTTCCAGAACACCCATATACCTCCACTGAAGCCAACCGCTTCAACCCGAATCCAGTCCGAGAAACCGAGTTTCGAGCAGATACCGTTAGCCTGGTTGCCTGAAACCTTTGGCTCAAAGAGACAAAGGATGTGGGGTTTGTGGGATTTGAGGAGGTGATTAAGAGCGATACGGAATGACTTCCCGCCTGCGCCCTGGCAATTCCATAGAATGCAAACCATTAAAACCAAAAGATAAAAGGTTAAAACACAAAGGAAAACCAAGGTACTAAAAACTATAAAAAACCAAAAAAGGATATAGCAAAGACCAATTACTGGTCACTTCTGTTCCTCTCAAACTCGCCAGTCTCCTAGAACACCTCAAGGTTCATCACAATGTCACCTTCATCATCCCTCCGGTCGGTTGGGTCCGTATGATTCTATTTTGTCGATTGCCATACTTGAGAAGGGATTTCGCTCGCCTCCTCCCCCGTGAACACCCTGGTGGAACTGATGACTAATCCCCCTTTTTCCCCTCGGACCACCACATGTTCGTCCTCCTCGGCCGCGCGCCTGGTCTGCGATCCCGAAGCTTTACGTTGTCGCGCAGTGGCCTGCCCAGATTCCTTGTTACTCACCCCCGCGCCCCCAAATGGTTCATTCTCAATTTGCTTCTGTGTCGCGATCACATTTGGTCTCCGCTGCCTGTTTCCTCCCGTAGGTGGAACAGTAGATCCCACCTGCGCTGCCGTAGCTGTCTGCCTCGTGGTATGGTTTATTTCTTCCCACTCAGACGCTGCATTTAGCTCATTGGATCCCTCTTCGGCAACCTCTCCGCCTGCATTCTCTGTCTCGTTCCCATTGTCTAAGGGTGCGAATCTGGAAGATTGCATGCCTTTGCCACGCCTGTTGCTTCCTATCTTGCCACGGCCACCTGCATCTTTTTTGGTTTGATCCACTTGTCTCACCGTTGGTCTCCCCCCTTCCTCTTTGGAGCTATCATCCACTCACCAAAAGGGGCTGATCCAATCACAGCTGTTCGGTTTTCCTTCTCATGCACCACAATATTTTCCGTTCTGTCCGCGTCCCCATCATCCGATTTGTCTGCGTCATGCGTGGATTTCCTCGTTTGTAGGCATGCATCCGGTGAATGGCCGTATACTTCACATGAGAAGCACACTAAGTGAATTCCTTCATAGGCAACAGACCTCACCCGATCTTTGTATTTGAACTTCAAGATCAGAGGTCGGGTGATGTCAACCTCCACACAGATCCTGGCAAAATACCCCATTGACACCAGACTTGTAGCCTGATCGACACGGATAGATCTTCCAACTTTGTTACCCAGCTTCTTGAGAAATATCAGGTTATAATACTCAGCAGGCAGACAAGGGATCCTTACCCATACGAGCATTTTTTCTGTGTGATCAGAATAAGGGTCGAAATCTGGTTCCCAAGGTTTCACGATCAGGTAGTGATCTAAGACCATCCACGGCCCCTCGAACATCGCGAATTCGATATCATCAACCGATCCAAACCGCACGAGGAAATACCCGTTTTCGATTGCTATCAGCTCCAGGCTTCCTTTGGGTTTCCACATGGAGCCAAGCCGCCTCAGCAAGTACGCATATCCCACGCTCCTACCCATCACCTTGACGATAAGAGTTTTCTTCCATGGGGCCCTGATCGCATCTATCTCCTTCTTGGTCAGTCGTATCGTAGGGCATATAGGATCATCGTCTTCCTCATCGGAGATCTCATCCGGGGTCATCTCAGTGTCAGCAACCCCCACTGCCGGCATCTACTCGACGCGGCCAGCCGCACTTTCAATGTATGTCTTGCGTGGCGCTTCCAAAGCCAGCGATCCCATCATATCTTCGCTCGATCCATTCATCGGATCATGCGGTCTAGACTCCGCCATCTCTGCCACCGGCGTCTCATTGACAACATCAACCTCGGCCCCCGGCTCTGGCATCTCCACCACCATCATCGAGTGTCCTCCTTCATCAGCAACAACATGTTTTTGTTTCTTCGTGCTCTTCTCAAGGAGATCGTGATCCTCCACTAATCGCTGGCTAGAGAGCCTTTCCATGAGCATTTCCACTAGCGAACCAAATTGCCGATTAAACTGATAAATTGTGAATATTCAATATGTATATATATATATTGTGTTTTTTAGACCCGGGTTCACCTCCACTAAATAATTAAATTGCCAATTAAACTGATAAATTAAAAAATTTTACAATTGTGAATAAAATATTTTAATTATATAAAAAATTAATTTGATGAGTCTAATAATCTAACCCACTTATGTTTAAGAAGTGATGTCCAACAAAATATACATGAAATTTATTTGTAAACTCATTTTAGTATTCTTTTTATTAAGTTTTGAAATAAATATTTAAAATATATTAATAAATTTATTACAAATAAAATATTTTTATGAAAATAAATAATAAAAAAATTTATTATAAATATTATATTATTGTATATTATATTGTAGTGTAAGTATATTAATTATTTTTAGTTGAAATTTAGAAATGGAAATTGAGATTCGGATTGATTGCATGATGTATAAGTTTATATATATTAGTGTAAATATGCGAATTTATTTATATTGAAAGTTATTACTTCTAGAATTATGTTTGAAAAATTCAAATATTATTATATTATTAGTTGATTTAATATTTTATACATAGATATTGTATCTTAAATTTTTTATTAATTTCCATTAATTGCCATATTATTCATAGGGTGTGAATGGGATAGCGATTCTTTGAGTACAATTTAATGGTTCCGTGTGCCACCTCTTAGTACTCAAAAAGTTGAAGTTCTTGCTTATCATGAATGTGAAAATTTTCTACATCTTTAAATAATTGTAATTAAATTGACTGCTAGTTCAAGTTAGAATTAAATTTATGTGTCACTATGGACACTGATTTAGAAAAATACCCGTCGAAAGAGATTGCTGTAAACATAATAGTTATATGACTTCGTGACGTGTAGCAACATGAACTCAAGTGGTCCCTAATTTTTCTCTCTATTTTTATCAACTTAAATTTTTTCTTTTTATTTTTAATTTTTTACAAAGAAAATTAATGTATAAAAATATATTATTAAAAAATTTCACTTGAAAATTTTAAAAGAACAAATTGCACTTTTGGTCCTGTGACTATTAGGGTACTGATAATTTGAGTACGTGACTTTCAAAACTCCCAATTTAAACCTTTAACTATGCAATTATTAGCAGATTTGGTCCTGCCGGCCAATTTTGGTCGGAAAAACATAAAATGTTTCGAATTAATTTGTGATGAGGGCAAAACCGTCATTGCATGTGTATTTATTTGGGGGAAAACTCATGCCGGGCTATTAAACGGCCAATCGTCTGATTAACACCATCTTCACTGCTGCAATTCACTTTGGCGAGAAATTCTCACCGGCGTCCTCGACTGCGTCTCGACTGCTTCTCGACCTCCTCCGCTGGGCTAGTAATGGCTAATTCGTATTCCTCTTCTTCTTCTAATTATGCTAGTGAGTTCTATGAATTTGGAGAAAGGTTTCCAATTGTCCTTTGTAGATGTGGTGAGCAACTGAAAATACGCACTTCATGGACAACTGAGAACCTAGATCGTAGATTTTGGCAATGCTTGGGTGGTAATGTAAGTTAATTTTTTTTCTTTTTGTTTTAAGAAATTAGTTTCAAAACATCAATTTCGTAGGTTTTTTTTTTGAAATTAGTTTCAAACCTAATTTATGAACATCAAATTCGTAGATATTTTCTGTTTTAGAAATTGGTTTAAAACCTAATTTTTTTTTGCAATTTTTGTATTATTGCAGAGGAAGGTGGGATGTGGTTTTATTGATTGGTATGATACTCCAATGTGCTATCGTTCAAAGTGAATAATTCCAGGATTGCTAAAACGCATCAACCGACAAGATGAAGAGATACGAAAATTAAATTTGAAACTGAGAAGTGAACAAGGTTTGAAGTGGATGAACAAGGTTTTAGTAGTCTTGATTGTAATATTTGTAGCAGTAGTTGGTTGTAGGGTTTGGTAATGAACTTTCCAAGTTATGGTTATGTGTAATGGGTGTAGTTTGGTATGTTTTGGTAATGTATGCATTATGGTAACCTTCTGGTAATGTATGAATTATGGTTGGTTTTGGTAATGAATGAATTAGGGTTGGTTTTGGATATATATGTTTTGGTAATGTATGAATTCCAGGTTTGGTTTTGGTAATGAATGTATTGGATATATATGGTTTGGTAATGTATGAATTCCAGGTTTGGTTTTGGTAATGAATGAATTGGATATATATGGTTGGTTTTGGTAATGAATGAATTGGTCAGTTTGTACACTGAGTATATAGTAATGGAACTTGGACAAAATCATGAAAAAAGGCTGCTGCATTACCATTCACAAAAAAAACATTGTAGTTTTAATAGTTTGATACAAAACATCTAAGCCAACCAAAAAGATACTACATGGACTGTTTGATACAAAACATCTAATTCTCAAAACAGAGTCGTAAGCCAACCAAACAAGCACCTAGTTTGCAATCACTCAAGGTTAATTGGTTCACCCTTATTTCCAAAGAACTTGGACTTGAAGGTGGTCTTGCTCCTGGTATAATAAGGGTTTTTCCTATTGGATGGCCTCACTTTCCTTTTGCCCTTGCTTTCCTTGGATTGGATTTGTTCCTGGTCATCTTGCTGCTATGCATGTCCACTATCTGGTAGGTCATCATGGTCATGTTGCTCCTGCTGCTGCTGGTCTTCAGAGGTAAGGTGGTCTTCTTTCTCAGGTTGGTGCTAGCCAGAGACATCTTGTTCCTCATGAGACTGGTTGTGCCCTGAAGGCAAGTGGATGGGGATTTGTCTGGTAGTATAAATTACTCTTTTTTTTTTTTTTTTTTGCTTCAACTGGGACAAAACAAAGAAACAAGACAAGTTAACTTAAGCTTAATACAAAAAAAAATGTAGTTGAATATGTTATGGGAGGCCAAAAAGTAAACCTTTTTATTTGGATTTGTCGGACATTTCCTTGCATTGTGGCCAGATTGCCTACACAGTCCACAATGTAGTTGAATGTGTTGTCTAGACACAAACTTTCCATCTTCTGTCAATTCACCAGCTGACTTTGCCCTTAGCTTTTTTGGCCTCCCAACCTGCATATCAATTTAGTCAAATAAAAGTTCATAGATAGGTCAATCATTAATGACTATGCAATGCATATATACCTTGGCAGAATACAAAGGAGGCAATGGTGGAGTTCTGTCACATTGTGGCCACTCATCTGGACCTGTCATAGGGTTGATACAACCAGCATATACCTTCAAGTATGTCTCTTTGGAGTAACATGGATGGACAAAGTCAGTAACTGCACCCTTTCTATACTTTTTCCATATAGCACATATGGCATGTTTGCATGGAATGCAGTTAGGTCCCACACCCTACAAGAACATTTTTTCACCTCCAGATCAACCTCTTGTTGATCCCCATATAAATGGCCAACTTCAAACTTGAAGAAATCACATTGTGTTGCCAGGTATTTTGCTGCCTCCTTCTCAATTTTCTTCAATTTTCTCACAATTGCAGGACATATCAAAGATTTCCACTCTGCTGCTTTTCGTTTTTTCTCAAAGAATTTACCCATCAACATTTTCCTAAGAACTTCAAGACATTCAATAATTGGTTTGTCCCTTGCATCCCTTATAGATCCATTCCATGACTCACAGATGTTATTTACCAACATGTCACAGTGAGAGTGTGTAGAGAAGTGAGATCAAGACCACTCTGTTGGACTCTTATCACCAAGCCATTGGTATGCATCTTCATCTAAGCCCCTAAGTTTACTTAATTCAACATTGAATGCATTCAAAGTGGTTGCCCTAGCACAAGCCCACAGACAGTCCTTAAGTGCCTTCCCTTGGAAACCTGCCACCTTCATATTTGCATGAAGGTGTTTCACACAGAATCGATTCTCCACACCAGGTAGCTCACTCTCAAAGGCAGGAATCAATCCCTTCTGTTTATCACTAATGAAGCAGTATTCATCTTCAACACTCTTAGTTATTTCCAAATCTGTCTTCAGAAGTTCTAGAAACCATGTCCAAGATTCCTTTTTCTCCCCTTCCACAATAGCATATGCAAGTGGAAATCACTACTACAAAAATACCTTTTAACGTCGGTTATTTTAGGCATATGGCGTCGGTTATTTGCCGACGTAGACCCAGGGGACGTTGTAAATAAATTATACGACGTCGGTTTTTCTAAAAACCCAACGTCGTATGTTGTTTTTTTAAAAAAAATAGAGATACGACGTCGGATTTTTGAAAAATCCGACGTCGTATCTCATTTTTTTAAAAAAATATATAGATACGACGTCGATTTTTTATACAAATCGACGTCGTATCAATTTTTAATTTAAAAAAAAAAACTGTAAAGAGAAGCCGACAATCAATTTTTACAAGCAAAGAAGAGATAATTTGAAAAACAAAGGAGTACTAAAGCATAAAACAGAAAGAAAAAATAGATCCAAGCATATAAAATAGAAAAAAAAAATAGAGATACAAGCATAAAACAATAAAAAAAAATATATAGATATAAGCATAAAACAAAAAATCTAAAGCAAGCAGGAGAGAGATAATTTGAGAGGCATCTCATCCACACTCTCTCTAACTCATCTTCATCCACTCTCATAAGCATACAACCGAAAATCAAAAGCAGGAATCGAAAAAAAAAAATCAAAAATACAAGTATACGTACGGAGCAATATTTGTAGATCGAAGATTCGAAGCAAGCAACCTCCACGCCGGACCTGCTACGCTCGTCGCCTTACAATCGAGGTCGCCGGAGAAAGCTCGTCGCCATACAGTCGTGGTCACCGGAGATAGCTCGTCGACACTCCAAGCTGGAAGCTCGCTCGTCACCGGAGAACGTAGATCTACATCGAATCGTTGTTGTCCAAGTCGCAAGTTGTTGCTGCTGCTGGACGCTGGTACACCGTGACGAAGAAGACGGTGTACTGTAAGAGCGGATGAAGAAGACCATGGTGGAAGAAGGAATGAAGAACGAAGATGATAGCTGCTTTTTCTTTTCTATTTTATGCTTTATGCTTTTGAGAAATGGATGAAGGAGAGCCAGAAAGAGAGTGTGCGATAAGATGTCCAGATCTAGATCTGTATGCGTTAAATAAGAAAAACATTTTTTTTAAATTTTATTTAAAAAATACGACGTCGGTTATCCCGATAACCGACGTCGTATGTCTTTAATTTATTTAAAAAAAATATTATTTCAAACCTACGACGTCGGTTCTAGGGATAACCGACGTCGGTCTTTTTTAATAACCGACGTCGTATGTCTTAATATTTAAAAAAAAAATTACGAACTCGGTTTTTTCGGAGAACCGACGTCGTAACTAATATAAATTACTTTTACTTTATTTTATTGACATATAACGTCGGTCTTTCAAAAACCGACGTTAATTAGGCGACGCAATATCCTTTTTCTGTAGTAGTGAATATACTATCATTGCCATCAATACTAACAGCTGTTAGTAGCATCCCACCAGTTTCAGTTCTAAGGTGATAGTCATCTACACCTATAATTCTTCTGCAATGCTTGAATCCTTGCTTGCTAGCTTCCCAACACACATACATTCTCAAAAATCTGGAATTGCCACTTTCATCACTTAGGTCACTGAGTTTCACAGGACATGTTGTCTTGGGGTTTGTTCTTGATATTTCTGCCTTATAACTCCATATCTTCTTAAAGGTATCTTCCACCTTACCTTGTCTTAGCTTCTTTGCCTTCCAAATAGCCCTATAGGCTTGTGAATTGCTAACATAAAAACCCTCCTGACTGCACACCTTATCCTTGAACTTTCTCATCATCTAATCAGGGTGGTCTTGCAATTCAGTTGACCACCTTTTAGCAACCACAGAAGACTTAACCATAGAATTTTCCCATACCCAAGAACACCCTTCATGTTCATCTTTCATGTTCAAAATCCTCCATGACAGTGAACCAAGTACTTTCCTCAACCCTATGCTCCAAGGACACCCCTCCTGTGTACATTTAACAATCACCCTCCCCTTGTCATTTTTCGGAGTTTTAATCTCTTTGCCATTATTGAAAGCATAATTTTGCACAACTTCTCTAAACTGTTATTTAGATGCAAAAGTCATTCCTAAGCTAAACTGGGGGTCCTTCATGTCTGTTGTAGCTCTAAATATAGGCCACTTACCCTCAACATCACTATCAGAATCAACAATTGACTCCTCATCTGAAAACTTAATTTCATTCTCATCCTTTATCATCATTTTTTTTTTTGCTAATTTGCAGACAAGCATCATCCACAGTTCTAGCTTCTTTTGCTAAGTTTGCAGCCCTCTGTTGTTCTGCAAGCTGCTCATCAACCTTCAAACACTCTACCTCAATTGCATTTTCCTAATCACTTTCTGTCTCTAGTACTTCCATATCAGCATCAATCAAGTCCACCTCATCCATTGTTTCAACCCAAAACTCCAACATATTGCCTGGGTTCTCCTCATTCAATATACATATTACATCCATGTCAGATTGTAGCAACTTCAAACCATCATTCGAAAGGCAATATATTAGTGCTCCTACTTCACAATACCCTAAATTTTTTATCATATCCTTCAACACTTGTAAACAAATTTCCCTAGCTTCCATTCTGTCATACACTTCTACATCACCACCCATATATTTAACCTCACCTACCCTATTTATTATTCCATTATGGAAAAGGAAAACGGAAAAAGGTCCAACTCCATCCCCTGTAAAGAAAGCATTTACACATGCAATAGTCAACATACTGGACCCCACAGACCACAAAGCAATAAAGGCATACAGAAATGGTTCCTAATCCCAGTTTATGCACATGGCATCTTGACAAAAGTATAAATATAGTGGTGGTGCCCACACAACACAACACAATAAGACAAAATGTTCAAAAAACTTGCCCAGAAATGGTCCCCGCAGAATAAAACAACTGTACATAATATATTCTATGCATATATAAAGCCCACGACAAAACCCTAGATATGCAGTAACTGTCATTCTACTCCACACACACAAAATAGTCAACCCAAACAACAAATATGGTCATACACTATCAATTTCATCAAATTTTAACTCCGAACAAAACTTTTCTTACTTAGTTGTAGAGCCATTCCAGTCGCAGACGATGAATTTCGCACTCTCCAAACCCAGAAGATGATGTCCACAATCGATGCTCCAAATGCAATCTGCGATGACTAGTCGAAGATGATGTCCAGTCGCAGTACACGGATTCGTTTCTTTCGTTCGAGCTTCCAATAATCGAAGATGAGGTTAAGTTCTTTGGATTTTCCCCCCAATTCGTTGCTTTCCCCCCAATATACAAGTGTATTGTTGACTGACTGACCGGAAGGTGTTTTCCCCCCAAATAAATTCACATGCAATGACGATTTTGCCCTCATCACAAATTAATTCGAAACATTTGATGTTTTTCCCGCCAAAATTGGCGGGCAATTTGGCCGGCAGGACCAAATCTGCTAATAATTGCATAGTTAAAGGTTTAAATTGGGAGTTTTGAAAGTCACGTACTCAAATTATCAGTACCCTAATAGTCACAGGACCAAAAGTACACTTTGTTCTTAGTAATAATTACATAATGACTACAATTACGAAAAATCTCGAAGGGATAACGACAATTAAAACTGTGAAATAATTAGGGTTTTGCCTATTTATAATATATTATAAATACGGAGATAATACGGTAAATAAATATGCATTAATGCATATTTATTTACCGTATTATCTCTGTATAATGTACCGTACTCTGCTTGGGAATAAATTTTATAAAAGATAAAAATGTATTCGTTAGATGCATGGGGAAAAAAATAAAAATGCATCCCACAATGTTGTTTTTCCTATGTTTGTATCCCAATAAAAACTATCTCATCCCAAACAAAAAACTATCCTAACCGGCAAAACCACCCACGGTGGTGGTTGTGGTTGCGGTGTTTTGATGATGGTGGTGATGGTGGTAATAAAAATCCGAAAATTAACTTGAAAAAAATGAGAGAGAAGATAAAGACGGGAAAATCAAGAATCCAAAAAACGTTTTTTTGACTAAAAATCTAGGGAAAATATTTTCTGCCAAATTTGAAATTGGGTCTCTTTTCTATTGACCTCAATGAATATTTTCCTTGAATATTCAAACACGGGAAAATCTTAAAAAGAAATTCCGAAAGTCATTTTCGAGTTTCCCAACGAACCCTTAATGTATTGTAATTAATATTTATAGGGGCGTTTAGTTTACAAAATGTGCTATCACATTACTAAAAGGTCATGTAAGATTATAAGAAAGTAACTTTATTACCTTTGTATTTAGTTAAAATGGTAAAAATATAATATTATCTTAAAATTCACTACAAAAATTATATATTCAATATAGAAGGGTAAATTTTAAATATTTAAAAGTCATGTTGCAATACCTTAGAAAATATAGGTATTAGGTAATCACATTATCTATCAAAAGCTAAGTAAAAACATAATGACCCGCCCCTCACGTAGAATTTTCTCCCTAGAAGTCAGCTAGGGTTTCGCCTCCTACCTTCGACGCACGGCGAAGGTTCTCCGTCAATCTCCAATATCCTTCTTGTTTCTCTTCTCTACGGCGAGGGCCGACAGTCTCGACGACGATGGAAGCAGCAGCAGCAACCGAGGGTGATGTTAACGTGATGACGCAACATTGGGCAGATATTGCCCTAGAAGAAGAGGATGATGTCTTCGCACCGGTGGAACCGGCCGACGAGGGCGAAGCAGTGGCCGTCCGGGAATCATGGCGGTTGGTGGGTAGGTTCTTGGCAACGAAGATTATCAAGGAAGAGTATATGAGTCAGGTCATGGCTTCGGTTTGGCAACCGGTAAAGGGTGTCCAGGTAACTAAATTACAACCTGGCCTATTCTTGTTTGTTTTCTACCATGAGACAGACATGCAGCATGTCCTGGATGGTGGCCCGTGGTCGTTTGAGAATCACACACTGATTTGTAAGCAAGTTTGGAATGGGGTGATACCGGTCACGGTACCACTTGATACTGTTGATATGTGGGTTCAAGTCCATGAGCTCCCCCTGGGGTATACATCAGATACGATATTGGAGCAGGTTGGCAATTTCCTAGGGACCTTTGTCAAAATTGATGACCGATTTGCGAATGCACCATGGAAAACCTTCTATCGTATAAGGGTTTCAATACCGGTTTTGAAACCGCTCAAACGCCGTATGAAGCTCTTGAAACGGGATAAAACGACATGTTAGGTAAGCTTTAAATATGAGAGCTACATAACTTCTGCTTTTTCTGTGGTATGTTGGGACACCTGCATAGATATTGTTTGAAGGCTCGGGAAGCGGCCATTCCGATAGATAAATATCCCTATTCTGATGAGCTGCGGGCCGGGCAACAGAGGGGACCACGGAAGGTGGGGGCACCGTGGTTGTTGGATAAGGATGGTAAGCCAGTGCAAGTGGCAGCGACCGTGGCTACTGTACTGCCGGGGGACCGACTACCGACCACTCGGTGGACTCGGATTCTGGCCGGCGGGGGCCCGAGCCGCTTGTGTTGGCTTCGGCAAAGAGGCGGCGAGAAGGGGAGGATGTTATGCCTATGGTGAAGTTGGGGAGGATGTTTCAATGACAGAAGTTGTTTCAAAAAACTTGTCATTGGCGGGTACTGGTTCCCAGGCCCGCCCGTCATCATGAGTACCCTCAGCTGGAACTGTCGTGGCTTGGGCAATCCATGGACAGTTCGTGAAGTGAAAGACCTTGTGTCACGTAAGAAGCCCGATTTTGTATTTCTCATGGAAACTAAGGTATGTCGAATACATGCTGAACGTATTCGTGTTGATCTTGGTTTTGATGGTCTTTTTTATGTTGATAGTGTTCGTCTGAAAGGTGGTCTAGCTTTGTTGTGGCGAAAAAATAATACAGCAAGGCTTATTAGTTATTCTAAAAATTATATTGATATTGAAGTAACTATGTCTGGTTTTCCGAAGTGGCGCATGACGTGTTATTATGGCTACCGAGAGTGTAATCGGGGTGCAGAGTCATGGGATTTATTGAAATCACTTGCGCCACAGTCTACTCTCCCTTGGGTCATGGTGGGTGATTTTAATGATCTCCTTTTTCAGTATGAGAAGAGAGGGGGTAATCCGCATCCTAATAGTCTCCTTCGTGGATTTAGGGAGACTATCAAGCAATGTGGTTTATCTCAACTGCCTATGAGTGGATATCAGTTTACATGGGAAAAGAGCAAAGGAACACCAGATTGGATTGAAGAGAGGTTAGACAAGGTTCTAGCATCAGATGAGTGGTGTGGTATTGTGCCTGAAGCAATATTCATTAATTTGCTGACAAGGAAATCTGATCATTCTGCACTCTTACTAGAGACTCGTAATCTATGTCGATGGAATGAGAGAAGTAGGAGATTTCGTTTTGAGATGGCCTGGTTACATGATGAGGGCTGTAGGGAGGTGGTAGAAAAGTCATGGGAAGAGAAAAGGTCGAAAGGGATCCAATAATGCATATCACATTGTGGAAATTATTTGATCCGATGAGGTGGTGATCGTTATCATAAGTTTGGTGAGAAAATTTTACAGCTGCAAAAGGACCAATTACATCTCAGAGGGCGTATGGATCCAGCCTCCCTAGTTGAATTCCAGTGTTTGGAGGAGGTTCTAAGTCACATGGAGACCCAGGAGGATACCTATTGGAGACAACGAGCTAAGCAGCATTGGCTTAAAGGTGCGGATGCCAATACAAAGTTCTACCACAGGTATGCCTCTCACCGTAAGAAAAAGAATACACTTTTTAAACTTATGAATGATAACGGGGAGTGGATGGAAGGAGAGGATATGAAGGATATTATTCTAGATTATTTTGATGGAATTTTCAAGTCTAGTAATCCTGCGAGTGGTAATGCTTTATTTGATAATGTAATGTCGCGGGTTACCCAAACCCAGAATAATTCCTTGCTTTGACCCTTTGAGATGAATGAAGTCAAGGATGCTTTCTTTGCAATGTTCCCTGATAAAGCGCCTGGCCCTGATGGTATAAATCCTGGATTCTATCAACATTTCTGGGATGTAGTTGGGGAGCATATCTCAGAGTTTATAATTAAGTGTCTAAATACCCGCTCATTCCCTGCTGGTTTAAATGATACGAATGTGGTGCTCATACCCAAGAAAAATACCCCTGAAGTGGTCTCTGATCTTAGACCTATAGCCTTGAGTAATGTAATTTACAGGATAATGGCCAAGATGATTACCCATAGAATGAAGCCATTGATGCAGAGCATTATATCTTAGTCCCAGAGTGCTTTTATCCCTGACAGATTAATCACAGATAATATCCTCATAGCAGCTGAAGTGGGACATTATTTGAATAGAAAACAATGTGGGATGGTTGGTTGGGGTGCCCTCAAACTTGATATGGCCAAAGCTTATGACCGTATGGAATGGTCCTTTCTCCATAAAATGTTGCTGGCTCTGGGTTTTGATGACAGGTGGGTGGAGTTAATTATGCTGTGTGTGACTACAGTATCATACAGTTTCCTGATTAATGGCTCTCGCAGTTCCCCGATCACACCCACCCGAGGACTAAGGCAGGGGGGCCCTTTATCCCCTTACTTGTTTATTATTTGTGCAGAAGGGCTTTCGTTATTGTTGCAGCAGGCACAGATGAATGGTCTAATACATGGGTGCAGAGTAGCCAGAGGTGCTCCCCCTATCTCTCATTTATTTTTTGCTGATGACAGTTTACTGTTTTTCAAAGCAAATGTGCAGGAAGCCACTGCAATTAAAGATTGTTTATCCCTATATGAGGCCTCGTCGGGGCAGAAAGTCAATTATCATAAATCAAGTATAAGCTACAGTAAGAATACGAGTTATGGGGACAAGGATACTGCGGCGCAGATTTTAGAAGTAACTCAAGCTCCCAACTTTGGGAAGTATCTTGGACTGCCCTCTTTTGTGGGAAGGAATAAAAAGGCAACATTTGCTTATATTGAGGATAAAATCAGACAGAGAATTGGATCATGGAATAAGAAGTTGTTATCTCAGGCTGGTAAGGATATTCTATTGAAAAGTGTAGCACAAGCTATGCCTACCTTTTCAATGGGTGTTTTTTTACTACCTTCAACTGTCTGCACGGCCATTGAAAGGGTCATGAATCGCTACTGGTGGGGATCAGGAACTAACCGGGGAATCCATTGGAAAGCGTGGGATAGATTATGTATTCCGAAAAAATATGGGGGTTTGGGTTTCAAAGATTTGAGGGCTTTCAATTTGGCAATATTAGGCAAGCAGGCGTGGAGGTTGCTTACTAACCCTGATTCATTGGTATCTCGTATTTACAAGGCCAGATATTATCCTAAGGACACATTTTATGAGGCCAACTTGGGAAATAATCCCAGTTATTGCTGGCGCAGCATTATGGCAGCTAAGGATTTAATATGTAGTGGAATACGACGCCGAATTGGGAATGGAAAATCTACCTTAATTTGGGAACACCCTTGGCTTCAGGACGAACATGATCCTATGATTCAGACTGAGATGCCACCACAGCTTGCTGGAGCCAAGGTTGAGGGATTGATTGACCAGGATACTAGTTCATGGGATCAACATATTCTTACTGATATTTTTCAACCAATTGATATACCTAGGATCCTCAAAATTCCAGTTTCCCCAGAGTATGATGATACGTGGTATTGGCACGGGGATCCAAATGGTTGTTACTCTGTCAAGAATGGTTATAGGTGCATTATTGAGGATTATGAAACTGATAATAATGGGGCATTTGATAAGTGGATCACTCTATGAAAATTAAAAATCCCTCCCAAGTGGAAAACTTTCCTATAGAGAGCTATTAGTGATATCCTTCCCACTACCAATAATTTGCTTATAAAGAGAGTGGATGTTGATCCGATGTGTGCCATGTGTAGGATCATGGGTGAAGACACTATGCACTCATTGGTATTGTGTGACTATGCAAGCTCCATTTGGGCTCAATCCAACCTTCCACTCCCCAATATTATGACAAATATTTTCCATGAATGGTTTAGTGCAATCATAAATGTTCTAGACACTAATGGAATTATTTATGCAGCTGCAATTTTATATCATCTTTGGAGAGCACGCAATGGAGCTGTGTGGGATGCATGTCTACCATGACCGAAAAATGTAATTGCGGCGGCCACTGCCACAATGTATGCATGGCAAAGTATACACAGCCCAACCACCGCCCAATTGCCAGTCCACCACCATGTTGCTGCAGCGCCACTGCCAGACCACCGAATTGCTGCTGCAATGCCGCTGCCGGACCCATCTTCAACTGCCGAACGCCGTGGCCACGCACCAGCGCCCCACCTGGCCGAACAGCTGCCGAACACACTGCCGCACCACCCCGAACCCCTAATCACGATAGTAAGGCCACGGAAATGCTATGTGGATGCCGAGTATCACCAAGGAACAAACACGGCTACGGTTGGGGCAGTCCTACTCGATGCCACCGATCGTTTTATTTCGGCCTTCAGCGCGCCTATCCTGAGCTGTTTTTCCCCACTTATGGCCGAAGCATTCACATGTAAAGAGGCTCTATCCTGGCTAAGGGCACGAGGTGAACAATCTATACAGCTTCATACGGATTGTCAAACGTTACAGTGTTATCTATCTGCACCGGACAACCCATCCCGCTTATACATTGGTTATGCTATTGATAGCTACAGAAGTTATATGTCTGCGTTTAATTCCTACTCTGTCATTTTTATTCCTAGATTACAAAACTTGTTAGCTCATACTTTAGCTACTTCAGCCTTTACGCTTTCTACGGCAATGTACTGGGACAATGTCCCACCCGACTCTATTTCAGTTTATCTATGAATACAACCCATTGGTTGACCTTCAAAAAAAAAAAAAAAGGTAATCACATTATCTTTATTTTATAGTTTTATTTTTTTTTTACATGGCAATAATATTACATTACTTGTGGTTATCACATAAGGAGAACTAAATAATGTTATATAAAATGCTTTAAAAAAAATGTTATATAACATAACTATACTCACATTTTCCCATTACAACAAGGAGTTGTATCATAACGTAAATAAGCAATGTTTAAATAATAGAATCTTTCTAAAATTCTAAATTTTAAAAAACTCTTAAACAACATCTCTGCTCTAAGAACCATTATTAGAACTGATGGGTGTCGGGGTATACCAAGTCGGGCTTGGTAGGGGAGGATAGGCAGAGTCGGCGGGTAGGCTAAGTATGAAGGGCATTGTACTAGTCGGCCAAGTGGGAGAATGTAGTTAGGTTAACAGAGACGTGGGTGAAAGCAGTCATGCGGGCAGGAAGGAATGATGCTTGATGTAGGCGGGCAGGAGGGGGGGATGGTCGAGGGAGCTAGTCGAGTTACCAAACAGAACCTATAAGCAGTCGGTAAGGCGGCCAAGGAATAGAGCCACACAGACAGATGCTTGGCCAAAGTGCCAAGTAGGTGGAGACTCGCTCGGGCAGAATGGGTATACCAGGGAGCTAGGTGAGGGCAGGAGACCGAGTGCCAAAATGAGTCGCACCCGGGTAGAATAGTCAGCCGAGCGGAGGACTAAACGGATTGATCGATCATAGAGAGAGGATTGACCGACTCTGGGGCGGACTCGGGCAACAGTTGAGCTGCTAGCTGTATCTAGGAAGGATTTGGGGCGAATCTTGCGAAAGGTGGAGGAAAATCCATAGGCCACAAGGAAAGAAAATCAACTCTATTTATGGCAGGTTAGGTTTACCTAAATTATACCTTTTTTCTCTTGTATAAATAGCCAAAGAACACCCTGAAAAGGGGATTAAGCTTTCTTACGCATACTCAAGCAATAAAATACTTTTTCGGCGATATTTTTACTTTAATTAATTTTCCGGTAGTGTTGGCCCGCCGTTTGACTATTTTGGTGGTCGATAAAACCAACATTGATGTCGTTTGTGGGGATCGATACAAAGGTCGAATGCAACGCTGCCTAATGGGAGAGCGAGTTGTATTTTAAATGAGGGAGACGTATTTGAAAAAAGAGGTTGATCAAGTCCGAGATTCATTGAAAGTACATGAAGTAGAGTGGAAACTAAATGTGTGCTCAATTATGATCGATGCTTGGATAGATAGAAAGAGAATAAGCATAATTAACTTTTGTGTCAATTCAAGGTTGGGCACAATTTTTTTTAATCTTCTAAAGAATGTTCGATTGAGGCACACACAAGTCAATATATATTTGAGTATGTGGAGCATGACATTGAATAAGTTGGAGAAGAGAATGTTGTTCAAATTGTTATAGATAATGCCTCAAACAACATAGGAACTGCAAATTTGTTGAAGGAGAAGAGACCACAGATTTTTTGAACTTGTTGTGCAACCCATTCCATTAATATAATGTTTGAATGCATTGCAGGTGTGCGCAACGAATTCCATTAATCTAAATATTAATAGTGTAATTGTGTAAATGTGTAATACACTAATAGTCTAATACTTGAATGCCTTGCATGTTTACCAAGGTATAAAAGAGTTCTTGATCATATCAAGCGAAGGGTTTGACAATCTTTATCTATGCACACCATAAAACATTGGCAATGATGATAAGATCATTTACAAAGAAGCAAGCTGAGACATTGTTAGGCCAGGTGTGACTAGGTTTCTTCTGCATTCCTTACTTTACATAGTTTAGCTGATAAAAAAAGATGAATTAAATGCTATGTTTACAAGCAATGGATGAGATAAATGTAAATTTGCCAAAATAATTAAAGGGAAACATGTCTATACTACTGTCTTGAGTCAGTCATTTTGGCAAGGGGTGATTTTATGCTTGAAGGTTTTTGCATCGTTGGTGAATGTGCTTCGTATTGTTGATCAAGATAAGAAACATTCAATGAGATGTGTTTAAGGTGAGCTTATGCAGGCAAAAGAAGACATTAAAAAGTAAAAACTAAAAAACTATGAGCCTATCATTAAAATAAATAAATAATTGAAGAAAAGATGAAAATTAGGCTAGACCCCATCACTACTGAAAATCCTGCTATTTCCGTCCAACTCGTTAGACGGAAAACGGGGGTTATTGGTCGGAAAACGAGTTTCCGACCAACATTCTGTCCAAACTGAGGCCCCTGAAAAATGAACATCGATAATTCGGTCCAACATGACATATTGGTAGGAAGTTTCGTCCAACGGGTCAAAGTTGGACGGAATATCCGGATGATAACCCACCATTTTTAGAATGGGAATTTCCGTCCAACTTTAACTCGTTGGACGAAATATCCAGATGGTAACCCACCATTTCTAAAATGTGAATTACCATCCAACTTTGACGACAGTAATTCCAACCAACCGGTTGGTCGGAAATTGTGACTAACTTTGACCCTTTGGACGGAAATTTCGCATGGTAATCCACCATTTTCATAATGGGATTATCCGTCCAATTTTGAGCTGTTAGATGAAAATTCCGAGCAACAGGTTGGTCGAAAATTAGCAGTAGAATCTAAATTAATTTTTTTTTTTTAAATTTAGATCTTGCTATAATTTTGTTTTACCTGTTGTCAATACAATCTATATCATCAACAAAGTAATGTAAACACCATCTAAATTCAAAATAAAAAAAAATTAAATATCAAAATTTTTTGCAACAAAAAGATAGTTTCGTGTGCATAAATATTTAAGTAGTGCAGTATATTGCCATACACACACAAAAAAATTCATAAAAATATGAAGTACTTAATCTTGATCAGAAGCAGCTTGTGTTTCATCATTTAGTGAGCTGGAGTTGAACAACTTAGGATTTCACTGATGCAATAATGGCGGTTGTGACAAACCAAGTTTTTCCAATCCTATCATCCCATCAACAATAGTTTTTTTTGTACTCACTATTGAAATATGCAATAATACAGAAGTATTCCAATTAGAATTTAATGTACTGCCATGCTCTAAACATGGGCATTAGTAGGCTATATGCTCTAATGCATTGCAAGGCTAATGATTCGTCACAACAATTATGCTATACTAGTACTCTAGAGAGTCAATAACTAAAGTTTGTTGATGTATACACACACACACACACACAATTTAAAGTTGGGAAAATTTAGTGAGATATCAATTACAAACTTGGTTGCTTTGGAGCCCTATTTGGTAATAGTTCTGTTTGCTATATTGTACTTTACAAATTTTGTGGAACAAAATCGAGAGCTTGTATCATAAAATTTTTGTTAATTTCAAAAAAAAATGATTTTTAAAAGAAAAGGGCTCTAGGGCATTTCAAAAAAAGGTATGAAGTTCATGAATCATATCCTATTGCAAATCATTTATACCCACACTATCCACCACCAACACTAGTCAACTAATCTTTTACCTATTCCACAACACCCCCACAAAAGCATCCCAGTTCGATACATCATTTTCTCACAAAATTTAAACAAAAAATCAACTACCATAAAAAGGGTTAGTGAGTGGATTGCTAATAATAGAATAAGTATAGGATCCTGTACCTGGTAGGGTTATATGAAGGATCCCAGAGAACACATATCATCACCAACACCAAATAGGCTAATAAAATCCAATTGCTGACGAAAATGGATATGTTAGCACTTGGTGAGATTTCACCGTTTCACTATGCGTAAATGGAGCATTTGGTGTAAATTATGGTTTAGCACAACATATCACTATTTTTTCTTTGCAAGATTTTCGTTACTCTGAGTAAAGAAATGGAAGAGAAAGGACAGAAGAAAACATCATAACATATCCAGGCAACACAAAGCAAAACTGAAATGGCAAGAGCATTGATGTCTTCTTGTCTTCTCGACTCTTTAGGAAGAAGGTAGTCTTTCACTATTGAACATCAGCTGGAGGATTATCACATTTTGCTGGAGATTTTAGCACTAAAACATTAGCGGGAGATTTTCCCCCTAGATTTTTCTTCTTGCAGGCTCCATTAAATTTTGCCTCTCAAAATTGCTAAGTATACCTTTTATATGGGGATAAATACCGCATACAACATACGACAACGACTTCTCCCATTTTTATCTTATAATAATAATAATAATAATAATAATAATAATAATAATAATAATGATAATAATAATAATAATAATAATAATAATAATAATAATAATAATAATAATAATAATAATAACAACAATAACAACAATAACAACAATAACAACAATAACAACAATAACAACAATAATAAGAATAATAATAATAATAATAATAATAATAATAATAATAATAATAATAATAATAATAATAATAATAATAATAATAATAATAATAATAATAATAATAATAATAATAATAATAATAATAATAACAACAATAACAACAATAACAACAATAACAACAATAACAATAATAACAATAATAACAATAATAACAATAATAATAATAATAATAATAATAATAATAATAATAATAATAATAATAATAATAATAATAATAATAATAATAATAATAATGGATCAGGTGCATTTGTGGCTTCCCGTGCGGTTGTGCAGTTGATTAATGTGCGTGAGTTTTATACTTAATGTGCGTGAGTCTTGTGCTTAATGTGCCTGAGATTTGTACTTCATGTGCGTGAGTGTGTAATGTTAATGTGCGTGGGTTTTGTACTTAATGTGCCTGAGTATTGTGCTTAATGTGCGAGAGGTTTGTGATTAATGTGCGTGACTTTTAACACAATCGCACAGGAAGCTATAAACAAAATAGTCAGACGAAGACGAAGACATATATGATGAAGAACAGAGAGAGGGGAAGAGAGGATTAAGGGAATAGGAAGAGAAGGCGAAGACGTATATGATGAAGAACAGAGAGAGAGGAAGATAGGATTAAGGGAATAGGAAGAGAAGATGAAGACGAAGACGAAGACGTATATGAAGAAAAAGAGAGAGAGAGAGGAAGAAAGGATTAAGGGAAAAAAAGAGGAAGAGAAGACGAAGACGAAGACGTATATGTACAGAAGCAACAGGAGCACATTAACATTACACACCCACGCACATTAAGTACAAATCTCAGGCACATTAAGTACAAGACTCACGCACATTAAGTACAAAACTCACGCACATTAAGTACAAAACTCACGCACATTAACATTACACACTCACGCACATTAAGTACAAAGCTCAGGCACATTAAACACAAGACTCACGCACATTAAGTACAAAGCACACGCATTAATCAACCGCACAACCGCACGGGAAGCACCCAACCGCAATGGAACCTTTCACTATATATATATATATATATATATATATATATATATATATATATATATATATATATATATATATATATATATATATATATATATATATATATATATATATATATATATAAACACTGTTATTTTAAATTTGTAAGTAAATAACAACTCAAAATCACAAAAACTATCCATATACTATACACAAAGGATTTTATATAATAACATTACAATTGTATATTCATATACTATACACAAACACAAATACAAATTAAAAGCTATTATTTTTAAATAATACCTGGATTTGGAATATATTTTGTCGAAAATAACACTAGGTAAAAATGCTAATTTCGAACAAAGAAGCAAATTTTTACAATGGAGAAGAGAGTAAAAATGGAGAAAAGTTGAAGAAAATGAGTTGAAATGCGCAGGTTGAGTCTTAAAGATTCAAATTTCCGTCCAATGTTTTTGTTGGACGGTAATTAGTAATACCTACCACCCAATTTCTATTTCACCTACCGGTCAATTCAATTTTTCGTCCATGTGCAACCGTTGGCCGGGAATTCCAACCAACATTTTTAGTAGGTCTGAACTTTCGTCCAACGCGCAACTGTTGGATGGAATATCCGTCCAACTTTCCGTCCACTTCTATTTACAACGGAAAGTTGTGATTTTTTACAAATTACCGACCAACATTGTTGTTGGATGAAAATAGACAGATTTCCAGCAGTGCATCTTCAATAGATGGCTTTCTTGTTGGATCTTTATTACCATTATAAGGACTCTTTGCTTCATTTGGATGATGATGTTTGTATTGGAAGTTTGGGTTCCTTGAGACATATTACTTTGGTGATATAGAAGTGCAAAACACGGTACTAAAAGGAAGAATTGTCCAAGTATAAAAT
This sequence comes from Ipomoea nil, assembly GCF_001879475.1. Classification (NCBI taxonomy): domain Eukaryota; kingdom Viridiplantae; phylum Streptophyta; class Magnoliopsida; order Solanales; family Convolvulaceae; genus Ipomoea; species Ipomoea nil. Next base: position 1,697,077 of record NW_017619742.1, on the reverse strand, counting down.
GAAAGATCAATTGCAGTAAAAGGAAGTGAGTCTAATGATAAGAGCATCCACATCAGCTTGAAAGATTTAGGAGTTATTTGTGGGCCCCAGCATCCACCTCATTCTCCACTATCTCACTCAATCACAAATAACTCTTCTCCACATCAGTTTGAGATATTTAGGAGTTATTTGTGGACCCCACCATTTAACTCACTATATTTTAATTATTTCTTTATCTATTTTATTTATAAATTTATATTTTATTTCTTTCTCTATTTTACTCCAACATGCCTACGAAATTGTTAAAAAATAATTAAATAAAAGGATAATTAAAGTTAATTACTTAAAATAAATTAAAGTACATAAAAATTAAAATACAAAGCAAATAAAAATACATTGAAGTACATAATAATTAAAATACAAAGCGATTAAAAAGAAATTAAAGTACATAAAAATTAAAATACAAAGCGTTTATGATAAAAGAAATTGAGTAGAAATTGAAAGAATTATAGAAATGAATTGAGAGTGGGATAAAATGTAAAAAAATTGTGAAGACATGTGGTATTTATAGATGAATATATATATTTTTTTTTTTTTTATTTAAAGTATCCGTTGCCAGCAACGGTCGGAAATGTGACCGTTGCCGGCAACCGATACAAATCTGGCCGTTGCTCGGCCAGCAACGGCCAGATTGGTATTAAATGAGAGTGGCCGCCAGCTGGCGGCCACTCTCAATCGCCCAGCCGGGCGCGTGTCGCACACGCGCCAGGCTGGGTGGTCAGTGAGACGCAATTGCGTCTCACTGCTTCTCAATGCTTTATTGTTTTTTTTTTTTTTTTTTTTTTTTTCTGACAATCTCCCTACATTTGCAGGGAGATTATTTCTCAATTATCCCATGTCCACACTAGCTATTATCTCAATAAGGGAAGAATTAATGCTGAATTATCTCAACAATATCCACAAGTGTGGATGCTCTAAGCAATATGGTCCTGGTAAATAAATTACTACTTTCAAAGTTTTCAATTTTTAATACATATTTTTTATTTATTGATTTGTTTATTATATTATTTCTTGATTAGTTAATATTAATTTTGATACTTTAGTATAGCTATAAATAGATATTATTATTTGTTATTTTGTCTTGTATATTATAAGTTATTATTTGTGTGGTGTAGAATTAGTAGACTTAGACTAGTCTATTTGTCAGGAGTTTTTAGCGTTATTATCTTTTAATCTGTGTAATCTTTGTAATCTCTATCAGTTAGTAACAGGTTTGAATTACAATCTCTAATCTGGTATCAACCAGGCTCCCGGTCCTCTCTCTCTCTCTCCACCGTACATCACCGCAAAACTCCTCCCCTCCCTCCTCCCTAAATGTCGATCAATTCATCCGAGAGAACGGTTTTCGCTGCCGGTTTTCCTTCTCCGGCCACCCCAAATCCCCTTGCGTCTGCTAATCATTACGTTTCGATGAAGCTAACCTCCCGAAACTTTCTCTTTTGGCGAACACAACTAATCCCATTCCTACGAGGCCAGGATCTCCTGGGTTTTGCCGACGGCAGCACACCCTGCCCGCCGCCGACTATTGACGCCGCCGTCGCCTCCGGTGAATCCGCGACTACCGGCACCACCACGGGACCTCTCCCCAATCTGGCGCACAAATTGTGGGCGCAACAGGATCAATCAATCTTCTCTCTGCTAATATCCTCCATGTCAGAGGAGGTCCCATCTCGCCGTCGGCCAGAATACCGCTGCAGAGGTATGGCGTTCCATCACCACGGCGCTTGGATCATCGTCGCATGCCCGCTGTCTCAATCTGTTGGGGCAGTTCCAGTCTCTTCGTCAGGGTAACGCGTCGACCACCGAGTACCTAGGACGGGCGGAGCTCCTTGTCGAGGCATTAGCACAGGCCGGGCGCACGCTTTCCATGGCGGAGCAGAACTTGTATGTGTTCGGGGCCTTCGCCTGGAGCTCAAGTCCATCGCTGCCATGCTCACGGTCACCGGCCAACCCATCTCCTTACCCCAGTTGGCAGATTTTCTCCGAGCTCAGGAGTTCATCGTGTAGGATGATTACCCCGCGATGGCCGGCAGTGGAAGTGGTGGTGCTCACACCGCCATGTATGCAGGCCGGACGTCGAACGGCGAAGGTGGCCGAGGTCGCGGTTCGAACCAGTGGCGTGGAGGTCGTGGCCGTTCTAGGCAGAGTCGCAGCAGCGAGCGGTACGGCCGTGGCGCTCCGAGATGTCAGATATGCCAGTCGCAAGGACACACGGCGGTCTACTGCTACAAACGCTATACAACCCAACCGCCGGCTCAGGCTCACGTGGCCACTTCCGGCGACAGTCCAGCGGCTGCTCTGGCAACTCAGGCGGACGGTTGGTATCCGGACGCCGGCGCATGCGACCCCCGATGCCAGAATGCTGACTCACTCCGATGAGTACACTGGCCCCGATGTGCTGCGAGTCGGTAATGGCGCAGGTTTGGCTATTTCACGAGTCGGTCATGCGTCGATCCCATCTGTATCAAAATCATTGTCTCTATCCAATGTCTTACATGTTCCAAATTTATCCGTGCCCCTGTTATCTGTAAATAAATTCACTAACGAAAATGGTGTTTATTTCGAGTTTCATAATGATTGTTTTATTGTGAAGGATTCCAAAACCAGAGCAATTCTTCTTAAAGGGCCAACATTCGGGGGTTTGTACAAGCTTCCGGTCACCCGAAGTCTCGTTGCGTATGTCTGTTCCGGCACCACTCTAGCTGTGTGGCACCGCAGGCTAGGTCACCCGCACAGTGCTGTTCAACGTCCTCTCCTTCAGAGTTGTCCCGTTTTACCAAATAAAGCAAACACCACAATGTCATGCACGACTTGTCACCTTGGCAAGTCGTCACGTTTCAAAGTAGATTGTGTAGAAAATTCTAGCAATAATATTCTAGATTTGATATTTACTGATATCTGGGGTCCTGCACCTGTAATGTCGGCCAATGGCTACCGTTATTTTATGTTATTTGTAGACGAATACTCGCGTTTCTGCTGGTTTTACCCATTACGGGTGAAATCAGACATATATAAAATATTCGAGTCATTTCGTGTGTTGGTAGAGCGCCAATTTTCGTGTTTTATCAAGTCCATTCAGTCGGATTTAGAGGGTGAGTACCAAAAATTTTGTACCATATTCCAAACACTAGGTATTAACCACCGTCAGTCATGTGCTTATACACACGAGCAAAATGGCAGGGTTGAACGCCGGAACAGACATATCATTGAAACCGGCCTCGCCCTGCTTGCCGAAGGCTCAGTACCCCTACAATATTGGGACTACGCCTTTGAAACCGCTAAGTGCCTAATTAATTACCTACCAACTCCGGTATTAAATTTTGAGAGTCCTTACTCCCATCTATACAAACACCCACCGCCATACACCTTTCTACGTGTCTTTGGGTGCCGGTGTTATCCCTATCTTCGGCCATACAATCGGCACAAGATAGAGTACCGCTCGGCCCCATGTGTCTTCTTAGGTTACCCTCCGTCCTTTAGGGGATACAGATGCATAGATCTGACTAGTGGGAAAACCTACATCTGTCGTCATGTCCGATTCGACGAGACAGTGTTTCCGTTTTCCACAAGCCAGACGGACTCCACCACGGCGCCCCCGCCCATGTCGTGGCCTTCCGGGCCCATTATACTGCGGCCCACCCTGGCGGACACCTCGCCTGGTCAAGGCCCAGTCAACACCGGGTCCGAGCCAACCCCGATCCTCTAGCTATCAAAGGGCCCGCACCAGTTACAGCTCGCCGTGTGACAACCCGTTGTCCACCACCTGACTGAGGTCATGTCATGCGCCTCCATCACATGACTCGAGGCACAAACGAGCAATTCCATGCCCTAACTGCAGTCACTGATCCAACTTGTTACTCCCAGGCTGTAGGACACCGGCACTGGCGTGAGGCTATGGACCAGGAGTTCAATGCGCTCATTCACAACAGCACTTGGCGGCTGGTTCCACCAGAGCCGTACATGAATATCATTGGGTGCAAATGGGTGTTTCACACCAAGCGGATCGCTGATGGTTAGGTGGAACCGTGGAACGCTACAAAGCCTGCCTGGTTGCCAAGGGCTTCAACCAGGTAGCGGGCGAGGATTTCTTTGACACCTTTAGTCCGGTTGTAAAACCAACTACGGTACGATTGCTTTTTTACCTTGTAGTCTCTCACAGCTGGACTCTACGCTAGTTAGATGTGCACAATGCGTTTCTCAATGGCTATCTAGCAGAGACAGTCTATATGAAACAGCCACTGGGGTATGAAGATCCAACCCATCCGGATCACGTCTGCCATTTGCAATGCACTCTCTATGGTCTCAAACAGGCACCACGGGCCTGGTTTAAGAGGCTTCATGAATTTCTTCTTCTTGCAGGTTTTACACCATCTAAGACGGATGTTTCCCTGTTTCAATATACTGCCGGGTCTTCCCGAGTGTTTTTGCTTGTCTATGTCGACGATATTATTATGTTGGGCAACGATGCCACTTTGATTACAACATTGTTCAACCACCTGTCGTCCACGTTTAAAATTTGTGACCTTGGCAAATCGGGGTTTTTCTTAGGCATTGAGACCATTCCGACAGATAATGGCTACATACTCTCACAACGACGCTATATGACGGACTTACTTAATCGGTCGGGCATGGTGGATTGCAAGCCACTCAGCACACCCGCGGCTGTCATGCAGCTAGTCACTCCGACCGAGACACCCTATGAGAATCCGACACAATACTGTCGCATTGTTGGGGCCCTACAATATCTGACGATCACGCGGCTAGACCTCTCTTATGCTGTCAACCGCCTATGCCAGTTCATGCACTCTCCAACTACTGATCACTAGGGGCTGGTTAAACGAGTCCTGCACTATATAAAGGGCACAATCGACTAGGGGTTGAGCTTGAGGGCCTCCTCTACTACCGCTATTCATGCCTTTTTCGACTAAGTAGGATGCCCTGTAGACAGAAAGAGCACTAGTGGATATGCCGTCTTTCTAGGTAGCAATCTGGTTTCTTAGCTGTCCAGGAAGCAACGGACGGTGGCCAGATCCTCTACTGAAGCTAAGTACAAGGCCCTGGCAGATGTTTCCGCTGAGGTTACGTGGATTGTCTCACTCATGCGTGAGCTCGGACTGCACTCTGATCGGCCGCCTACCCTGTGGTGTGATAATCTGGGGGCAACCTATCTCTGCGCCAATCCTGTCTTTCATGCATGGATGAAGCACGTGGAAATCGACTATCATTTTGTCCGAGGCAAAGTCGCATCCGAGGAATTTGTCGTCAACTATGTGTCTACCAATGATCAGTTAGCGGACATCCTTACTAAGCCGTTGCCTGGTCTGCGGTTTGCTGCTCTCCGCGACAAGCTCAATGTCGTCTCTCACCAACCTTGTGCTTGAGGGGGTGTGTAAATAGATATTATTATTTGTTATTTTGTCTTGTATATTATAAGTTATTATTTGTGTGGTGTAGAATTAGTAGACTTAGACTAGTCTATTAGTCAGGAGCTTTTAGTGTTATTATCTTTTAATCTCTGTAATCTCTATCAGTTAGTAACAGATTTGAATTACAATCTCTAATCATAGCAATGTGGTGGTCGACTTTTGGTATGGGAACCCCAAACTTGAAAAGACTAGCACTAAAGATTTTATCGCTTACTTCAAGTTCTTCGGGGTGTAAAAGAAATTAGATTTTATTTAGAATTTAACTATTTAATCTTTATCTACTTATTTTATTTAGAATTTACATACTTTAACTCTTCAAGTCTTTAACTATCTAAGGTAATAAATGTAATTATTCTAACAACATGTCTTTCATTTTAGGTACATAAAAAAATGGTTGGAATCTAACTGGCTCAACAATTTAGTCTTTGTCCAATTTAATACAAATTTAATATACAAAAAAAAAAAAGGAAAAAAAAAAAAGCAAAATGTTGAATTATTACTTGCTAGTGATGCAAGTTTGGCACAAGAATGGATTGTTGATAATGAGAAAGTTGATGTTGAAGAGGGAGTGGAATTTGATGAAGAATTGGATGAAGCACTAAGACCATGGAGGAGTTGTAGTTTGATCGAGGGAGCTTGAAGAAGACAACTTTGAATCCGAAAATGAAGAAGAAATTGATGTTGAGTTTGAAGATGATGAAAATCATGTGATAGATCAATGTAGACAGTAAGATGGAGAAGAAAACCTAATTTGAATTGGATGAAGACATCGACTTTATTATTATTTGTTATTTACTTTGTTAATTTGTTTTGAAGTTTGAAGACTTGAGATTTTTTGTATTGATTTCTTTTTTGAATGCTTGAAATTTGAAGATTTTTTGTATTGATTTGATCAACTTAGGGTTTTCTTTACTTGAGTTGGAAGTTTGGAATTAAGTTGATACTTTGTAATTTTGTGGAACCGTGTCTTGATTCTTGAAATCATGTTGTGAGTTTGTGTAATTGTGTTTGATTCTTTAAGTTGATACAATTCACAATTTTAGATACTTTTTAAATTAATATGTAATATTTTAGTATTAATTATTAACTATTAAAATATTAAATACTTTATATTTATTAATTCTTTACAAAGATTTTTAAAAATTGTAAAAAAATTAAAAAATCGGGTGCGCTCAGGGAACGCCGAACAATTTTTTCAACATTGTTTGTGATCATGTAAAAAAGAAGGAATAAACTATGAAACGTATGTGTACGTACCGTACGTATGAATGCATGGCATTTGTACTAATAATTGCATATGTTATGGGTGTGTAATCGTTTATGTGTATTATGTTAAGATGTGTATTATGTAATTATGCATTATATTAGATTATTCGTATTATGACCTTCAAAAAAATTATTCATATTATGTTAGGAGTTTATGTGTATTCTACTATACAATTCTATACATACGAATCAAAGAATTATTTTTAAAAAAGTTAACGATAGAAAAAGAAAACGACATCATTTTGGCCAGGGCGCATAATGCGCCCTGGTGCACGATATAATTTGCCATGGGTGTGAGTGTAGGGTTGATGAAAGTAATGTGGTTAGGATAAGCAGGGACGGATGCACATTGTTACTGCAGGGGGCCTTGGCCCCCCTCCAAAAAAAAAAATTAATAATACTAATATGAGTGAAGGCTTTGGAGAATTTATTAACTGGGTGTCTTGGGCCCTTGGCCCCCCCTCCCCCTCCCCGCACCCCCTCCCAAAAAAATATTAATAGTATATTATTATTTTTGGCCCCCTTCACCAAAGTATTAATCGTTATGCTGTAGAAGCGTGTCCATCTTGCAAGGTAAACACGGTTCTATGTTCATAATTACTGAATTATATGTTCATAATGATAAAGCTATATATTCATAATTTTAGAACTTTATATTCATAATTATTGAACTCTATATTTATAATTACAGAACTCTATGTTCATAATTACTGAATTATATATTCATAATTATAAAGCTAAATTTCATAATTTTTGAACTTCATATTCACAATTATTGAATCTATATATTCATAATTACAAAATTATATGTTCATAATTATGTTCACAACTATATGTTCATAATTTTTGAACTATATATTCATAATAATGAACCATTTTACTATTGATTGCAATGCATCTTGTGTCATCTACTAAGTTGCTTATTTAAAATTTAAGAGATAGTGGATGAGATGACTTAGTTGCAAGTGTGAAGTCTTTTTGTGAAACTGTCAACATAATTGTGCCGAATTTTGATATACTCAATATATTGCAACAAGAGGAGGTCTAGGCATCAACAAGATGAATTAACAATTGGGCATCATTACAAATTTGATATTTTTAAGGGAAAATGGTCAAATAGACCCTTTAACTTTTGATGAAAAAGCAATTAGGCCCTCAAACATTAAAAAGGTTCAATTACACCCTTGAACTCTTTAAAGTTGTATAATTAGACCTATTTACAGGCAATCAACAAGTTAACAGGTAAAAAAAAAATTAATTTAAATTTTGCCCGCTCGTCGCTGGCGACGTTCTGGAAAGTGGCCTACGTCGCATCCTTCCAGGTTGGAAGGAGGCGACGGCGATTGGAAGGAGGAGGCAAACGTCAGAAATATAGGTTTAATGATAAAACAATGGAGTTAGTTATTCTTAATTCATCGTTAGATCCAAAAGAGATGCGTATATCATTCAGAATTGATGACGTTTGCAAGTTGGTAGAAAAGTTTTACCATCAAGTTATGGAGTTAATTATTCTCAGTTTATCGTTATTCTCTTTCAAATTAATATTGGCCCCTCGCACCAACAAATCTTGGCTCCGCCCCGGAGGATAAGAGTTTGAAATAAAAAAAAAAATAATAAAGAGATTTGAGTAGAGATTTGGTGGTTTGAGGCCCCCATGGCCCCATGCGTCTCACCAATTTTTTCTTCTCTTTTTCTCTTTTTTTGCTTTCTGCTCATGTGAACTGGCCTGTTGACTTTTTCCAATTTTGCAATTTCACTTTTTTTTCTGAAGCACAAATTTTTATTTTTTTTTTTGAACATTAGTTGAGATGTAGACATTTTGGTATTTTTAAAAAATTTCTAAAGTTGCATTACTCCCCGTGCGGACATTGATCTAATTAGACCTGGCAATTATCGACACGACCCGTTAACACAATACGAAATCGGACACGAAAATAACGGGTTAGTGTTTAGCCTTAACATGTCCCAGGTCGTTAACGGGTTGACCTGTTAAGGACCCGTTATGTTTCGTGTCTTAACAGGTCAACCTGTTAAACCTATTAAGAACCCGTTTAACCCGTTAATATTATCGTGTTAACCCGTAAACACGAACCCGTTTACACAAACCTGTTCAGAACCCGTTAAGAACCATTGTCATGAATGAGATTAAAAAAGATATCATGAACATGAGTACATGACCAAGGATGAATTTACTAATACAGCAATTATTGATGTTCAACAATATGAAGTTTGAGTTTTTATTGTGTTCCATTTTATTCTAAAACTAGCATGGACTTCTTTAATTATGATTTTTGGATGTTATTTTATTATTTTATGAATGTTATAAATTGAATATTTTTTTTAGTTTGTAGTTTGATGGATTGAATTGTAGGTTTTATTTCTTTTATATATAACTTAACTTTAAATTTTAGTTTTTTTTAATATATTAATAGGTTTAGTGAGTTTAAACGTGTTTCGTGTCATATCGTGTCGACACGACTCAAAATCTATTAACAAAACGTATCTATCGTGTCAACCCGTTTAACCCGCTAACAAATCGTGTTCGTGTACGTGTTACAAATTTGAACTCGTTAACCTTATCGTGTCGTGTTCGTGTTTAGCCTTATCGTGTTCGTGTCATTATCGTGTCGACCCGTTAACGACCCATATACACGAATTGCCAGGTCTAGATCTAATTGATAAAAAGTCTTATTTAAGGCATGAGCTCATTGTGTATAGAAGTGTATAATTTAGTGTGGAGTCAAAAATTATGAAACAAGTGTTGTAATTAGGTCATTGAGTTGAAAGAAGTTTTAAATAAGGGAAGAATGCATTTTTAGCCCTCAATTATTATTTGCTAGCCGTTTTAATCCCTTTTACCATTGTAATATACTTTCATAATTCTTCAAAAAGTTATAGTTTTAACTAATGAAACAACAAAATTATTAAATTCTATTAAAATTTTACTTAGTACAGGTGTATTTTAGTAATACTTTTAAATATTTTTTTAAAAATTATAATCTTCTTTAGTCTCGATTTTTTATTTGTAAAAAAAAAAAATTAAAATTAACAGGTTTGTGTAGGAAAAATATGACCGATGTACCACAATTAAAGATGAAAATTTTAGGAAAGAAGAGTGTCAAGTATCTATTTTGAAGATGAAGAATAAAGATAATAAAATTTTAAAATACAAATATATGAAGTAAAATTTTAATAGAGTTTAATAATTTTGTTCATTTATAGGAGTTAAAACTATATAACTTTTTTTGAAGAGTTATGAGTATATCGCAACAATAAAAAAGTTAGAGACTTATTAAAACAACTAGTAATGAACAATTGGATGACTAAATTTTTTTTTCTTCCTTTACATAAACATTTAAATTTAGAGAAAAGTTTTTTTTTTTTTCAGTTCAAAAATTTAATTATAAAAGTTCAAGTTTGACTTCTATGTAAGTTGTTTATTGACATTTTTTATTTGAATTAGTCACTTATGAACAATATAAATTGATTTACTTCGTACTTTACCAACTAAGGTCACAAGGCAGGTTTCTACTAGACCGCATTTTCAAGTAGCAACAACATGCGTTCTCGTAAATCAAAATAAATATTAAATAATAATTTTAATAAGGAATGTAACCTTGTAACATGATATAGCTGTCAATTACACGTCTACCAAAATTAATGAAAATCCTACTTTCTTTCTTTTAACCTAAGACTTTTAATAATTAAGTTGGAAGATAACCCTGCTATCTCATTTAATTTACATTCTATGAGTTAATAAAGGGGTGTTTGGTACACTATAATTACAATTCATTTACAATTCAATTCTTTGACTTACCAAATTATATTGTTTGATTGGTGAAATTGCAATTCCACGGCAAGTCCCTCTTTTTGTTTAATTGGACTCCATACTTCCTTCTGATGAATTCTAATTCTTCTTATGAATTCTAATTCAGCCTAACATCTATACTATATATACAAACAAAATCCTGAAATTTTAACTTCCCGTCCAATTCTTAAAAAATCTCTCTTCCTAATAAAATGTATTGATTTTTACTTTCCCATTCGTACAATAATTCTGGGTTAAAATTCTATTTTAATATTATAAAATAGTGTAATACAATTTAATCTATATCTATACTTCTATACTATACTATATATAAAAACAAAATCTTGAAATTTTAACTTCCCGCCCAATTCCTAAAAAATCTCTTCTCCTAATAAAATATATTGATTTCTACTTTCCATTCGTACAATAATTCTGGGTTAAAATTCTATTCTAATATTATAAAATAGTGTAATACAATTTAATCTATATCTATATATCTATACTATATATAAAAACAAAATCCTGAAATTTTAACTTCCCGCCCAATTCCTAAAAAATCTCTCTTCCTAATAAAATATATTGATTTCTACTTTCCCATTCGTACAATAATTTCCGGTTAAAATTCTATTCTAATATTATAAAATAGTGTAATACAATTTAATCTATATCTATACTATACTATATATAAAAACAAAATCCTAAATTTTAACTTCTCGCCCAATTCCTAAAAAAATCTCTCCTCCTAATAAAATATATTGATTTCTACTTTCCCATTCGTACAATAATTCTGGGTTAAAATTCTATTCTAATATTATAAAATAGTGTAATACAATTTAATCTATATCTATCTATACAATATATAAAAACAAAATCCTGAAATTTTAACTTCCCGCCCAATTCCTAAAAAATCTCTCTTCCTAATAAAAATATATTGATTTCTACAATAATTCTGGGTTAAAATTCTATTCTAATATTATAAAATTGTGTAATACTATTTCTATTCTAATCTATATCTATACTATATATCAGTGTTGCAAAAATCGCGCCGCTGGCCGCGGCGAGGAAAGCCGGAATCGGCCTCCTCCGCGAGTGCCTTGCTGGCTGAACCGGCGATTAATTTTTATTTTTTTTAAGTTGTAAAGTGTCAAAAGTTTGGCAAGGCATAACTTTTGACTCGGTTGTCCGTTTTAGATAAATATTTTTTTGAAATCGCGTATTTTTTCGAGATCTATCCACCGCAAACTGTCATAGGCGGTTTGGCCTACCAATTTCTTAAAAAAAAATACTTTATTAAATAGTTTCTAAGAAAAAACTCTGAGAACCTTATGTTTTATTAATGAATTTTAAAAAATTTTAATTAAAAAATTGTCCCATGCATTATTTAATAATCTCTCTTTATAATTGGTCAAATTATTTAATTATGGTAAATTAGGGAATAATTAATGATGGTAATAGAAATCCTAGAAGAATATAGAATTGAAGAATATTTAATTATTATTATATTATTATTGTGACTCACGGAATACAATACAAGAATATTTAATTATGGTTAATATTATTATTATGCCTCACGACCATTATATACTAACAGAACTTGAAAAGAAACTAATAATAATATAATAGTAATAATATAAGTGGTAATAATAATATCTAAAAGTAATTAAGTGTTAATAATAATGAGTTTTTTCCCAATTTGGTCCCTTGACTATGGCTCATTCTCAATTTTGTATTTCGACTTTTAATTGCACCCAATGTGGTCCCTTGACTTTTAAAAATTACCCCAATTTAGTATTCCGTTACCTTTTCCATTAATTAGGCGTTAAGTTGGGCGTATTTTGGTCCATTCATCTGTTGCACGTTGTCGGTCATCTCTTTCTTTGCTTTCTTCTCCACAGAGAAGTTCTTCTGCAAACAAACACCAAAAACCCTAAATTTCTTTGCTTTCTTCTTCCTCTATTGCTTACAATGTCAACAACAAACGCCAAAGCTACGAGTTCTTCGCCTCGGCCAGAATCATTTCTATAGAAATCGATTTCCTGTCGGCGTCACCAACTGCTCGGTTTTGGAAGAGCTAAACATGACGGGTACATATGTGACCGGAGCTTTCTTGGACTTAACGCCTTTGCAGGATTTAAGGTCGCTTGATTTATCCTTCAACTTCTTCACCGGTGAGTTCCCTTTGTCGGTCACTAACCTCAGCAATATGGAAGTTCTCAACTTTAATGAGAATGGCGGTTTTACCCCGTGGTGGCTACCGATGAACATCTCTGCAGGGCTGAGAAAGCTCAAGTGTCTGGTGTTAACGGCGTATAAACTCTCCGGGAGAATCCCGGTGGAAATTGGGAGCATGGCCTCACTGGTACGGTGGACCTTGAACTGAGCAAAAATGGCATGGTGGGAAGGATCCCGTGGGAGCTAGGGATGTTACTCAACATGCAACTTCTTGAGCTTTATTACAACCAACTCGACGAAGAAATCCCAGAGGAGCTTGGGAACTTGAGTAACTTGGTGGACTTGGATTTGTCTAGGAACAGATTAATCGGCAAAATCCTGGACTCCATTTGTCGAGAAGGGAGAAGCAGTTCAAGAAAATGGAGGAAGGAAACTGGAGAAAATTGATTGATGTGTGCAGAACTCAAACTTTCATCTATATCTCTCTGTACAATCTGAATTCTATGTTATCAAAACTAAGAAGCGGGAAAGGGAAAGGTTTTAAACTATTACAACTGAAGCTAACTGCTAACTGAATTAACAGAGTTGGTTATGGAGGTTGAGTGATGTGGACAGATTCAGCTTGTTGACATCTCTTGACACCCCCCCCCCCCCCCCTCCCCCCCGGCAAGCTGGAGTGTACAGGCAATGTAGACCCAGCTTGGAGATGAACTTAGAGAAGATAGCAGAAGCAAGGGGTTTTGTGAATGCATCAGCAAGCTGGCTTTCAGTGGTGACATGCATCAGTTTCAGTACTTGCCTTTGTAGTTTTTCCCTCACAAGGTGGCAGTCTATTTCGATGTGCTTCGTCCTCTCATGGAATACTGGATTCTCTGCTATAGCAATTGCGGATTTGCTGTCACAATACAACATAGCTGGTGAATTAAGTTGTACTCCCAAGTCTTGCAGCAAGTAAATGAGCCACTGAATCTCACAAGCTGCAGCTGCAAGGGCCCTGTACTCAGCCTCGGATGAACTTCTAGATATGGTGTGTTGTTTCTTTGATTTCCATGATATTAAGGTGGTGTCAAGAAACATACAGAACCCAGTAACAGACCTTCTAGTGTCTGGACAAGCAGCCCAATCAGAGTCAGTGAACCCCTTAATCTGTAGAGATGAAGATGCTGAGAAGAACAACCCTTGGCCTGGGGTTGTTTTGGTGTATCTCAAAACCCTATGTGCTGCCTGCATGTGTACATCAGTAGGACAATCTAGGAATTGAGATAATTGTTGTGTAGCATAGCTTACATATGGTTTTGTAATTGTAAGATATAACAGTTTTCCCACAAGCCTTCTATATTGAGTAATGTCATCAATTTTGTTCCCAATGGCTTTACTGAGCTTTGTTGCTGTTGCCATAGGTGTTTTGGCTGGTTTGCAATCCAGAAAACCAGTCTCTTCAAGCAACTCTAATGTATACTTCCTTTGGGAGACAGATATGCCTTCAGTGTTCCTTGCTATTTCTATCCCCAAAAAAAATTTAAGTGCACCTAAATCTTTAATGTGAAAGACATCATCCAAGTGGCTTTTGATCTGGTTCACCTGGTTTAAGTTTGGACTTGCAATCACCACATCATCAACATATACAAGTAAAGCCACAAAATCATCTCCTTTGTCTTTTGTGAACAAAGAGGAATTTGACACAACTTGTTTGAAACCCATGCTTAAAAACTCTTGGGTAAGCTTTAGATTCCACTGTCTACTAGCTTGTTTCAATCCATAGAGGGATTTAATTAGTTTGCATACCTGGCCAGGTTTGGGAGATATAAAACCAGGGGGCATTGTCATATACACTTCTTCATTTAACTCCCCATGGAGGAAGGCATTATTCACATCTAGTTGATGAAGATTTCATCCTTTGATTGCAGCCACCCCAAGCAAAACTCTTATTGTAGTTATCTTTGCCACAGGGCTAAATATATCTAGATAGTCTAATCCAGGTGTTTGAGTGTAGCCTTTAGCCACTAACCTAGCCTTGTATCTTTCAATGGTCCCATCAGCTTTAAGTTTGGTCTTGAAAACCCATTTGCAGCCTATGGGGACTTTAGAAGGTGGGAGATCAGTGAGAATCCATGTATTGTTTGCCTGTAGGGCAGCAATTTCTGCTTCCATAGCTTTCTTCCAGCATTCTTTCTTAATGGCTTCATTGTAAGTTTTTGGTTCTTTGGCATCCAAAGCATTGACAGCAAAAACCTTGTATGCTTGTTATAGTTTTTCATAGGACATAAATTTGGAGATGTCATGTGGGGAAGATCTCCTGGTAGCATTCTGACATGCATAATCAGTAAGATAGGAAGGTGTGGTTCTTACTCTTGTTGATCTCCTTGGTTCTGGAACAGATATTGAATCTGCATTAATAGGTTCACTGTCTTGGGCTGGAACTGCTGGTGGAACCTCAGGAAAATCATTCAAGCTAGGTGGAATCTCAACAGCAGTAGGCAAAGTGGTGCCTTAATCAGAGTGGGGATATGACACATCTTCAGAGGGTAGAATCAGGCTAAATGGCTGCTGAACCTGAGAACTTTGGAAAGGAAAGATGTTTTCATAGAATGAGACATCTCTAGACAAAAACAAAACAAAAAACAAAAAAAAAAAAAAAAACAAAAAAAAAAAAAAAAAAAACTTCTTTAGTCTGAGTGTCCATTAGCTTGTAACCTTTCACACCACTAGCAAATCCCAGGAAAATACTTCTCCTAGCCCTTGGAGAGAACTTGTCCCTTTGACAGTTAGGAATAGCAGCAAATGCCAGGCATCCAAACACTCTAAGGTGTTGATATTGTGGAATCTTTTTAAACATTATCTGGTATGGGATTTGATTACATAAGGCTGCAGAAGGGAGCCTATTTACCAAATATACTGCAGGAATGATACAATCACCCCAGAACTCCTCAGGAAGACTAGCTTGAAACCTCAAAGCTCTTGCCACAGATAGGATGTGGCCATGTTTTCTTTCCACAATACTGTTCTGCTGAGGGGTATAGACACATGATGTTTGGTGAACAATTCCCTTCTTTTGATAGAATTCTTCCATCATGAACTCTTTCCCATTATCAGATCTCACACACTTGATGTTCTCCCCAAACTGAGTATTAACAAGCTCACAGAAACACTGCATAATCTGCTTTACTTCACTCTTCTTCTTCATGAGATAAACCCAAGTGATTCTGCTATGGTCATCTACCAAGGTTAGGAAATATTGATGACCATAGATAGTTGGAACATGATATGGTCCCCATATGTCAACATGAATCATATCAAAATAGTTATTTGAAATTGAAGAACTAGGCTGGAAAGGTAACCTTCTTTGCTTAGCCAAATGGCAACTTTCACAAACTGTAGGTTTATCATTACAGACTTTATTATCTAGAGTATGTAGGACACTTATTTTTCCTTCAGAAGCATGTCCTAGTCTAGCATGCCAGAAGTTACAAGCATTTACTATAGGAACAATAGCAGGTTTACATTGAGTGAGAACAGGAAAAACAAGGTGATAGAGGCCCTTCTCCAGCTTAGCCATACCAATCATCTTCCCATGTTGATCCTGTATAACACACTGATTAGTATGGAAGAGTGTGCCACAATTAGACCCCTTTCATAAGGTCTCCCAAGGAGATCAGATTATAATGGAAGATGGGGACACACAACACATTCTGCAAAACCAAATCAGTAGATAGATAGACAGTCCCAATGTGTGAGACCTCTGCCTGATGTCCATTTGGTAGATCTACATAGATCCCTTGTACTTTCTTGGATGTGTGAAGTAAATGGATGCTACAAATAATGTGGTGTGTAGCACCACTATCAATTATCCAAACTGATTCAGGCTTAGCTAAATTGGTGTGAGTATTAGCTATTTTACCTTCATGTTGAGCATTGGGGATGAAGTTGGCTGCTATAGTATTGGCATGTGGGGTGGGATCAAGGGGAGTATTAGCCTTGACTCTCTCTTGTTGTTGCATGAACTCCAAAAATTTTCTTCAATCCTCTTGAGTGAAGGATGAATTAGTCCTTGGATTTTCAGTGTCTTGCACAGAACTCTGGACTTGGGTAGAAGACCCCCACCCTTTGTTTCTTGGCTTCCAACCTGGTGGATAGCCATGCTTCTTGTAGCACTTCTCCACAGTGTGCCCTGTATAACCACAATAACTACATACAGGTTTCTGCTTCGGATTAGAGAAGGTTCTCTTACTGCCATCATCTGCTTTTGTAAAGAAAACATTTTCCCCTGTAATGCCATCTCCCAGAGCACTAGATTCAATATGTATTTGCCTCTCTTGTTGTGAAATCATGGAAAAAGCTTCACCAACATCTGGGAGGGGTTTCATCAGCATGATCTGATGCTTGGTGTTAATGTAACTATCATTCAAACCAGTTAGGAATGCAGAAAACATATCATTCTCTAAATGTGCCTTCACTTTTTCAGATAATTTGTTCCCACATTCACAACCAGTAGGGCATTCACATCCAGGAATAGTTCTAAGAACAAGAAGTTCATCCCACAGTAACTTCAATTGTGTAAAATAATCATTTATGGTAGAGTTACCTTGCTTCGTTTGATAAATTTGTGACTGGATTTCAGCAATTCTGAATATATCTTGCTGGCTGAAGCACTTTTTCAGGTCTTTCCACACTCCTTCAGCAGTATTGATCCAAAGAACACTTCGAGCTATAGTGGAAGAGACAGCCATAAGTATCCATGACAAGACCATCGTGTTGCAGCGCTCCCAATAATAATATCTTGGATCAAGCTTGCTCGGAACAGCCACATGTCCTCTTACAAAGCTCATCTTGTTCTTGGACATCAAAGCCATCTTCATAGCTCTGGCCCAAGAATGGTAATTAGACCTTCCTTCCAGCTGCACTGTAACAAGCTGTAGGGTTGGGCTTTCGTTCGGATGAATGTGAAGAGGATTCGTCAGGTCGTTCGGGTCGAAACTCCCAATCGGAGTCGGAGCTGGATTTAGAATAGGGTTTGGGCGGTTCTGATTCGCACCAAATGAACCAGCTTGGTTCTGGTTTCCTTCTGCTTGATTTGAACCTGCTTGCATAACCACATTCGCAATTGGTGGTCTCCAAGCCATTACTGCTCTGATACCATGTCGAGAAGGGAGAAGCAGTTCAAGAAAATGGAGGAAGGAAACTGGAGAAAATTGATTGATGTGTGCAGAACTCAAACTTTCATCTATATCTCTCTGTACAATCTGAATTCTATGTTATCAAAACTAAGAAGCGGGAAAGGGAAAGGTTTTAAACTATTACAACTGAAGCTAACTGCTAACTGAATTAACAGAGTTGGTTATGGAGGTTGAGTGATGTGGACAGATTCAGCTTGTTGACTTGAGGGTTGACTCTTATCTCTTGACACCATTTCCTGTCTTCCCAAGCTACAAGTCCTGCAAGTTTACAACAATACTCCCTCTGGCCAATTCCCGGCCAACCTGGCTAACTCCACCACCTTGAGAATCTTGTCCCTTTACGCCAATTCCCTATCCGGGGAAATCCCAGAAAACTTTGCGATGTCATATTCTCTGGTTGTTTTAGACTTGTCGGAAAATCAATTCTCTAGAAAGCTACCACCAAAGTTGTGTAACGGAGGTAAGTTGACGTGCATCCTTCTACTCTAGAATATGTTTTCAGGGGAATTGCCAGCAAGTTATGGGAATTGCCAGAGTGTTGTGCAGTTTAGAGTGAACTATAATCTTTTAGAGGGTAAGATCCCAGAACCCATATTTGGTGTCCCCACGCTTCAATAATTGACGTGCGTAATAACAGGTTCAACGGCTCAATCCCCATAACTTCTCTATGAAGAAAAAAGCAAAGAAAGAGACGATCGGCTGCGCGCAACAGATGAATGGACTAAAATACCCTCCAACTTAACGCCTAATTGATGAAAAAAGTAACGGAGGACCAAATTGGGGTAATTTTTAAAAGTCAAGGGACCACATTGGGTGCAATTAAAAGTCGGAATGCAAAATTGAGAATGAGCCATAGTCAAGGGACCAAAATGGGAAAAAACTCTAAGAATATTAACGTAAGAATTATAACATAGAATAAATCGTAATAATTAATAACTATAGTCTAGGATTAAATTTGGAATTGTCAGGAAAGATAAGCGACCTCGGGTGAAATTAACTCTTAAATAATTATATATCGATTTAAATATTCTTAATATATTACAACAATTTCATTTCGTGCATCGCACGGGTGAAAATACTAGTTGAAAGGAAAAAGATAAGAAAGTGATTTTTTTGCCCTTGATTATTATTACACAATGATATTTTAATCTTTATATTACTTTTTTCCTTCTTATTCCCAATAATTCTATTCATCCCTGCCGAACAATGTAATTTGAATGGCTACTTTACTCTCACCTTATTCTTTTTCCAGCAAATTACAATTATTTTTCCCCTTAATTCTCCCCCAACAAAATGTAATGTAAAAATTTACTTAAAACTAAAAGGGTGTAATAATTACAATAAATTGTGTTATTCAAACTCAAAAAAAAAAAAAAATCTCTCCTTTCTAAATCTTGAACATACTTGTTGAGGTGCATGGCATGGGGCTCGTGAGAGGAGAAATTGGGCAGAAGGCGGGCGCTGTCTGTCATGAAGAAGAAAAGGCCAAAATTCCCTGCCAGACCAAACTAACATAAAGTACGGACCGGACCACAAAGCTAAGGTAAGGAAATCGAAACGCATACCTATAAATAGGCTTTGTGGTCAGTTTCTTTGATCCTCTTCTCCTTCCACATACCCACCATTTCAGGCGTTTTCTTCCCTTCCTTCATGTGAAGATCAGATCAGTTCAAACACCCGCATCTCTTGTAAGAAACAAAATCTTAATTCATTTCAGTGTTTTTGGTGTGTACCTAGCTGCTCTCACATATGCTAGCTAGCTAATTCTCTGTGCAATAATCTTGGATTTCCATAAATCTTTGATCTCAAGTTCTGGGTTGTTTTAGATCTCTGGCAAATCTTTGATCCATGGTGGGTTTCTTAGAGCAGTTGAAGAAATGGGCACTGATCTTCTGTGCGATTCTTCAATTGGTCCAAGGATTTTATCTCCCGGGAAGTTTCCCTCACAGGTATGATATAGGCGACCAGTTATCTGTGAAGGTGAATTCTTTAACATCAATCGAGACAGAAATTCCATACGGCTATTATAGTCTGCCATTCTGTAAGCCATTAGAGGGCGTGAAGGACAGTGCTGAAAACCTTGGGGAGCTCCTAATGGGAGACAGGATTGAGACTTCTCCTTACAGATTCAAAATGCGTGTGAACGAGAGCCAGATCTTTCTGTGCCAAACCAAAGCGTTATCAGCTAATGAATTCAAGATTCTCAAGGAGAGGATTGATGAGATGTACCAGGTGAATCTGATTCTTGACAATTTGCCAGCCATTAGGTATATGACCAAAGATGGGTTCCTTCTTAGATGGACGGGGTACCCGGTTGGAGTTAAGGTCCAAAACTCGTATTATGTGTTCAATCATCTGAAATTCACTGTTTTGGTTCACAAGTATGAGAGGACCAGTGTGCCTGGTGTGATTGGGGCTGTGGATGGGGCAGAACTCATAGCAACAGATGATAAAGCTAGCAAAGAAGTTGGAGGGTATATGGTGGTGGGATTTGAAGTAGTGCCCTGCAGTTTTCTGCATAATCCGAAATCGCTTGGGAATCGAACCATGTATGCTGTGTATCCTACTCCGATTAAGTGTGATCCGGCTATGGTGGCCATGGTGATCAAGGAGGGGCAGCCGTTGGCTTTCTCGTACGAGGTGACGTTCGTGGAGAGTGACATTACTTGGCCGTCGAGGTGGGATGCGTATTTGAAGATGGAAGGGGCTAAAGTCCATTGGTTCTCTATCCTCAATTCCTTGATGGTGATTACATTCCTAGCAGGGATAGTTTTGATTATTCTGTTGAGGACGATCCGGAGAGATTTGGCTCGGTATGAGGAGCTGGATAAGGAGGCTCAGGCTCAGATGAATGAGGAGCTATCGGGGTGGAAACTGGTGGTTGGGGATGTGTTCAGGGCTCCCGAGAGCGTGGAGCTTCTGTGTGTTGTGGTGGGGGATGGGTGCCAGATTCTGGGAATGGCGGTTGCCACCATTTTCTTTGCAGCTCTTGGGTTCATGTCCCCGGCTTCTCGGGGCAGCTTGATCACCGGGATGCTCTCGTTCTACCTCTTGTTGGGGATTGTGGCAGGCTATGTTGGGGTGTGGCTGTTGAAGACCATCAACTGTGGCGATCCCACCGGGTGGTTCTCGATTTCGTGGAGAGTGGCTTGTTTCTTCCCTGGAATTGCCTTTTCGATCCTCACAATCCTCAACTTGCTCCTCTGGGGAAGCCAAAGCACGGGGGCAATCCCGCTCTTCACTTACATTATTCTACTTCTCTTGTGGTTCTGCATCTCGGTCCCATTGACTCTAATGGGTGGATTGATTGGAACCCGGGTTCCCCACTTGGAATTTCCCATCAAAACCAACCAAATCCCTCGGGAAATCCCCGCCCAGAGATTCCCAACATGGTTTCTAGTCATAGGAGCAGGGACGCTCCCCTTCGGGACTCTCTTCATCGAGCTCTTCTTCATCATGTCCAGCATATGGCTAGGCCATGTCTACTATGTCTTCGGGTTCCTCTTCATTGTCCTCATCCTCCTCGTGCTCGTGTGCGCTGAGGTTTCGCTCGTCCTCACTTACATGCAACTATGCGTGGAGGACTGGAGGTGGTGGTGGAAGTCATTCTTTGCGTCGGGCTCAGTGGCCCTCTACATCTTCCTCTACTCCATAAACTACCTAGTTTTCGACCTCAAGAGCCTCAGTGGACCTGTCTCGGCGATTCTCTACTTGGGCTACTCGTTGTTGATGGCGTTGGCTATCATGCTCGCCACGGGAGCCATCGGCTTCCTCACCTCCTTCATGTTCGTGCATCGCCTTTTCTCATCTGTCAAGATTGATTGATTGATTCATTCATTCATACCTTTCAGCTCTTTCTTTAAGTTCTATCTATTTATCTTAGTTTGGTTTGCAGTGCAATAATGGACAGTATGTTGTTTAGAGTTGCTCTGTCTGTCTGTTGAATATTGATTGAGATAGATGAACATTATATTGCTGCTTGGTGGACTAGGAAGGATTACATTATACTATTATGTATGACACACATCAAATGCATATATAAATCTGTTCAATGCCTGCCAACGTGTACGTTTTCTTCTTTTGTTTTTTCTCTTTCCTTATATATATATTTTTGTTATCTTTTACTATTTCCATTTAATCATTCTACAAGGACTCTATTTTTTACTCCAAATATATATTCGGTTATGTGTCT
>NW_017619742.1:1597500-1670000 GCF_001879475.1 Ipomoea nil | reverse complement strand
TTGTATGATTTTGAGTGGTGTTCTATGTGTATGATCAATGTTGCAAAAAACGTTAGGCGCCCACTAGGCGACGAGGGGGCGTCTAGGGCGCCGATTTTTTTATTTTATTTTATTTTTATTTTTTAGTTTTTTTTCAAAGAAAAATTAAACTGAAAATGGTAAAAATTCACTAAAATAAAACATAAGGTTTCTCTAGTTTTTTCTTACAAATTATTTACGTAAGTGGTTGTAAAATCATTCAAAATATTGTTGAAACCATCAAAATACATATAAAAAAAAAAATTAAAATTAAGAGCAAAAGAAGCATTTTTTTTGAAGAAATTAGAGGGTCAAACCGCCTTTAGCAGTTTGCGGTGGATAGATTTCAAAAAAATACACAATTTCACACTTTACAACGCAAAAAAAAAAAAAAATTAATTAATTAAACGCCGATTTAGCCGGCTAGGCGGTCTAGGTGGCCGCCTAAACCGCCTAACCGGTCGACCGTGGAAGAGGCCGATTCCTACCTTTCTCGCGACGGCCGGTGAGCGTCTAGGCGTAATTTTTACAACCATGTGTATGATCATACAAGATTTAAACGATAATACACAGTAATTTTATAACAATATTTAAAATTTCCCGCATAAATTTACATAATACTGAGTAACTTTATAATATTTTATATTTATTAACTAATAATTACCCAATATAAATTTAACTAAATTGGAAATTAATGGAATAAAATCAACCATGAAATTGGAGCCCTAATACTTGATTGTTCCTCCTCGCTAGTCGCCAACTCGCCATCGTCTCCTGGTTACATCCTAGAGAAGAAGCTCTAAAACTGTTTTTATAAGGAGGTATCAAATCCCTTACCCATACCCATATGTATATATAGATAATTTTTTATATATTTTTTTTTTGTTTATATTTCTATTTTTGGGTGTTTCTCCATTGGTGCAGATGATGTTGGACTCTCTTAATTTCTGGAAAACATTTCATTTTTCATCTTTCATTGTTAAATAGTTCAAGCCTTTCTTGTATTCTGTTGAAATTGTTTATGGAGTTTTGAAATCTGAGGGCTGTATTGAGTAACCTTTCTCATATTGCAAGTATTTCAAAGACCCATTTGATTTTTGGGTGAGATTTGGGGATGGATGGTTGTACTTTGCATTACAAGCTCAATCTAATAATCCAATTATCACTGTTAGGAAATCTTGATCCATTATTAGACATTGGATTTAGAGAATTACACCCTATGTGATGGGCTCTTTGTAGGCACAACCTAAGAAGCTGCTAAATCACCTTAATTTACCTTTTCATCATCTTATTCGAGTCGGGGTGTGAGGGCCTTTGGGTGAGGGATTTCGAGAGAAATGGATAATGTTCTTGCAGTTGTATACTTGTATTGCAGGGGGTGTACAAGTGATTGTTTGGAGGTCTTTTTGTCTCTTTCAATTGTTGGAAACTTGATTAGTCTATTCATAATTAGCAAATTCAATAACTGTATCATTCCTATAGTTTAATATGCTTTTGATTTCCATTTTCTTGTGACAAATTGCAGATGATTGTTTATAATTTCTATCTTCTTGCAATTGCAGATGATTGATTATAATTCACTCCATTTTTAGTTTCTTAGAACTAAACATCTTCACTTCATCACCTTTTTTTTTCTTCTAATAATTACACATTTACACTCTTTAGTACCAAGAATGAGATCGGTCATTTGCACTCCATTTAATTGGTTTGTTTGTTAAGTTAATCGCGGGATGTGCCTCAACTAGTTTACAGGGTCCCAAAGTTTGTTTGTTAATTGATCCCCCTCGGGCGTAGTTCAACTCAAGAATTCTTCTAAGGTAATTGCCTTGTGTCCTTTGAGGCATGTCTTCCTGACCTTTTAGTGCAACTAGCGGAGCTTCTAAGAGTTCTCCTTTAATAAAGCTTGCCATCAATAGGAATCTATATATATATATATATATATATATATATATTCTTGATGTCGAGATCAAATACCTTTCAAGGAAACTCCATATCCCATGCATGCATTTGAAGGGGAATAAATTCTGTCATACTATTTGTTTTGCTCATGCATGAAAATACAGTAACTGAATTAGGGCTGATAGTTTATCTGTGCAGTTCTTGTGGTGCCAAGAAGAAATGGGTAGTGAAGGAGGTGCGATTGAGAAGCAAAGCTCAGCAGCTGCTGGGAATCCCGCAACATCTTCATGCAGGAGAAAGAAGTCTGAAAACGCTACTTTTGTAGAGGATGTGCGAGATCACATTGACGAATTCATAAATGCTTCCATGGATGAACACAAGACGTGCTTCCAGAAGACTATCAAGAAGGTTAGTTATTAGTTACCTTTTTGTCATTCTCGTCGTTATAAATTCGTTCATTGTTAATGGTAACGCGATCTCACAGATGTTTGGAATGTCAAAAGTTGTCGCCGAAAGGAATGCTGAAGTGAAGGAGGTTGAAAGCTCACTTCCTCTCCGAACAGTGGTATCTGACTAGAAAATTTCCCAGGCTTTTCTCAAACAATTTCTACTTCAAAGGTTCTTGAAATAGAAGGTGGTTTTCCTCCCATAATGTAAACAAGCAAATTTTTCGGGGTGTTTTCCGTTGAAACTTTTATATACTTTCAAAGACTTTTAACTGATGAATTTTAAATGACTTTTATATAATCTAAATGACTTTTATATAATCTTTTAAACTTTGTTCGTATATCTATAAAAGTTCATGATATAACTAATAAAAATATTTCTTTGAACTAAGCAAACAACTAAGTTTGCCAATAAATGTTTAATGATTTTATAGAACTCTACTACTTCAAATTCATCATCTACTTATTCTTCCTCCCCAACAACCTTTTCAATTTCATTATTGTTGCATTATGTCAATTACCTAAACGGTACTCCATATATTAAATAATACCTATAAACAAAATTATTTATATGAAACAATACAAAAATATATATTTTTTAAAAGTAAAATAAAGAAAAGATCTATTAAAAAAATAATACTAATAATAATACTTCTAGTAAAAAATACTTAACAATTACCTTTAAAACATAAAACAAAATTTATGAACTAATAATAATAAAGAAAAATGATCCAATAAATTCATAAATTTTACCTGAAAAGTCAATTAACTCCCTAAACTTTTAAAAAAGTGCAATTACACGTTTACACATTTTAACATGTTATATTGAGGCAATAAAGTCTAAAAATCGGTAAATGACTTACTGTTACTTGCCATTAAGGTTCCAACATAAATTTTATCTATCTCTGGCGGCCGGCGACAATCAAACTGTTGCCGATTACCAGAGAAGGTGACCAACTGGTTGCCTTCCCCAGTAGAGCAACTAGTTGGTCACCTAGAGATGGCGACCACTAGGTGGTTGCCTTCTTCGGCGAAAGGCGACCACTAGGTGGTTACCTTCTTTGAGATGAGAAGGCTAATTGTTCACCTTCTCTACGGAAGGCGACCAACTAATCACTTTATCGGGGAATATGGCCAGTTGGTCGTCTTCCGCTGGAGAAGGCGATCAACTCGTAGATGGCAACCGGAAGCAGTTCGACCATCATTAGAGATGAATAAAATTGATGTCAGAACCCGAATGAAAGAATATAATAGTAAGAATATAATAGTAGGCTAATAGCAGGTTATTTACAGATTTTTTTTTTAACTTTATCGCCTCAATATACCATGTTAAAGGGTATAATTACATTTTTTTAAAATTTAAGGAGCTAATTTACTTTTGAGTTAATTCTACCGGAAATCCATTGTATTTGGTGACAATTCCAAATTTAATCCCAGACTATCGTTTTTGCCATTTTACATCCCAGACTATCCTTTTTTGAATATTTTTAGTCATTTTCATGATTTTTTCTATTTTTAGTAAGAACATTTTTGTTTCTTCATATTTTTCTTTTGTTATTTTTCCGATTTCAACTAGTTTAATTGGTTTGAAACTTTACTAAATATTGGTTGAAAAATATAGTTACTAAAAATCAGAGGTTACCTAAAATTCTAAATTAATTAAACTGGTTGAAATTTTGAAAAAATAACAAAAAATAAAAATATGAAAAGACAAAAATGTTCTTACTAAAAATATAAAAAATCATACGAAGGACTAAAAGTGTACCAAAAACGATAGTCTAGAATGTAAAATGACAAAAACAATAGTCTAGGACTAAATTTGAAATTGTCTTTTGACAAAAACGATAATCTAGGACTAAATACACTTTACTTTTTAAGTAAAATTTACAAATTTATTTGACGTATGAACTTGCATTTTGACAAATTGAACGTTATCCAAAGATCTTATCATAACATAGTTATTATAAATATATCCTTCTTTGTTTTCATGTTCAATCGTTCCAAAACATTGAAACAAGGATCACTATCTAACCATTTTCTTTTTTTTTTGCACCAAACTATGGTTATCGACAACAATTGAATGAAGAATATCAACTACTTATATTTGTGAAGAAAAATCTACATAAATTATAATCTGAAATCTGAAAATCTATAAAACTCAATAAATTTTTTAAATAACGATAGACTAAAAAGTCTAGATCAAATACTTTTCAAATCAATAAAAATTTACAAGTCTTGATTGAACACACCCCCTTAATTACTCTGTTTAGTGTCTTACAATTGGTTGCAGTTAGAACTTGAAAGATTCAATAGAGTAATATTTTCACAAGAATTCCTGTACAATCAACTTCAAGATTACTGAGATTTTGCAAGAAAACAAACCCAATTAAATCTATCTGCTGCTGAAGAATCATCAAAGTAAATGGCATGCATGAATATCAACAATATTTATATAATATAAACTATAAAAAAACAAAAATTAAACAGTGAAGGCCATCAGCCCTCTTACACCAGACAAGTAGACACAATCACAACTACTGGATTACAACCAACTAACACTACCCATATATTAATCAGAATTGTACTAAGAAAGACCATACTTCCAAACTAAGAAATTTACTACCTTAGATTAAAACTAGAAAGCAATACCAAATTCTTACAGACTACACAAATTACCATTAGCTTATCAGTTCATCCAAGAATGAAATTAGCAAGAGGAATAAAGAGACTTCAGACGATTGCAGTGCTGATTCGACCTTCCCCTTGAAAAAATAAGGGAAGATTACTGCGAAACAGAGCAATCAACCAAACTTTCCTTTCCATTAACTACTTCATCTTCACAGTAATAGCATCCCAAGAAACCATTTACAGACCCTTTCTTTTCTGGAAACTTAAGACAGATCGAGCCTCAGAAGACGGCGTAAATCACAGGTTGCGTAGTCGTTGTTCTCAACAAGGATGGTTTTCTTCTTGAAGAAGCCTGGGACGGGCAGGGAACTGGGCGGCGGAGAGGAATCGCAGGCCGATCCGGCATAAAAGTCGGCGATGTTAAACTTTTTCGGCGTCGTTTTACTCTCCACTCTTTCAACACAGCCCTTGGGCTCAACCTTCTCCCCGATCTTCTTCAACGGCGCCGTTTCACCCAACCCTTCACCGCGTTTCAAAATCCTCACCTGCCCCACCATGAAATCCCCCCTCGTCTCCGGCGGCGAACTAGAGAAACTGACACCGCCGTTTCCATTTCCGCTACCACTACTATTCCCCTTCTTCTGCGGGCTGCGCTTCCGCCGATCCAACTTCCCAAATCCACGGCCGGGTTTCGGGTTCGGGTTCGGGTTAGGGTAAGAAGAGAAATTCCTCTTGGAATTCATAACCGAGTTAACAAAACCACTGTCACGATAATCAAATTGTTTCTGCAAAGCGTCTTGTGGACGAAGAACTTCCACTGAACCCATCGGAAAAATAAAACCCTAAATTCCGACAAGAAACGAAAATCAAAACAGAAAACTAAGAACAGATCAGATCGGAGGAGAAAAGAATAAAGAACTTCAGATCGTCAGCCGGCCGTTCGGCTCTATAGAAACGTATATCTATGACTGTATGTATATACAGACAGCTGATTCAAGATAGGGTTCAAAGATGTGGAGAGAAACAGAGAAGAAGATAGGGTCATTTTATAGAAACCATAAGCGCGTGTTGAAGTCCTATTTGATCTCTCAATGGGATTTTTATTTTCCTTTCCTTTTTTTTTTATTTGAATTTAAATCAGAATTGATTGCAAAAAGATTATACAAATACTAGTCTAAATACGTGCCCTCGAACAATTGAATAAAAATAAATAAATAAATAATCCAATAATATGTCGCCATGTCATACAATGGGTGTAATATTGAGAGTATATAAATATTACGGAGTAAAATATTTTGTAATCTTTGTGTCTATTATTGGCATTAGTCCATTGCTTCTGACTAATTTCCAGTTTTCTTTCTAATGATTTAGGACTTTAATTTTGGATTCTTTCTCATGTATTAAAGAATTTTTTTTATTTTTTATTTTTGACATCTTCTTTTGACCTGCTTGTTAAGACATTTTGGGTTCTCCATTCTCTTTATGTTTCTTTCTTAGGTCTAGAATTAATGAATTTTCTTTAAAAAAAAGATATTTTTTATTTTCTTTATTTTGGATTCCTTTAATGGAAGACCAAAATTTTACATTGTAACAAGTAATAAGATATTAATTAATATAAAATTATTAAGAAAGTGAAGTAATTCTAATCGTGGTAACTATTAGAAGTTAACATGTCTTTTTTTTGTTTTTTTGAAAATACAAAAGGGAGGGGGAACCCAAGGCTGTGGGACAAAAACGAAACAACCTACTCCGTCTCAAGCATGAGACGATCGCTCACAGCCCCCATCTGATCATTATAAACAAGAGTATTACATCCAGGGGAGAGGATACAAAAATAATACAGGACTCCGCCTTGTTAGCAGCGAACGTAGCTAAAAAGTCAGCAACAGAATTTTACTCACGAAAGACATCCACCAACGCCGTGCTACCACGTCTATGAAGTAAGTCTATTCATAATTAACATGTCTCTTTAAAAAATATAAGAAGTTAACATGTTTTAAAGTCGATTAACTTAATATTCTTGTTTTAAAAATTTTGTTTTAAAATAATATAAAGTAGACATAGTAATATAGAGCCACGTAGGCTCCAAACCCAACAATCCAAAGATAACATTTGTAAGCATTTTTAAGTGGAAATCGAAACCTAAAAGAGAATCAGAGAATCTGAATAATGTGTTGTAAGGAATAATAATGATAATAATAATAATAATAATAATAATAATAATAATAATAATAATAATAATAATAGAAGAAATAGTGGGACGTGGTTTCCCAGTCGCACGTGAGTGATGAAATGCGAGTGGAGTGGTGGGCCCCGCCGTTGTAGGTTAAAAAACTTTCTTTGAGGAATAGAATCAGTCCGCCGGCCTCTTTACACGTCCTATACGTGGTCCAGCCAACTGGAAGGCACATTCTCCATTTTACCCTCACTTTTATTTCAAATTATGCTAGTCACCACCGGGTATATGGTCCAATAATAATACGGCGTCAGCCGCCGCCTCAAAATGTATATAAATAGTGGGGAAAGAAAAATAATTAATTGGGAGAGTACACGGAAGGAAGACAGAACGCCAGAATTGACCAAGTAGTTAAGGGCGATGAGTAATTGACAGCTTTAGTTTAGAATAGTGTGTGGTCCAACGACGTTACAATTTCCACATGAACAAAATGGGGTCGTTTCCCAAGTACTAAGCAGCTGCCAAGCAAATGCCTTGAAAAAGCAATGGCTTATGAAGTCCAACCATACCTCGGATGCTCCGTGACGTTTAAGTTCAACTGGAAGACAAAACATTAATTTTAGAAACTATTTCCCAACTTGAGGTTTAAAAATAAAAAATAAAAAATAAAAAATAAAAAATAAAACAATTATGGACTCCAACCTCCATTATCTCACTCAATCTTATTATTATTATTATTATTATTTTTTTACAATAATCTGAATTATTTAAGTTATTTTTTTAGATCCATCGGTAGTTTGATGGAACAAATTGATACGGGATATGTAATTATATTATATGGATCAATAAGCTGGCATACAATATAAAAGGGGTAAAAATATAAAGGCTAATAGAATTGCAATAGTATTTACCTTGTTGATATAAGTATATTACAAGTAGATTGTAAGAATAGAGCATGTTATGGTAATAATTGTACAAGACTAATTTATACAAAGGAAATTTTAACTAATCTAGCTAAATCCGTGGTGGATCACAAGACTAAGTCAAGGCCCATCATTCCCGGCCTATACTCGTCCGATATGATCGGTCGAGTCAAGGGCTTCGAGTTGAATCACCAGAGTTATATCGCTCTGAAGGCCACCTTGTACAATAACAGATTTACCGACGGCAGATCTACAACTCTACAGGAAGAACTGGTCACTCTCCTCATGTTGCTGATGTTTTATGTGTTCCATTTTTTCATCAAATCGGAGATGTGTTCCATTTTTTCATGCTTATGCAAGTGGTGTCTACGTAAAAGACAGAGGTAATAAGGGGCCGATTTGACTTCGAGAAGA
Source organism: Ipomoea nil (assembly GCF_001879475.1). NCBI lineage: Eukaryota > Viridiplantae > Streptophyta > Magnoliopsida > Solanales > Convolvulaceae > Ipomoea > Ipomoea nil. The sequence continues at coordinate 1,661,496 of NW_017619742.1, read as the reverse complement.
TGCTCGTCAGGTCAAGATGAAAAGTAATACTTATCCTGGAATTGTTATACTAATCATGAATAAATTGTATGTTACATATAAGGAGAAAGTGTAATACTTTTGAGGGTTTCAAAATGTAATATTTTGAAGTTGAATCGTTACATATAAGAAAAAAAACGTTATATTAATTAAGATAATTTGATTTATTGTTATTTATGAGAGAAAATATAATACTTATGAAAACCCAACTCGTCTCTCTATGAGATAGCGCTAAAGTTATATATATATATATATATATATATATATATATATATATATATATATACTAGTATTTGACCCGTGCGATGCACGGGATGTTATTTAAGTATTTTTAGTTGTGCGTGTTTTATGTTAAGATTTGTGTTATATATTGGGAAATACAATTTCGACACGTAATCAAATTGTGTCTTACTAATAGTTCAAAGATGTTGTCAATATAAAAACAATATATTACAAAATTACAAATTATTGAAAACTTCATGATATACAACATTAGTGGTTGATGCGATTATTATTAATCATTAGAACATGTAAATGACACCAGGGTCCTAAATTCCAAAAAAAGGTATCATTGGATACTATTTTTATACCTAGTTCTGAGTCTGGGGTTTTATTTAAGTCGAATGAATGATTGTGGCGCCGGGTAATAGGTGCTCTTTCACGCTCATGGTCAAACCTTGCGGAATTTCCTTTAATTATATAAGAGTCGTACATAACACTTGTTAGAATGTTAATTATCACATTTTTTAAAATATGGTACAATAAAAATGTGTGTTTAGGTTCGTACTATTGGATATGTTGCTTAATGGTGTTCTGCTACCCGAATCTTGCAAAGGGGAATTACGAATTGTTGTCCGAATTGCGCTTGAAGCTGTCAATTTCACATTAAAAACATGTTAGCAACAATTAATTATAATCTTGCACAATCGTATAGAACACTATTACCATTTGTCACAATACTTAAAGGCGTACTTAACGAACTTTGGAAAACACCACGTAGGGGTGTACGATTGTGTGTATTGTTGCCGAATTCAACGGACGACATGTACGATTCATCACTGACCCCTCGATTATCATTCTCTGTAAAAAAAAAACAATGATATAATTATATATATATTGTATATTTGGTGTCACAATTTTTTTAATTCATACAGATTCCGAATTTACTCCTTAAATGATAGTTTGTAAAGGATGGATTTACTTTAAATGTCTAGAGTTTATAAACATTTGATGGACACAAATCGCAATAATAACAAATTAATATAATAACATACTATTATAAAAATTGCACTAATATTAAAAAACCTAATAATATTAGAAAATCCACAATTTCTGGGCAGTGTTAACTATACTGCCTAATTAATATTAATATTAATTATAATAATAATAATAATATTCAGATTAATAATAATAATATTAATACAAACATACGGACACCACTACCGCACTACCGGTTCTAAGCACCCGCATTTCCACCAACATCACTACTCTCTCTGTCTCTCATTGCGTAGATGCACTCCCATTGCTCATGTTCTTCACTCTGGAATTGTTTGAACAACATCTCCAGAAATTCTACCCGAAGACCATGCGAAATTAAAGATTTACCTGGGCTTTACGTTAATATCTCAGCGTTGATGTTGGTATCCTCTGTCAATTTTTGATTTCTACAAACCCCAGTCCGTGGGGATCTATACGATCTAGCGCAAACTACTACAAATTCTTAGATGAATTTCCTATTCCGGTAAGTTATCTACAATATCGCTCAGTTAATTCCATTTCTATGAAACAATTATGCACAATTAGAGTAGATACCGTGAAACCTAACTGTTGAGGCTTTGTTTAACTACTAAGTCCCATTAAAGTGTAGATATGTTGAAATCCTTCATTGTTAATCGCATGCATCTGTAATCTGAGAAAAAAATGGATTTTAAACAAAGTATCTATCTATCTTGGGGGATTCAAAGTTTTAACCTGTATTTTTGTGTGTGTATTTTTTCTTTGAATTTGTTGTTTGCATATTTATTTTAAAAGATACTATAATATTTGTCAGGTGAATGTTGGGATGAAGAAAAAGTGGGTTTTGATTTCTAAACCTAATTCTTTTCAGCTTCCTTAATCGTTTTTAATATCTGTAGTATTGTTTACAAAAATCGTATAGTTTTTGTATAAACTAAGACAGAATAGTATAACTGCAAAAAGAGTGCTTAGATTTACCTTGGTTGTTGCTTGGATGCTTGCGCTTCGAACCAATGGTGGTTGAAGATGTAAGTTTCCTCATGTATTCTAGGGGAGATGAATTGCCAAGTTAGGGATTTCTGTAGATGTGGTTTTAACAGAGGTTTATAATATGTGGTTGTTAAATATATAGCTGCAACTTAGTCCATTAATATTTGCAGACAACCTTGGAAAATGTCAATTATAATTGCTTTTGGAATACTAAAAGGTTTTGATCAGATAGTTAATGTAATGTGCCATTAATATATTAGCTGATTGATATTCTTACTACTTGTTTTTCCCTACTAAACTGTATTTCTGAACTTTTTTTGGATTCGAATAATGAACCTTATTTATCTAATATATGTTGTTTTGCAGGTCACAATCACTGTAGAATCTTGGGATTAAGAGACTAAAATTTGGATGAAAATAAGTTGCTTTGTATTTGTACCTTAGTATGGTTATCCTTCAGATCATCTGCGCTGATTCCAAGTAGATCGAGGCACTCCCGGTCCCATAGAAGGAAAGGAGCATTGCCATCCAAATCCACAACCCTAACCTTAATTCTGTACCTGAGTGTCCCGTCACCCCAATTTCGATCACATGTACTACACCATAGCCACTTTCCTTTGAGTTTCAGTTTTTTGTTGCACCCCTTTGTTCTACAGGAAGCATAGTACCACTCTGGATCATCAATGAATACAATCCTAGCTGCCACCCAAAAATCGCCAAACTGCATCATATGAAAGAATGTTAGTCCACTTTAAAACATTAACCAAATCAGTATATGAGTACTTATTTTTATAGTATCCAGGTGAAGACCATTTTGTCTATAACACTAATTAACCCATGAATATGTGTTTGATTGTGCAGGTATGTGGACAAAAACACAAGACCTGAAAGCAAATTAGTGGACTGCTCACTGGTGGAATATCAACAATTAGTGGACTATCAACAATTAACACCATAGCTGAAAGAGATAAGTACTTAGTGGTGGAGGGACAGTTTGTAGTCAGATTATTGTTAATATTTATGCATTAAAGCTATAATGTTATAGACCACATTGTCTTACTATTATTCCATACAATTCTTATGGTAAAATACAGGTTAAAAAGCCAAGAAGATGGACCTAGTCTACAACTTTGAGCAGAACTGAAAGGCTGATTGAAATGAAAAGAGTCCACATAGGTATTGTTTTAAAATCCTAATTGAGTTAATATCACAACATAATACAGATTAGGTATACCCTAGGCAGTTTCTGACTATTGAATAAATTTCTAAGACAGGTATATATCCCAAGAAGTGGGATACAGTGTGCACCATGTCAGCAGAACTTCAAAAGGGACTGAAATCATATTCAGTGCATATAAAGGTATAACACAGCAGTATACAGTTGCTCACAACTCTATTATATTTCCATATGAATTATATTTTTAAGTGCATAATGCTATGATCTGTCAACGTTAGAAGGAATTGTATGGTAAAATAAAATGAATAGGATCTATGTTGGTTAAACCCAGTATTACCTCCTTATCCCTGTAGATGTCATTGATAGTACGAACTTCCATATCAGCTCCTAGGGAAACAGAATATGAGCTACATTCTTGAAAACTTGACTGGGAAATTATACTGCGCATGGGAGTCTGTTCTTGGCAAATACTGGAAAAACATAACCTAAAATGAGCAACAATAATAGTTGTAAAACTTCATGTAGAACAAAAAAATTTCAGGGTACCTTTTCCTGAACTCTTCAAATGGGGGAGATTCTTGGTTGAATAGCAGCTGTGTTACATCATAGGAGCTACAAATCTTTACATCACCACCTTTAAGAAGAACATTGTATATAGAGATTAGAAAAGCTTCTTGGTTAATAAGATAGTAGATAGTCGATAGGAGAAGTTATACGATTTACTGTACTTACTTTTTAGGCACACCCTTGCCGTGCAAAACTGGATCAGGACCAACAGTGGTTCTTGTGTAGTAGAATTGTAGAATGCCTCAATCTTGCTCACATGCTCATCCCACAAAGTACACATTAGTTGTATTCCACTGAAAATGATTAGAAACATATTAGAAACAAAGCCAAGTGTAAAATATATTCAAAATCATAGGCACTGGATCACAGTATTACTCAGTATCTTCAATACTGATTACCAAATAAGCTTTTCTCATCCAGGCCTTCGTTAGACTTGATCTCTCTGAAGGTCTTGAGCCGATACATTTTCATAGGAAACTTAACATGCTTTAAATCCTTAACAACAGTCTGATAGTTAAATTTGATCATGTACTTCTGTGGGCTAGTTTTGTAGGAGTAAAAATTTGTGATAACACAAAAATTTTTGATAGCACACACTGAACCTTCCACAAAACTGTTAAGGTACTTATCCACGTACTCTTTGGGTATATGAGCGTGCAAGAAGGACCCCTATGTATGTGTAAATAACAAAGAAAGGGACTATAAAATATGGGAATATGTAGAAAAATATGTACTGGGTCTAAATTTGTAGTAAAAAAATGAACCGTAGAATTGAATAAACTGTATATCTAGATTTAAAGAATACATACCTCTTCATCATGGAAAACAACTTCTTTTGACCTAAACTTCGAAGTATCAGTTCTTTCAGGGATCTTATATGCTCGCACCACCCGAAGCTTAAGAGCCTGCCTGGTATTCATGGGAGATATCTGGCTAGCAAGAACAAACATTTTTTGCTATTCAAGAAGAATCAGAGAGGCTTTGTAGAGGGAGATTGTATTTTGTATTAATAGTTGTACATGCGTTGTATATATAAGGTCTGATGACCTTCGTTATTGATCGTAACCATCCTGATCAATAAATACCTAGAGAATAGGTATGGGTTAGTGGGCTCAATGTCCGATATGAACAATTGATTACCTTAAATACATTCTCTAATCCCATTGGATGAGAGAATGATTTGGGTAGATATATTGAAAAAATTAGGTTTCCTATATACATGGAGCTAGTATAGTGCGCAGTCGATTGGTTTTCCGAAACAAAAAAAATAAATTCATAGTGATTACCTTAAATACATTCTCTAATCCCATTGGATGGGAGAATGATTTGGGTAGATATATTGAACAAATTAGGTTTCCTATATACATGGAGCTAGTATACTGCGCAGTCCTTTGGTTTTCCGAAGCAAAAATAATAAATTCATAGTGTTTGCCCAAAACGGCGTCGTTCATGTTGGGCGGGAACTTTTTGCTCCTATTGTTTTGCTTTAATATATATATATATATATATATATATATATATATATATATATATATATATATATATATATATATATATATATATATATATATATATATATATATATATATATATATCTAAAAACATAATAAGTCTCAATCAAAGTTATACCCTTCATTTATTTCCATGTTTTTAATACTAAACATTTTGTACATTGTGCTTTTAGAGTTGTACTATACAATTTTTTGGACAAAAATATCCTTACCCCGTTATAACTTCCGTTATCTTTTACATTACTTTTACCATACACTTGCATCTACCACATCTTTTCTTATATTCTTTAATTATAACAATATTTGTAAAACATTATATATTCATTATATATTAAATTAATATAATAATTAGATTATAATTAGTAAAAATTTGTTAGCTATTTTTAAAAATATAAATATTGGGCTTATATGTTTGCGCATCGCGCATAGAAAAGACTAGTGTATATATATATATATATATATATATATATATATATATATATATATATATATATAATTATTATATGTGTGGGACCTTTACTTGTGTGTGACTCTTCGGGTTTAATTTTGATGTCAAATTAAAGAAGAGTAAATTTCATTTTTAGTCCTCGACTATTATGACATTTGATAGTACTAATTCTCGGTTGTACTCGTAGAATATATGTACCGTATATAATATGTATGAACAGTGTAATAGACAAGAAGATGTAGAACAAAGTGAGTTCTTTTATTCATGATGTTCTTGTTCCCCATTGTATAGAGAGAGGGGAGAGCTTATATCTTCGAGAGAGAAAGTGGAGGAGAGAGGCCCCTAATTTAGAGGGCCAATGCCCTATTTAAAGGGTCAAGGTTTGACGGGTTGACCTTGACCCGTGGACCGGGACCCGAACCGTTTGACCTCGACCCAAGCAGGAGCACGGAGCGTATGGGGAGCCTGAATCCAGGGTATATTCCCCATCAAGAGTCCCCCCAGTCCATGCCCTGACGATGAGTTAATGAAGAAGGGGTTGGACTGGAAAAAATTGGCTACACGGTCCGTGACACGCGCCGGTTGTCTCGTTAAAAAACCTTAGACTAGGAAAAAACCCAGTGAGAAAAACAAACTAGCTTAGGGAAAAAGAATACAACCCTAAACACAGTCTTTTGGACCATAAGGGGTCGACTAAGCTCTACCGATTTAGGGATCGAATTTGCAACGTGACTCGAGAGGTCGAAACCTACCGATCTGGCGATCGTGATGTTAGCTAAGATCGGGAGATCGAGTTAACTACGATCTAGAGGTCTACTTTACCGATCTACCGACCGGGAGGTCGGATTAATTTGCGATTTAGGGATCGAGCTTTCTACAATCAAACACTAGGAGACCCGATGGTCTAACGATAGCGAGATGCGCTCGGTTTACGAATTGAAAGTCCTAGACAGAGGGACACTTGGAGACCCGATGGTCCAACGATAGCGAGATCGGGAAGTTCGTTTTGCTCGGGATGCACTAGGCGCTAGGAAACCCAAAGGTCGAACGAAAATGAGACCGGGAAGGTCGTTTTTTATCGGGAATCGATGACGAGACCGAGGAGGTCGATCTATTCTTTTGATCGGGATGTGATGACTGGACTAGGAAAGTCGGTCTACTCAAGAAGCGCTTTGGCGAACGAGCTAAGGCGGTCTACTCGGGAAGCGCTTTGGCTACTCAGGATATACTTTAGCGAAGCGAACGAGCTACTCGACCGATCTACTCGGGAAATACTTTAGCGAAACAAACGAGCTACTCGACCGATCTACTCGGGAAATACTTTAGCGAAACAAATGAGCTACTCGACCGATCTACTCGGGAAATACTTTAGTGAAACGAACGAGCTACTCTACCTATGTAGCCCCCCACTCCATTAGGTGCGAGAATCATTAGCATAAGGGAGTAGATACGATGGGTTTTCGAGTTCGCCTTTTAACTTTGACTGCGATCGAGAAGTGACCCGATCGAGCTTACGATGCCAATGCACCGGGACACACTCATAGTGCCGACGATCGGGAAGTGACCCGATCGAGCTCACAGTGCCGGTGTACCACCCCGACCGATTTTGCCTAATTTGTATGACGCTTTGGAACTTAACTAGATCTAAACTTACCGATCAAGGGATCGGACCTCTCACACGATAGAGGATTTACATGCTACCAACCACGCGATCGTAAGATCGGAGCCTCGTCCGATACAAGTTTACGCGACATTGCGGTCGTAAGATCGGAGCCTCGTCCAATTGATCCGGAGATCAAAATTGCCTACATGGCAGGACATGATGCCGAGACTTTTCCCAAGCTTAACTATGCCGATGGTGGCGGGGTCAACCTGACCGAACTTTTTTATACCGGTGGTGGATATACCAACTTAACCAAGCTTAATTTACATACTTTTTTTTACAATTTTTTAAGTATAAGTACATAACTTATACAAATTATAATCTAGCCTATACATTTTATAATCTAAAACTATACTACGACCCCTTTTTAATTTGTGGCCTGACTAATCTAATTTGGACTTTAGAAATTTCATATGTAGCCGACTCTAATTTGTGAGTGTGACCAATATTATGTAGCCCATTCAGTAATATATGCGCAAATTATGCAGTGGACTCGTGTCCACAATGCATTGTGGACACGAGTCCAAAACGATGTCGTTTTCAGGAAAAACGCGTCATTTCAGTTAAATTTTTTTTTTTTTTAATTTTGTCTCACCGTTAACGGTGTTATTCATTTGTGCCATTATGATTGTACAGTTATGAGATTATGAATGTACAGTTATGGAATTATGAATGTAAGTTATAAAATTATGAATACAGAGCTCTGACATTATGAACTTACAATTATGAACATATAGTGATACAATTATGAACATAGAGCTCAAAAATTGTGAACATCGAGCTTTGAAAATTATGATTTTACAGTTACGGAATTATGAATGTACAGTTATTCAATTATGGATGTACAGTTATGAAATTATGAACATAGAGCTCTGACATTATGAACTTACAATATGAACATATACTGATAAAATTATGAACATAGAGCTCTAAAATTGTGAACATAAAGCTTCGAAAATTATGAAGTTACAGTTATTGAATTATAAATGTACAGTTATGGAAGTATGAATGTACAGTTATGGAATTATGAACATAGAGCTCTGACATTATGAACTTACAATTATGAACATAGTAATAAAATTATAAACATATACTCCTATAACGAAGCGGTCAAAAAGAAGAAGATAATAGTGCCTAACGGCACTGTTACCAGTGTCCATCATGCATGCATGCTGGACACGGGTCCATAGCATAACGATTGGTAATATATGTTATAGAATTAAAAATGTTCGCCCGTGCATGGCAATTCAAAAAATCACGTGAACGGTGCCAGGGCCGTATTTTAAGTTTTGGTGGCCCTGTTCTAGTAAATAAATGTGGCCCTACCAAAATCATAATTTTTAAAACTAATACATGCAAGTTTCGAACCTTTGACCTCCAAGTTAAAATACAATAAATACACATTCTTACCATCTCTTCATGAAACCTTTAAAGTTTAATTGAAAACTTTTTAATTTTTATTTTTAAACTAGCTAGGTAAAAATTAAATATTGAACCTCTAAAATTTGGGGCCCCTCTAAAATTGGGGGCCCTGTGCGGTAGCCCAGCTTGCACAGCCTAAAATCCGGCCCTGAACGGTGCCATCACCGATCGCGCCGACCACGGATTTGGATCTAGAGACGGCTAACTGGAGATCTTCTTCGCTCAGGAAAAATCGTATCGGCAATCTGCTCTGAGAAGCAATCTTGGATTTGGCTACAGAACACTAGCCTTGAGAAGCTGAGAATCTTGTGAAAAAACCTCATTTTTACCATTTACAACTCTTGAGCTTAGAAAATGCACGCCAACAGGGGAGATGGCAGCTGCGCATGCAACACTTCCTGATTTCTCCTCTGTTCTTGATAAAAGTAATACAACGTTGACTGCGGGAGATACAAATAAAATGGACACGGGAGGAACTGCATGCGTATAATGTTGATATGGAAAGCCTGAGGCAACATCACCTATACAATGCCATTTCTGATATCCAGTATAGTGCCGCTGTTGATGAAGCGTGACTGTGTATGTTCATGAAGTGGCTTTGGCTTGCGCTTGGAGGCTGGAGTTACACGCTGTAAATATACTCTGAGCGACGGAGCAGCGGCGAAGCTGCATCTTCCGACGAACTAAATCAGCGGCCTGGAGGGATAAAATCTCCGGTCCCTTCTTCTTCTCTTCGCATTGATCAGGAGTGTGAGGATGACGATTTGATGGACGATCATCTGCATGCAGCTGCTTCTTTATCTAGATTGCGCAAGGAAACAAAGATGGCCTCCCCTGGATTTTCAAGTGGCAACAAGCAGAGGAAATGAAATAGTGAGCAGAGTGGTGTAGCGGTCGAGGCACTTGCTTGACAATTTGAACGTCTGGGTTCAAGTCCTTCTAATTCTAGAACTTTTGGGTTTGGATTTTTCTAACTCCAAATGTTAAAACCCAGGCCGGTCCTATCATTCTATAGGCACAGGGCATAGCAACAAAAATAAGCCCTATATTAAATTAATATATATTTTTATAACTAAAATATAAATTAAATAAGAAAAAAATAGTAATGTCCAATAACTTAAATAAGATTTACAAGTTTTTAACAATTTTACATACACATAAAAACAATTATAGATGCATTCGTGAATTCAAAATAATCAATAATCGCGCGTTTTCATAAATAAAGAATTATATAGTTTATAAAATGAATAAATAGTTTAAAACCAAATATACCTTATAGACAATCACATTATTATTATAATAAATAATAAAGTATTTATTAAAAACAATTTATAAAATAAAACTTACAAAAAAAGAGCATAGCATAAAATCTTAATTATTGAGAACAATAAATCAAAACACTCAATTATGAAACATAACTAATTGCATAAAATAGTTTGAATAAAAAAAACACGTACTAAATCACACATCTTCTATATTAATATCATATTTATAATTTTTTTTTAATTAGATTACTTTCAAATTTTTCTAGATTGAATTGAATACGTGACAAACAATAAAACTTCTAAACCACTACATTGACTAGATAATTCATAAAAAAAATTAAAATTATCTTTTAAAATATTTTCATAACTAAATCACAAAATATATTATATATACATAACTCATTATAAAGTTCACAAAATAACACATATTCTAAATATAAGTAGTAAATTAGTCGAATAGAAATAGATTCAAAATTTGATATGAATCACAAATCAATTTATATTATAAATCTCACTACAAGTCTACTAAAGGTAAAAAAAAAAAATCACAAAATTACAAATTAAATTTAAAAAAAATACAAATTTAAAATAGAAATTAATTTGGTAAGTTACAATTTTATTATAATAACATCCCTAAATTCATCTACTAAAAAGTAGGGAGGAAAGATTTTATGTAAAAATATATATGAGGGGATTTGATCTCTTGACCATGAGTATACAAAATTACAAACTACAAGTCTTACCAACTCAACCAACTAAAAACATATTATAATAGTATCCCTAATTTATCTATTAACTAGTACATACGGGAAATTTTATGGAAAACAACATCTATGGGGATTCAATCCATTGACCATATGGACAAAAAAAGCAAAGTCCTACCAACTAAGCTAACACAAAGATCTATAACATTAACATATGTTAAATAATTATACGAAATACTATGGTATATATATAAGAGGCAATCGTTATACCCTACACCACGGCGCGCGTAGCATTGTGCGCCGCGCGCCTCCCAAAACGACGTCGTATTGAGGTCGTTTTGGGAGGCGCGATAGGAAGTTGCTGTAATTATGTGTATTTGTTCACACAATTATGTGTATTTGTTCACACAATTATGTGTATTTGTTCATACAGTTATGTACATTTTTTATACAATTATATACATTCTTTTTATACAATTATGTACATCCGAATCAGAAAATTTGTGTGTATTATGTTAAGAGTTGATGTGTATTATGTTAAAAGTTTATGTTTATTATGTATTATGTTAGATTATGTGTATTATCTTTTAAAAAGAGTATGTATATTTTGTTATATAATTATGTACATTCATGTATACAATTATGTGTATTCTAGTATAACATTATGTACATTTTTGAACAACGGTTTTTTTTAAAGAAAAAATTACTGTCATTCACTGGGGCGGGAAATTTCAAAAAAAAAAAAAAAATTAAAACGACGTCGTTTTGCATCAGACGCACAGTGCAACGCGCACCGTGGTGTAGGATATAAATTGGCATATAAGAGGTCATAGGAGTGGTGGGCCCCTTCCAAGCAAGGGCCCAGCCTACACTTGCCCAGGGCCGGGCCTGTTAAAACCCCCTTTTCTTGTTGCTCGGCAGTGTTACGTAAGGATGGTGGCAGTAGTTAAAACCCCCTTTTCTTTTTGCTCGGCAGTGTTATGTGAGGATGGTGGCAGTCGGGGAGCTGACTGGAAAAAGGGAGGACACAGACCTTTTGTTACGTGTCCCCATAGAGGGCGCCAAAATAATAGTACTAAGGGAGGTGTATTCAATTATGACTTTTGTAGAGTTTTAAAAACTTTTAAAATGATAGATTTTAATAAACTTTGATTGACTTTTATAGAGTCGTTCAAACCTTTTTAAAACTTTATAAGACTCTATAAAAGTCTATATAAAAAACATTCATAGACTTTTATCAACTTTTTTATTTTAAAAAGTCTACAAAAGTCATTGAAATTCTAAATTGAACACATCCTTGCAAACTTTCAATGATTTTGATTCTTATCATATCATTTATAATTTTCTTACAAAACATTTATAATATATCATAAAATTCTTCTTATTATATAGTTCTTCACCCAAAACAACATTCTCAAAATTATTATTTTATCCATAGTATGCTGAGACTTATTATATACTAATTACTTATATGTATTATTAATAAACATTAAAAAAAAAACCATTTCATTAGAAATTCATAACAATATTGAACAATAAAATTTATAATAAAAGAATTGATCAAATAAAATATTTAAAAATATAATTACAAGTTCCATAAAATAAAAAAAAATCGAATATTAATAATATATATAAAAAATTATACTTGATATATTGCTAGGTATCACGCAAAGAACTATTATTTGCAATATCAATTTGAGACTGCGAACAACAACAAGGTGCTACTGTTTGCAATCTCAAATTGTTGTTGCGAACAGTAGTTCGCTATTCGTAGTAACCTGTTGTTAAAAAAAGAGGAAAAATATATATTACGAATATAAACATAAAAAGAATAAATCAAAATATATAAGTATTTATATGAATATTATGAAACATATACTAAAATTTGACGACGAAAATTTGCTTTGTTCATGTATTTAGGGAGAATTAGAGAGAGTTAGGGATAAAAAAAAATTCATAGAAAAAATAAAAACTAATATAAATAAGCAATAATGAAGTAAAAATAATATTATTTCGAATTTTTAGAGGAAGATTGTAAAGTTTAGGAGAGAGAGGAAAATTGGTAGAGTTTAGGTATGAGGAAAAGGATAATGAAGAAAAAAATAATTTTATTAAATTTAGATAGGTTTATAAAGTTTAAATGGGGAGAAAAAATAGAGTTTAAATAGAGAGAGAAAACATTCAAAGTTGTTAGAAAGAAAATTTTGAAATCTTGGAGTTGGTGGTTGGATTTCATCTATTTATATTTGAGAAGGAAAAGTCTAGGAAAGTCCTAAAATTAAAAAGTCTACAAAAGTTCATAACTTTTTGGATACCACATGACTTTTAAAGACTCTTCAAAAGTCTTAATCAAATACCACATGACTTTTAAAGATTCGTTAAAAATCTTGGATTGAATACCGCTTGACTTTTAAAGACTCTAAAAGTTTGAATTGAATACCTCCAAACTTTTAAAGTTGATAAAAGTCATTAAAACTCTATGAAAGTCATAATTGAATACACCCCCATAATTATCGGTTGAACTCGTAGAATATATGTACCGTATATAATATGTATGAACAGTGCAATAGACAAGAAGATGTAGAACAAAGTGAGTTCTTTTATTCATGATGTTCTTGTTCTCCCTTGTATAGAGAGAAGGGAGAGCTTATATCTAAGAGAGAGAGAGAGAGAGAGAGAGAGAGAGAGAGAGAGAGAGAGAGAGAGAGAGAGAGAGAGAGAGAGAGAGAGAGAGAGAGGAGAGAGGCCCCTAATTTAGAGCATCCACAATGGTGGGGGAGAATTGGGGGATAATGTAAGAGTGATTAGGAGAGAGAATGTGGGAAGGGGAGGAAAAAAAAATAAAAAAATCAAAATCAAAAATTAAAAAACAAAAAAAAAAATAAAAAAACTAAAAGGTCAGGTGCGCCGAACGGCGCGCCTGACGCGCCCTCGGGCGTGTGCTTTGCACGGGCCCGTGTGGGCAGGCTGCTGTGCGCGAAACGCGCACAGCAGCCCCTTTTTCTTTTCTTTCTTTTTCTTCTTTTTCTGCCAATCTCCCCAATTTTGCAGGAAAAATATTTTGATAAATAACCCCACCCCACATTTGTTATTATCCCCACCCAAGATAATTCATTTGACATTATCTCCATAATATCCACGGATGTGGATGCTCTTAGAGGGCGAAGGCCCTATTTAAAGGGTCAAGGTTTGACTGGTTGACCTTGACCCGTGGACCGGGATCCGAACCGTTTGATCCCGACCCAAGCAGGAGCAAGGAGCATACGGGGTGCTTGAATCCGGGGTATATTCCCCATCAGCATTGTCACAGTCAGTCCTATTCTTTTAATTTTACCATATTACATCTCTGAATTTAATTTGATTGTCACTATTGGTTCTCCGTTAAAATTTTCGTTAATAATAAGGTCAATAATATTGATGGGGTGTGGACTCCGGCCCAAGAAGAACAAGGCCCAAGAGATAGAGTCCATGGATAGTGGAAGAAGCCCAGAACATTTAAAGCACGACCCACTGAGTAAAAGGCTATTCATAGGGCCCAACAGGGGCCAGGGCCGAGTCCAGGAGTCGGCCCAGGCCCAGGTGGCGACTCGGCAGAGATCCGTTGCTCGGCATTTATAGCCGCAGTTAAGAGGCTCGACTCAGCAAGTCGTTGAGAGGACAAAAGAGCCGTTGGCCGGCCTGGTAACGCCACCCAACGGCCCCAAAACATAATTAGTCTTAAAGTAGTCTTTTAATGAGCTTTAACTCGGTAGAGGAGGGCCTACTATATAAAGGGCCCTCCGTGAATGTAAAGCAGGCGAGTCTGTGCCCAGATAATAGAGAGACACCATTTTGGCTATTATATTTTCCTCAAAAGCAGGTGAATCCACCGACCAAGGTTGTGTTGGACCTCCCTGGACCCAAAAACCCTAAAACCAACAAATATATTTTAACAACTTGTCTCAAATACAAATTAAAATCCATCTTTTTTATTATACTTCTTCTCTCGTAACTCTCTTTGTGCTAGTTGAAAGTTAGGAAATGGAAAGAAGTTCAAACCAAAAGTCGAGTAGGGGTAAGAAAGATCCAAGCGAGAATCAGTTCAGTGTCTCTAAGTTTTTCACTGGGCTGTTTCAAGAAAAGCCGCGGAAAGATTCCACAGAGAATGAGTTAATGGATGTGAATGTAAATGTTACCAACTTGAAGCAAGGCAATATATTGTGCTCTTCTGTTAAAGATAGAAATGTAAATTATATTTTGAATCAGAAAGTTGGGAATCGTGATCAGAGTTCAAAAGGTACTTTATTCGATCATGCTGAGACTAGTAGATCGAATACAGTTGCTGATGATAAAAATGCAAGTTTGCCAAAAGATGGATTTGATTTGTATTTGAGACAAGGTATTAAATTACACTAGTATTTGAGCTCGTGTGTTGCACGGAATGAATTTGTTATAATATTTTAAAAATATTTAGATCGATATACAATTGTATAAATTATAACATCGAATATTATATAATATAATTGATGAATTCAGTTGCACCGATTATGTTTTCTGATGTTATCAATGCTTGTATTCGAGTAAATAATTGTCCAATTAATAGCTAACGTGTAGATATACGCATTCGGTGTTGTAACTTTATTTTTTTCTTTAATTATTATAAACACAAAGTATGATATTTGTCAAATTGTATTTTTTAAAAAATATAACGTTTACACATGTTATGAGGGGTTAAAAAATATTTCAAAATTATTTTTTATTAGTATGTATTTTTATTTAAAAATATTTTCCAGCAATTCAAACACTCTTTTACCCTCCCATAAAAAACTGATAAAGAAAAATCATTTCATTAAGAAAATTAAAATTAATTAAAGTAAATCTAATCATACTATATTTATTTGTATCTGTATATTAATTTTATTTTGAAATCATTGGTTCACATATTTGATTTTTTTAAAATTATTTTAATTTATAAACATAAATGATATTGTACTAATTAATTTATGATATTTATCAAATTGTATTTTTAAAAAATATAAGATTTACACATGTTATGATGGGTTAACAAAATATTTTAAAAATATTTTCTATTAGTAAGTATTTTTTTAAAAAAATAATTTCCAGCAACCCAAGCATTCTCTTAGTCTCCCATAAAAAAACTGATAAAGAAAAGTCATATCATTAAGGAAATTAAAACTAATTAAAATAAATCTTATATGCTATATTTATTTGTAATCGTATATTAATTTTATTTTCAAATCATTGGTTCACATATTTGAATTACTTATTTTTTTCTTTAATTATTATAAACATAAATAATATTGTACTAATTAATTTATGATATTTATCAAATTGTAATTTTTAAAATATAGTGTTTTACCCGTGCATTGTGCGGAAATTTTTTTGTTATTATGAATTTAAAATTAAAATAGAAAAAATAAAAAGATGTTAAAATGTACAATATAATAACATAGTTGACTTTTATATATTTGGTCAAAGTATCTATTTTCATAACATACAAAATTTAAATTTTGTATGGTTAATATAATCTCTAATCATGTACATATTTAGATAAATTTATAGAAAAAAATCATATAATTAAGTTGATTTATTTCAAATTGTATTTCATATAGATTATAATTCTAAAAATATGAATAATAATAACTAAGAGAATTGTACTTAGAAAGTTAGAAATCAATAAAAAAAAATGTAAATTCTAAATTTTGTATAAATAAATATAAACTCTAATTGGACACATATATCTTTATATGATTGTATAATACATTGTATATACACATAATATTTATTAATATGTATATAGAAAAATTTTGTAATATAATTTCATTAATTATAATTTATATTGATAGATTTATACTTAACAAATTATATTTAGAAATTTAAAAAGTGTATGTATGTATATTTAAAAAAAATTATAAATATTCTTATTTTGTTAATTTTATAATTTCATTTATTTAATTATATTTCATATTTTATTAATTATAATTTAATGAAATTGTCACAAATATTTCTATGCAAAAAATCTTATATTTCTCAATTTCATTAATTATATTAATTATAATTACTAAATATTGTGAAAATTACCATAATAATTTCATTAATTATATTAATTATAACATTTGTTCTCTTCCAATATTTAAATACATTATCATAAAATTACCAAAATAATTGCACAAAAGAAGGAAAGACAAATTATGAGAATAATTACCTTTAATAAAAATTAGGAAATTATGTTAAAAAATAATCTTTTTTTTTGAATGCATGTTAAAAAATAATCTATATATTAAGATAAGTATAATTTATTTTGTGTCAATAATATTATACACTAAGTATAATATATATATATATATATATATATATATATATATATATATATATATATATATATATATATATATGTATGTATGTATGTATGTATGTATATGTATATAAATTACCATAATAATTACACTGCAAAAGGTGACAATACATAATTATTAAAAAATAATATTAATAATTAATTATTAATGCAAGTATAATTGATTTTGTACTAGTAATATTATACATTAAGTGTGTGTATATATATATACACTTTTAATTCTATATTGATAAACATAACCTGTGTATATACTTTAAAAAAAATATTAATTATTAAAAAGGGGATATAATTTAAAAAGTAAATTATTAATTAGATTACCTAATATAATTGTCCAACTAATTGATTCCATGCTACTATGTATAATTCATATATTTGAAAACTTTTTAAAGCTAAATACCTATTAATTGCCTTAATAATTAAGACAATTTTTAGTCAATCAATATTCAATAGTATTAAAAGTATTATTTTAAATTTTTATAAATAAGATACAGTTTTATTAAATTGAAATAATTAAAAATAATGTGTAAATATTACCAAAGATTTTATAATAGTACTTTTTATTGCCTAATAGAATTTGTCAATTTTTAAACATTGTTTATGGTAATTAATGTATGACATTTAATACTAAAATTATTAGGTAGAATTTTTATAATTAAGGTATAATATTATTAAATGAAATTTATTAAAAATAACGTGTCCACAATATAAAATAAATTATACTTGTCTTAATAATTATTTATTAATATAAAGATACAATTGTAAATTTGTATAAGAAAAACATAGAAATTTCTGGCTAAAAAAAAATCTCTTCATTTCTTTTTTCTCTTTCCTCAGCATCACATTCTCACTCCCTCAAAAAGGCAAAGTAGGATGAGAAAATGCCTTCATCTACAACGTTCTCACCCCTTAATTCGATTTAGCTTTTGAAGGAAAAACTTGGCTAGGATGATTTTACTTTTATATATATATATATATATATATATATATATATATATATATATATATATATATATATATATATATATATATATTCAATATTATTATGAAAGTATTACAATTATAGCTTTGTATATGAAAAACATAGAAACTTGAGTAGTTTAAATCAAAATTATTAAAAATAATGCATCTATAGTACAAAAAAAAAATTATACTTGCTTTAATAATTATTTATTAATACAATTACCCAATATAAATTTACAATTATTAATAATTATTTATGGTAATTATTCGGCATTAAAAAAAGATAAATAAAAAGAATAAGAAAAATAGAAGAGGAAAGAATATATAGATGCCATATGATATCTTACATAATGTAAATTGATATCAAATTTAAGGGAAAATGGCACTTTTTCCCCCTAAGTTATATACTTATAGCATTTTTCCCCCTGAATTATTTAAGTGGCTCTTTTTCCTCCTGAAATGTTAAATGGACATATTTACCCTTAAAATAAATATTTAAAATTAATATTTCATTTATTTTTATTCTCCAACAAATTATTACTATAATTTGGTTCAAACCAAACAGATACTATAGCAACCAAACCTAAATATTCCAATTACAATTTATAATCAAAACACAATATTTAGAATTTATTAAAATCGTGAACTGGAATGGCTGGTTCATGTTCCGAACTGAAAAAATAAAATACATTTATTGTTGAATATAGACTATTTTAAAATAAAAAATAAAATTTTAAAATAAAGATGGTTCAAAATCGCGAACTGGATCCGGAACCACCGGTTCACGGTTCATGATCCCGTTTTTTTTTATTCTTAAATTTAATAATTTGAAATCCAAATATTGGGTTCTAGATCTGAATCATAACTGAAAACTTTTAATTCGATTGCTATAGTGTCTGGTTCAGTTCGAACCGAACCATGGTAATCGCTACATATACGCAATAATTTGTTGGAGAAGTAAAATAAATAAAATGTTTGCTTTAAGGGTAGAAATGTTAATTTAATATATTTAGGGAAAAACCACCACTTTTAAAATAATTGAGGGGGCTAATGTGCTTACATAAATAATTGAGGGGGAAAAAGTGCTATAAGTATATAATTTAGGGGGAAAAAGTGTCATTTTCCCCAAATTTAATTTAGAATTGTAGTAGGAATAGGAAAGTATGAAAGAATATTTGTAGTAGGGGATTGTATTACCATATTTGTACCATTGTAGTACGAATAGAAATTGTATTACCATATATTTTACAATATTATGCAAACCTTAATACGTCTTTTGGGCTGGAATTAAAATATAGGATTTTGTTTGTATATATAGTATAGATTACTGATTGTTTTAATAAGCTTATTATTATTACATTTGGATGATTAATATTAATATTCAATTTGGTTTTATTATTTTCACACAATCTTCCTTTTTAAATTCTTGATACGCCGATTGATTTCCATTTTCACTTTTTAAGGGAAATAATCATATTATTAATAAATGTTTGTGCAAGAAATTGCACAGGAGAATTTTATTTGTATTAATAGTATAGAAAATTTTAATTTTATTATATTTTAAATAAATGCTACCATAATTATATGTCATATATAAATTTCTTGCTTTAGTAATATTAATCATATGATAATCTATTCTATTAATAAAAAATAAAATTCTTACTGCATAACACAAAGAGAACAATAAAAAACACCATTAGGTACTCAATACTTAAAACACAACCCACAATATATTTTAAAAAAATTAAATGGAACAAATAATCCATACTCTAAAAACAAAAAAAATATAAGAACATTGGTTTTTATAAGAATTTAGTTACAGGAAATCAAGTTTAGGTCAATAAAAGCAAAAAAATACTAAATGGTACTTTCAAGCATGCATATACATGGATATTTTAATCTACTGGCATTCAATTGTTTCTCAGAATCAGAAGAAGTGTCTTCATCATATGAAGAGGAACCGCTTTCCACCACATTTTTGCACTGTTCTTCTCGACCGCAGCTTTCGCTTCTCTCTTAACTACAAAGTCACCAAAAAACAGTGAACTCAGGTAGTATCCCCTACTAACTCTGTAACCATTACATCGCATAAATAACAAAAACCGTGTCTGGAAATAAAATATATAAATAATATTACAAAATTATTATTTTAAACAAAGCAATAATACGAAAAAAATACATATAATGCAAATTTTTTTTTAAAAAAAACAATAATTAAAAATTACGGAAGATCAATTATAGACAAAAGTAATACGAAAAAAATATTTTTCTAAAAAAATTAAACTTGTTTGCATAGGCTTAGTCAAAGCAACTACAGCTGGTCTGGAGTGGCATCAACCCGAACAAATCCAAAATAAAGAATGTAAATGAAAAAATAATAACTTTTTTCACAGAGATAAAAATAGCTAGAAGAGAAATTGTACCTTTAATGCTTTGAAATATGCATATTAGTTTGAGTGGCTATTGAACCACAATGATTAAATTGATAAATGGGTGATGAGAGAGTCATCTCTGCAAGGGAAAAGAGGGATGCAAGGTAAATGAAGATACATAATTTTTTTAGTCATCAACTTATTGTATTTATAGGTGAAAAATATGAGAATTATAAATTTGTAAGATTTTTCAAAAGGAAAGTGTATTTATTTATTTAAGGTATTGTCATAATCAATTCATTATATTGATATTCCTAATCAAGTCATTATATTGATATTGCTAATTAATTTTATTCATAATTAATTTTATTCCTATTTAATTCATAACATTGATATTACTAAAGATTAGAAAAGTCTCCTCAGATAGATTACACAATGATAGGAATACAGAGTATATCTTTGAATAAAACTCTAACTAATCCTAACTAATAGAGTAAACTAAGTCAGCTAATCTAATACCACACAAACTATGACTATACAATATACAATGATAATAACAAATAATAGTCATACTAACACCCCCCCCCCCCCCCCCCTCAAGCACAAGATTGGAGAGTGACAACATTTAGTTTGTCTCGTAAGGCAGCAAACCTTGGCGCTGGGAGCGGTTTGACGAAGATATCTGCTAACTGATCCGTAGTAGACACGTAGTTGACCACGAAGTCCCTTGAGGCCACTTTGTCGCGGACGAAGTGATATTCAATTTCTACGTGTTTGGTGCAGGCATGGAAAACTGGATTAGCACACAGGTAAGTCGCCCAGAGATTATCGCACC
The DNA here is from genome assembly GCF_001879475.1 of Ipomoea nil. Classification (NCBI taxonomy): domain Eukaryota; kingdom Viridiplantae; phylum Streptophyta; class Magnoliopsida; order Solanales; family Convolvulaceae; genus Ipomoea; species Ipomoea nil. The sequence goes on along the minus strand of NW_017619742.1, from coordinate 1,639,973 downwards.
ACAGTGTCGCAGGCTGTCCAGAGTGCATCCCGAGCTCCCGAAGCAAAGACACAACCCAGGTTACTTCAGCGGATACATCAGCTAAAGCCTTGTATTCTGCCTCGGTGGAGGAGCGAGCAACGGTGCGCTGTTTCTTGGAGAGCCAAGAGATGAGATTAGTCCCGAGATACACAGCAAAACCACTAGTACTCTTTCTATCTACCGGACAGCCAGGCCAGTCGGAATCAGAAAAGGCATGAATACTGGTTGAAGGAGACGGTGAGAGACGAATGCCGGAGTGCACGTTTCACTAGAGCCCAATAGTCAACTGTCGGTGAGTGCATGAACTGGCATAGACGGTTGATTGCATACGCTAGGTCCGGCCTAGTGATAGTTAAGTATTGCAAGGCCCCAACAATTCGCCTATACTGGGTTGGATTCTCAAAGGGTTCATCGGACGGTGTTACTGGTTTGGTGACAGCTGCAGGCGTGGTAAGGGGCTTGTAGTCCACCATACCCGAGCGTCCTAGGAGATCCGTCATATAGCGACGCTGGGATAGGATAAACCCTTCGCCTGATGCAATTGTCTCGATACCCAAGAAGACTTGGGAGACCCAGATCCCGTATCTTGAACGTAGTGGAAAGCCGCTGCAGGAGAGTGGCCACAAGTTTAGCGTCGTTGCCCATCATTATTATATCATCGACGTAGACTAGTAGGAACACACGGGAGTCCCCTGTAGTGTAATAAAAGAGGGAAACGTCTGTTTTGGATGACTTAAAACCTGCAGACAACAGAAAATCATGAAGCCGCTTGAACTAAGCTCGGGGAGCCTGTTTCAAGCCATAAAGTGACCGTTGGAGATGACACACATGCCAAGGTGATGTGGGATCTTCGTACCCCGGTGGTTGCTTCATGTATACGGTTTCCGCCAAATGCCTGTTCAGGAAGGCATTGTGAACGTCTAATTGCTAGAGAGTCCACCTGTTGGAGACAGCTAAAGAAAATAGCATCCGAACCGTGGTTGGTTTGACCACGGGACTGAAGGTGTCAAAGAAATCTTCGCCTGCTACCTGATTGAACCCCTTGGCAACCAGTTGGGCTTTGTATCTCTCGATAGAGCCATCGGCAGTGCGTTTGGTGCGGAAAACCCATTTGCACCCAATGATGTTCATGTGAGGTTGAGAAGGGACCAATCGCCAGGTATTGTTATGCAGCAAGGCATTAAATTCCTGGTCCATAGCCTCACGCCAATGTGCGTGTCCCACAGCCTGTGAGTAACACGTAGGGTCCGCAACTGCGTTCAAAGCATGAAACGGCTCGTCTATACCCTTTGTCATGTGACGAAGGCGCATGACATGATCACGACTCTGAGGCTGAGCACACGGCTTACGTGTCCTTACTGGGGCCGTGTATGTTATGGCTAGTCGTGGAGACTCACGGGCCAATGGTACCGGCTCAGTGCCGGAGGGGGCCGGTGACGGGGCCGGAGTCGGTGCGACAGTAGGGTCCGGTGGGACAATTGGTGCAGCTGCCCAAGGTAAAGCTGGTGATGGTGATACTTGTTGTGAACAACCTGCGGAGAAGGGAAACACAGATTCATCAAAGCGGACATGACGACAGATGTAGGTTTTTTCGCTAGTTAGATCAGTGGATCTATACCCCCTGAAGGAAGCTGGATAACCTAGGAAGACACACGGGGTGGAGCGGTACTGTGACACCCCGTAATCCAAATTCAATTAAGGGATTAATTAAGTAATTAATCCTAATCCAATTGATAATTTAATTCCTTAAATTTCTGAAAATTCAATAGTCGGGGACTAGTAATTGACTAGTCAACCCAAAAGTCAAGTGTTATACCTAAAGCTTTGTGAGTGGTTTCCTTGTTCCCTTACAGCTCTTCATTTTAGTAAGGGCAATAAAGACATTTCACCCTATGTTAGAATTGCAAGTTAACCTAGAGGACACTCCCCATTCTTTCCCCTTACACTTCCTAAATTTGAGCTCCACCTTCTCTCTAAAAGTTAGATAGCTTTTCTTCCAAGCCAAGTTGAAGCTTTGCCAAATCCTCAAAGTTTGTCTTCAAGATTCCACCTTTCCTACCTTTGAGGATCTAGGAGGGTAAGATCTATGTTTATCTTGTGTTTTTAGTGTTTTCTAAGGTGTCTTTCCTTAAAGGTAGAATCTTTATGATCTTTTGGTGTGTTCTTGAAGTGGGTGTGGAAGGTGAACCCTATTAGGAGCTTGGTGAAGTGTTAAGTGAAGGTTTTTGTCTACAAGAGGTAACCCATGCTCTACAAAATCTATTTTGCTTACATATATGATGATTTCTTGGATTCTACATGTGTTTTGCTATGAAATGTGAGTGTTTATGCATTGTCTCGTGAAAATGCATATCTAGAGCTTGTGTTTAGGGTTCTTGTATGCCATTGCTTGGCTATTCCTTTTATTCAAGTCATTTTGTTGTATTTGGTGAGTTTTGGCATGTTTTGGACTTGAATTTGAGCTTGGTGTTGAAAATCCCCGAAGGGATTATTTGTTGTGCAGGTATGTACCCGCGGGCGGAACGACGGGTAGAGCTCCACCCGCCGCCCCACACTCGTGGGACAAAGGGGTTCCCGCGGGTGGAACCACGGGTGGTGGTCCACCCGTGGCCCCACCCGCGGGTACATATATGGAGTTGGGCGGGGATTTGTTCCCCGTGATTCTTTTGACTCGGTATTTGGTCTTTTGACTTCCCGATGTTCTTTTGTGGAACTATTTGAGCGTCTTTTTGATGTTTCGTATGTCTATAACTATATGGTAGGAATCCATGTAGGTTTTGGTGTCTTGAATCGTGCTAAGTGTTCAACATTGTGATTCGTTGAACCGTGATGAGTCTTGTGTGTTCTTTGGAACTATGTTTGGTTTACCCGTTTGATAAGTATGCTAGTTCGGTGTTTAAATGCTAGCGTGTGTGTTGTTTGTCCTTTCCTATTGATTGATGATGACTTGTGTTAATCATCGTTGTTGTTGGACTGTGATCCATTCCTTGTTGAGTATGGTTTCATATATTCGTTGTGATCCGTTGATTGATTCCTATTGTGGTGTGGCGTGTGTGGCTGTACCTGGATTGCACGATTAATGGTATGGGACATTAGTCACCAAGGTATGGCAGTGGTCCTCGTGGTGGCCATGACGTGATTATGGAGTTTGTGACCTGTGTGTCGGGTTCACGTATTTCTTAGGAGGCATGTGTTTCCATGTGTGTGATCGATACCCTCGTGTATTATGAAATTGGTGGATTTGTTGGCGGTTTGTCGGCGGATGGGGACGACGGTCCTCGGAGGGAAAAGGTTGGACTTGCATGTACAAGGGTCCTAGAGGTAATGGTTGGAACTAGCTATAAGGTTGGGAGTAGCCATAAGGTTGGAACCGGGCATAAGCAAGGCATCTCAATTCGTGATGGGTGATGTCACGAAGGCTTGTGTAGCCGTTGTTGTGTATTCCTCTATTTGTGACATGTGTTGTCACAAAGGCATGTGTTGGCAATGGTTGTGTCCTTATTCTCTTGTGTTATGCATGTCAGGTGTTAATCTACTGTGTGATGTTAGATTATGCCTTGAGCCGTTCTTATGAGTTGTTATTGCTTCTTGGTGTATTGGGATGTGTTCCCTTATCTTTATTGTGAGTGCAAGAGTCTTGTGTTGACTTCTACTCTTGGATTTGAACTTAAATATACTATATCCCATTTCGCAAATGATTTTGTATATATAAACTATCTATATATGTTATTTCACATATATTGGTGGGTTACCAGCATCATTCGCTGACCGGGCGTCGTCCCTTATTTTATGTGTTTCTTTAAGGTGCTGAGTAGACGAGAGCGCGGTCTAGAGCCTATTAGATTAGACCCCTTGAACTTTGTTATGTTTTGGCTTGTGCGCCGATGTTAGACTTTAGTCCTTCTGTCCTTGACTTTATTTTGGATAATGGATTTTGTGCAGATGTTTACGCCTGTGCGTTCACTGTTGAGTGAGCGTGGCATAGCACTCTACGTTTTCCATATATTCCATATCTAGTCTTCCGTTGTGTATGCTTTTATGGTTAGAATTATCTGCATGTTTAAGTTTAAATTGGTATGGAAATCGGGGGTGTTACAGGTACTCAATCTTGTGCCGATTATACGGTCGTAGATATGGATAACACCGACACCCGAAGACACGAAGGAAACTGTAGGGGGGAGGGACTTTGAATAGGCGGGTGTATGGGCTTTCATAGTTTATGGCAGATGAGGGTAAGTAATTGATTAAAGTGTTGGGTGTTTCAAAAGCATAGTTCCAGTATTGATGGGGTACTTTGCCCTCGGCGAGTAGAGCCAAGCCTGTTTCGACAATATGTCTATTGTGCCGCTCTACCCGACCGTTTTGTTTGTGTGTATAGGCACAAGATTGCCGGTGATTTATGCCTAAAGATTGAAACATAGTATGTAACTTGCGGTACTCACCCCTAGATCGGATTGAATTGACTTGATAGAACGCGCAAACTGGCGCTCTACCAATACACGAAACGACTCAAAAACTTTATATATGTCTGATTTTACCTGTAATGGATAAAACCAGCAGAATCTGGAGTAATCATCTATAAATAAACAAAAGTAGCGAAACCCACCAAGCGACAATACAGGGGAAGGCCCCCAAATATCAGTAAATATCAAGTCTAATACATTTTGACTAGAATGTGGTACGCTATCTAATTTGAATCGAGATGACTTTCCAAGATGACACGATGCGCAGGACTCGAGAGATTCAGCTTTATTGGGCGTGACGGGACAATTTCGAAGGACATTATTTAGAACTTGTTTGTGCGGGTGACCAAGCCGGCGCTGCCATGTAGTGGGAGTGGCCCGGGAACTGACGAACGCGAAATTAGACCTTGACACCGGGAGTTTGTACAACCCGCCTGAAGTAGGACCTCTAAGTAGAACTGCTTTGGTTGTGGAGTCCTTCATAATAAAACAATTATCATGAAATTCAAAAAAAAAAACATTGTTATCTACTGCGAATTTGTGGACAGAAAGTAAAGGAACGGAAAGACTCGGAACATGTAGAATATCATTTAAACACAAAGATTTAGACAAAGACGGGATAGATGCACGATCGATTCGCGAAATAGCCAAACCTGCGCCATTACCCACACGGAGGACGTCTGGACCGCCGTACTCATCCAATTGGCCTAGCATGTTCACGTCCAGGGTGGCGTGCGCGGTGGCTCCGGAATCCGGATACCACCCGTCTGCCGGAATCTCGCCGGAAACTGCAACGTGTGCCTGAGGTTGCGGAGGTTGCGTTGTGTATCTCTTGTAGCAATACACAGCCGAGTGCTCGTGCGATCTGCATATCTAGCATCTCGGTGCGCCTCGACCACCACGTCCACCCTGGTGTTGGCCACCACGACTGCTACGGCCACCTCGCTGCTGCGGGAACTGCGTCTGTCTGCCACCACCACTGTTCGCCCCACGGCAAGGGCCGGCATAAATTTTATTAATTGGCCTGATCCATGCTTCCTCTTGTTACCACTTCCGCTAAAAATGAATTATTGATTTGATCTAGTCCCTTGGTGTGCTTCACTGCAATTTTAGTGCCTTGGCGTAATACACCTTAAAAAATAGAACTAAATCCTCTTTTCCCAAAAAGACAATAATAATATGCATAGTTTCTCAACTGTATTGAATATATACTGTAAATTAGGTGACCGTTTCATCAATGCCCAATGCGTGATTCTAATTAATTGACCAAAGTTTATGATAAATTTTATATTGTATTTTTTAATACACTCTAACATATTCATAGAATATGTTTAACAATTATATCAATTTTGATTGGGATGGGGTTGGCAAATTATATTGTGCAAGGTGGACACAATTCCAAAACTGTTCAAAATAATGAATATATAGTTCAAAAATTTTGAACATATAGTTCTATAATTATGAGCATAGAGTTGTGAACATAATTATGAACATATAGTTCTGTAATTATGAATATAGAGATTCAATAATTGTGAATATGAAGTTCAAAAATTATGAATATATAGCTTTATAATTATGAACATATAGTTCAGTAACATATAATTCTGTAATTATGAATATAGAGATTCAATAATTGTGAATATTAAGTTCAAAAATTATGAATATATAGTTTTATAATTATGAACATATAGTTCAGTAATTATGAACATAGAGTTCTGTAATTGTGAATATAGAGTTCACTAATTATGAATATGAAGTTCAAAAATTATGAATATATAGATTTATAATTATGAACATATAGTTCAATAATTATGAACATAAAATCGTGTCCACCTTGCAAAGTGGACACGGCTCCACAACATAACGATTGCGTTCGAACCTAAGACATTCCCGGCCGAGCGTGAGGAGAAGGACTTCGTCCGACATGGAGGAGATCAGTAGAGAAAGGATCGTTTGATCCTGTTTGACCCAGGCGTGATGCGCCGGATTGGGGACCGCCACTGCCTCAGCCGTGGTTGTCGCGGAATCGTCGGTGGACGGTACGTCGGGGATCGTCTCCGGAGGACACGGGAGACTGCCGTCCATGAAACCAAGGAGCTCCTGGCCGCGGAGGAAGGGGACGAGTTGCATTCGCCAGAATAGAAAATTTTTGAGCGTCAGCTTCATTGTGACATAATGAAGCGCTCCGGCAAGTGGGTTGCCAGCGACCGGTGAAGGATTGCCGCCGGTGGAGACAGTGCGTTCGGAGGAGGTCGACATGCCAGAGGAAGTGCAGTGAGAAGGGGGTAATTTTGCGGTGGAGGTTGGAGAGGATCGGATAACCTGTCTGATACCAGATTAGAAAAGTCTCCTCAGATAGTTTACACAATGATAGTATTACAGAGTATATCTTTGAATAAAACTCTAACTAATCCTAACTAATAGAGTAAACTAAGTCAACTAATCTAATACCACACAAACTATGACTATACAATATAAAATAATAATAACAAATAATAGTCATACTAAATTGTTATATATATATATATATATATATATATATATATATATATATATATATATATATATATATATATATATATATATATATATATATATATATATATTATTAATCTTATAGTTAACGGTAGATCAATAGTAGCAATCAAATTAAAGTCAGAGATGTAATATGACAAAATTAAAAGAGTAGGACTAAATTTGGCAATGCCACAATAGTCGAAGACTAAAAATGAAATTTACTCAATTAAAGAATGTAGTTTTAACTAAAATAGTAAAGTTGATAATCTAATAACACATTTATTATTTATATATTATAGGTTGAATCACGGCAGGGAATCACAGGATTTCCGACCACTCTGGTGGTCGGAAACGCCCTAAATCCAGTCGGAAACACCCTTTCCGACCACTTTTCCGTCCATAATGGGTATTTGGAAAATCCTTCGTGGGTAATCATTGAAACCAAAGTCATCTAGCTCAACGCCACTACTTTCATGGCTACGGACTCTCTGCAAATTAGGATCAGTAGATTGGAAACACTTAATACATATACAACACGTTTGGTTCATGGAATGAATTTTGAGGTAATAGGAATGCTATTCCATAAGGAATGGAATAGGCAAGGAATAGAATAGGAATTGTATTCTATTGTTTGGTTCGTAGAAGGAATAGACTTTAGGAATTATATTACAGTGTTTGGTTGATTTAAGGGGGAAATGAAATATGTTTTAAAAGACATAAATACCCTTATAAAAATATGTGATGGTGGCGATGGTAGTGGTGGCAGTGGCGTTGGCAGCAGCGAGGGCGGTGGTGGCGGCAGCGGCGGCGGTGGGCGGTGGTGATGGTGCTGCTGGGGTGGTAGCGGTGATGGTGGCAATGGTGGCGGTGGTGGTGGTGGCGGCGGTGATGTTGGTGGCAGTGGTGGCGGTGCTGGAATGGTGGTGGTGGCGGCGGTGACAATGGTGGTGGTGGTGGTGGTGGTAAAATAGGAAATAAATTTAATTGGGGGGTAAAATAGGAAATAAAAACTTTAGGCTATTCCTGAGAACTCAGGAATAGCCTAATACCTGGGGCCCCCAAGGAATCTCTATTCCCCTTGCAAGGGGAATAGGTCATTCCCGGGAACAATGTTTCTGGGAATACAAGTGGTTACCAAACAGAGTAATATGCCTATTATTGGGAATGTTATGTCATTCCAGACCTATTCTGTGAACCAAACAGCCCAATACAGTTACAAATAATATAAAAATGTGAAGGCAGGACCATAAAAGTTCATATCTTGCTTGTGCCACGGAATGAATTAAGGACATGAATTTTCCCATCTAGAGTTGTCAAAAGCATAAGTTTGCCATCACTACTGAACTTGACAACATTTGCATTTGATACATCTCCACCAACTGAAATTATTTCGAATGGGCCCTTCAAGAATGCAACTTTTGACAAATTAATAAATGCTAAGAGTTCAGGTTCAGAAGCAAAATAATGTACTGAAAAATGTGACTCATTTTCGGATTTAGTTGCAAACCTTTTGAAACTTGCGTGCATCAAACATTCTTATGTATCCACCAAAAGCAATTGCAAAAACAAACCCTTGCTCATCATAAGCAGTAGCTGGTCTTCCTTGTGTACGTAGAAAGCCCTAATATTAAGGAATATGAAAAGAGTTTAAAAAATACGAAAAGGAATTAGGGAAAATAGAGATTAGGGATTGAATTACCAGAATATCAAAGTAATAGAAGATTATGTTGATGCTTTGTTGTCTTGCATGAGTGTGTGGTTACTATAATACTGCTCTAGCCTCATAATCACAATATTATTTGTATATAAAATTATTTTACAATTGGCCCCCAAGTTTTGGGGGCCAATTGTTAAATATTATGGGGCCCCCAAAAATTGGGGGCCCGGTGCAATGGCCCTGGGCAAACATGCTAAGGGCCGACCCTGCATAACTATGATCTGTGGCAGAAATGTTGAATTAACTGGTGCAGTAGTAATTTTAGAGGGGAGCACTCCCATTGGATAGTACCATAATAAGCATAGTTTTTGCAACACAAAATTTTATTAATTGGCCTGATCCATGCTTCCTCTTGTTACCACTTCTGCTAAAAATGAATTATTGATTTGATCTAGTCCCTTGGTGTGCTTCACTGCAATTTTAGTGCCTTGACGCAATACACCTTAAAAAATAGAACCAAATCCTCTTTTCCCAAAAAGACAATAATAATATGCATAGTTTCTCATCTGTATTGAATATATACTGTAAATTAGGTGACCGTTTCATCAATGCCAATGCGTGATTCTAATTAATTGACCAAAGTTTATGATAAATTTTATATTGTAATTTTTAATGCACTCTAACATATTCATAGAATATGTTTAACAATTATATCAATTTTGATTGGGATGGGGTTGGCAAATTATGTTGTGCAAGGTGGACACAGTTCCAAAATTGTTCAGAATAATGAATATATAGTTCAAAAATTATGAACATATAGTTCTATAATTATGAACATAGAGTTGTGAACATAATCATGAACATATAGTTCTGTAATTATGAATATAGAGATTCAATAATTGTGAATATGAAGTTCAAAAATTATGAATATATAGCTTTATAATTATGAACATATAGTTCAGTAACATATAATTCTGTAATTATGAATATAGAGATTCAATAATTGTGAATATTAAGTTCAAAAATTATGAATATATAGTTTTATAATTATGAACATATAATTCAGTAATTATGAACATAGAATTCTGTAATTGTGAATATAGAGTTCACTAATTATGAATATGAACTTCAAAAATTATGAATATATAGCTTTATAATTATGAACATATAGTTAAGTAATTATGAATATAAAATCGTGTCCACCTTGCAAAGTGGACACGGTTCCAAAACATAACGATTGCGTTCGAACCTAAGACATTCCTTATAAAAATCAATGATTAAGTTAAGAATAATAAATAGTTAAACGGAATATTTTGTTACTAAAGTTTACACTGACGGAATACAAGAGTATTTAGGAAAAGTAAATGATATAATAAAGGGTAAAATTGAAAAAATAAAAAAAAATACTAAAATCAAAATAATATGAACCATTCATTTCAACCAACAATTAAATCAACATTTTTGGGCAAATTATGTTGTGCATACCCTGTGGCACACGTATGTGTCACTCTGGTCAGACCGTGCCAAAGCGGTCGTTAGGGCCAAAACTACAGTTGTTGTGCTATCGCGTAAAACTACGTGTGCCACAGTGGTCAGTATGACTGGCCAAAACAACCACCACTCATAAATGAAGAGTAAGCACCCAAAAAAATAGAAAATTAGAATACAGAAACAATAAAACCGAACATATTCACCACCACTACTGGAAATTCTGAAATTTCCGACCACCTGAAAGTGATCTTAAATCAAGTTGAAAGCCTTGTTCCGACCACTTTTGGTATCCGGAAAAATCCTTGTTGCTATTTCCGACCACTTTTTGCTTTCAACTTGATTTAAGATCACTTTCAGGTGGTCGGAAATTCAATAATTTCCAGTAGTGCACGCATACCCACATGACCGAGGCTGATACGCTAATCAAGGAACAGAGATAATAGTGCGCACACGAAAATACACGTGTGTGCCAATCTGCTAAATACACCTACCAAGAATGGTTACTACTAGAACTTGTGCACTGGATACCAAACTTCTGTGCCATCACGTGCTGTATGGTTGTAACCACACCCTATGTGCACGCCCATTCAACAGTATGTGCCATTATGGTCAGACTGTGCCAAAGCAAACGTGACGGCCAAAACTAAAGTTAATATTGTCTTGTGTGCACTGGATACCAAACTTGTGTGCCATAACGTGTTGTATAGACGTAGCCACACCCTATGTGCCTGCACATTCAACAGTATGTGCCATTATGGCCAGACCATGCCAAAGCAAACGTGACGGCCAAAACTAAAGTTAATATAGCCTTGTGTGCACTGGATACCAAACTTGTGTGCCATAACGTGTTGTATAGACGTAGCCACACCCTATGTGCCCGCACATTCAACAGTATGTGCCATTATGGCCAGACCGTGCCAAAGCAAACGTGACGGCCAAAACTAAAGTTAATATTGTCTTGTGTGCACTGGATACCAAACTTGTGTGCCATAACGTGTTGTATAGACGTAGCCACACCCTATGTGCCCGCACATTCAACAGTATGTGCCATTATGGCCAGACCGTGCCAAAGCGGCCAAAACTACAGTAGTTGTGCTGTTGCGTAAATCTACGTGTGTCAGAGTGGTCGGTGGGACTGGCCAAAACAAGCACCACTCATAAATGAAGAGTAAGCACCCAGAAAATAGAAAATTCGTATACGGAAACACTAATAAGGAACATATTCACCGCGCATACCCACATGACCGAGGCTGATACGCTAATCAAGGAACAGAAATAATAGTGTGCACACGAGAACACACTTGTGTGCCAATCTGCCAAATGCAACCACTAAGAATTGTTAATACTAGAACATGTGCACTCGATACCAAACTTGTATGCCATCACGACTGCTGTATAGTTGTAGCCACACCATCTGTGCAACCAATGTCAACAGTATGTGCCATTATGGCCAGACCGTGCCAAAGCGGCCAAAACTACAGTAGTTGTGCTGTTGCGTAAATCTACGTGTGTCAGAGTGGTCGGTGGGACTGGCCAAAACAAGCACCACTCATAAATGAAGAGTAAGCACCCAGAAAAATAGAAAATTCGTATACGGAAACACTAATAAGGAACATATTCACCGCGCATACCCACATGACCGAGGCTGATACGATAATCAAGGAACAGAGATAATAGTATGCACACGAGAACACACTTGTGTGCCAATCTGCCAAATGCAACCACCAAGAATTGTTAATATTGTCTTGTGTGCACTGGATACCAAACTTGTGTGCCATAACGTGCTGTATAGTTGTAGCCACACCCTATGTGCCCGCACATTCAACAGTATGTGCCATTATGGTCACACCGTTCCAAAACGGCCGTTAAGGCCAAACCTAAAGTTGTGGTGCTCTTGAACAAAATTACGTGTGCCAAAGTGATCGGTCGAACTGGCCAAAACAACCACCACTCATAAATGATGAGTAAGCACCCCGAAAAATAGAAAATTCTATACAGAAAAACTAATAAGGAACATATTCACCGCGCATACCCACGTGACCGAGGCTGATACGCTAATCATGGAACAGAGATAATAGTGTGCACACGATAACACACGTGTGTGCCAATCTGCCAAATGCAACCACCAAGAATTGTTAATACTAGAACGTGTGCACTCGACACCAAACTTGTGTGCCATCACGACTGCTGTATAGTTGTAGCCACACCATCTGTGCAACCAAAGTCAACAGTATGTGCCATTATGGTTAGACTGTCCAAAGTGGCCAAAACTACAGTAGTTGTGCTATTGCGTAAATCTACGTGTGCCAGAGTGCTCGGTGGGACTGGCCAAAACAAGCACCACTCATAAATGAAGAGTAAGCACCCAGAAAAATATAAATTTCGTATACAGAAACACTAATAAGGAACATATTCACAGCGCATACCCACACGACCGAGGCTGATACGATAATCAAGTAACAGAGATAATAGTGTGCACACGAGAATACGTGTGTGTGCCAATCTGTCAAATGCAACCACCAAGAATTGTTAATACTGTATTGTGTGCACTAGATACCAAACTTGTGTGCCATAACGTGCTGTATAGTTGTAGCCACACCCTATGTGCCCGCACATTCAACAGTATGTGCCATTATGTTTTGACTGAGCCACAATAGTTCTACAGAGCAAACTTTAGTTGGTATACACATGAGTTCAACTAATGTACAAGCATGAAGTGTTCTAACTAGTGTCATAGCACGGATGGAGCACTCAAGCTCATGTGCACTGGCTTAACAATTTGTGTGCCATTATGTCACGGCAGAATCAACCAACACTCGTAACGGAAAAATAGACGCAGAAAAACAATATAAATTAAAATAGGCCACGGTAACAACAAACATATTCACCGAACATAACCAAGTGAACTAAACTAAACTACTAATCAACTCGTTGCTAAGAAACATAAAGCATAAACTATCTTTGTTTGATTGCATCATGGTATTGGACTACGCTCCGAATGTTCTTCGAATGGTGAGCATTAATCTCATTCGCCAAAATTTACCGCATATAAGACATCCTCAACAACTCAAGACCCCTAGTATCACCCCTCTGTAGACCACAATCCCATGCATTCACCGATTGGCCCAAAAAAAGACTCCATATGTCGCATTGCAAATACCCCAGTCCCACAATCCACTTTGTTACGAGCATCACGCCAGCGCATCTGCATCCTTCTCGGGATAATCCTCCTTACAACAGCCCCATATCGCAAATCAACCTCATCATCAAGGAACACAGACAACAAATCTTTCTGCAACCACAAAAAGAGCACAACGAAAGAAGGTTAACTTAATGATATGGATAAACCACCAATAGGGTCAATACAAGTGTGCACACAGGTAGACACGGGCGTGCCATACTGTCCGAGCAGCCATCATACGATACAGGTGTACACTTACGAAAATATGAGTGACCCGTATTGGACAGAACAACAGGATAACCACCTACCATAATAAACATACAGTGTCCCGTGGGTGAAAAAAACACATGATTAAAAACCACATACCAACACCTCAAGAGCCCCACCATACTTGTCCACATTAGTCATGCTAACCGAGGAATTGTCAATTATGTCAATTCGTTTCCGCACCATGTCCAGACTAATAACATAGTAGTGCCCACTTTGTAGAATCGGGAAAATAAACTGCACACGTGCAACATACGAAACAAACGACCATAACAACCAAAGACCTCTTATAAAACGCCAAATGAACATCAAATACAAAAACTTAAACCAATAGTTTTGAATACCATGTCAACACCTTGCCACGACTCATGAGGAGACATCTTCAGACCCATCTCCATCCTCTCGGAGAACCAATCTAACCGGCGTACACGCGACTGAGTTCGCTCCACCACTGTATTGAGCTACAAAAATGGAAAAGAACACAGTAAAATTCTAAAACACATAGCTAACTACATTATATTTAACACAAAAGGCAAAAGGGACAAAAGGGAAGATATTGTGGTTTGAATCCCAGCAAAAATCCTCCGAGGAGAACCCTCGGGCCTATAAATCTCTCTAACGTTCAGAATGCAACACCAGACATCAATTACAGCCACCCGCAACTGAGACCCAACTGACAATGACAACATATCCTCACGTGTCGCAGCCCACCCATTGTTGTGCCAAAGCGGTCGTTAGGGCCAAAACTACAGTTGTTGTGCGATCGCGTAAAACTACCTGTGCTACGGTGGTCAGTATGACTGGCCAAAACAACCACCACTCATAAATGAAGAGTAAGCACCCAAAAAAATAGAAAATTAGAATACAGAAACAATAAAACCGAACATATTCACCGCACATACCCACATGACCGAGGCTGATACGCTAATCAAGGAACAGAGATAATAGTGCGCACACTAAAATACACGTGTGTGCCAATCTGCTAAATACACCTACCAAGAATGGTTACTACTAGAACTTGTGCACTGGATACCAAACTTGTGTGCCATCACATGCTGTATGGTTGTAACCACACACTATGTGCACGCCCCTTCAACAGTATGTGCCATTATGGTCAGACCGTGCCAAAGCAAACGTGACGGCCAAAACTAAAGTTAATACTGTCTTGTGTGCACTGGATACCAAACTTGTGTGCCATAACGTGTTGTATAGACGTAGCCACACCCTATGTGCCTGCACATTCAACAGTATGTGCCATTATGGCCAAACCATGCCAAAGCAAACGTGACGGCCAAAACTAAAGTTAATACAGCCTTGTGTGCACTGGATACCAAACTTGTGTGCCATAACGTGTTGTATAGACGTAGCCACACCCTATGTGCCCGCACATTCAACAGTATGTGCCATTATGGCCAGACCGTGCCAAAGCAAACGTGACGGCCAAAACTAAAGTTAATATTGTCTTGTGTGCACTGGATACCAAACTTGTGTGCCATAACGTTTTGTATAGACGTAGCCACACCCTATGTGCCCGCACATTCAACAGTATGTGCCATTATGGCCAGACCGTGCCAAAGCGGCCAAAACTACAGTAGTTGTGCTGTTGCGTAAATCTACGTGTGTCAGAGTGGTCGGTGGGACAGGCCAAAACAAGCACCACTCATAAATGAATAGTAAACACACAGAAAAATAGAAAATTCGTATACGGAAACACTAATAAGGAACATATTCACCGCGCATACCCACATGACCGAGGCTGATACGCTAATCAAGGAACAGAAATAATAGTGTGCACACGAGAACACACTTGTGTGCCAATCTGCCAAATGCAACCACCAAGAATTGTTAATACTAGAACATGTGCACTCGATACCAAACTTTTGTGACATCACGACTGCTGTATAGTTGTAGCCACACCTTCTGTGCAACCAAAGTCAACAGTATGTGCCATTATGGCCAGACCGTGCCAAAGCGGCCAAAACTACAGTAGTTGTGCTACTACGTAAATCTAGGTGTGCCAGAGTGGTCGGTGGGACTGGCCAAAACAAGCACCACTCATAAATGAAGAGTAAGCACTCAGAAAAATAGAAAATTCGTATACGTAAACACTAATAAGGAACATATTCACCGCACATACCCACATGATCGAGGCTGATACGATAATCAAGGAACAGAGATAATAGTGTGCACACGAGAATACATGTGTGTGCCAATCTGCCAAATGCAACCACCAAGAATTGTTAATATTGTCTTGTGTGCACTGGATACCAAACTTGTGTGCCATAACGTGCTGTATAGTTGTAGCCACACCCTATGTGCCCGCACATTCAACAGTATGTGCCATTATGGTCACACCGTTCCAAAACGGCCGTTAAGGCCAAATCTAAAGTTGTGGTGCTCTTGAACAAAACTACTTGTGCCAAAGTGATCGGTCGGACTAGCCAAAACAACCACCACTCATAAATGAAGAGTAAGCACCCAGAAAAATAGAAAATTCTATACAGAAACACTAATAAGGAACATATTCACTACGCATACCCACATGACCGAGGCTGATACGCTAATCAAGGAACAGAAATAATAGTGTGCACACGAGAACACACGTGTGTGCCAATCTGCCAAATGCAACCACCAAGAATTGTTAATACTAGAACGTGTGCACTCGACACCAAACTTGTGTGCCATCACGACTGCTGTATAGTTGTAGCCACACCATCTGTGCAACCAAAGTCAACAGTATGTGCCATTATGGCTAGACTGTCCAAAGCGGCCAAAACTACAGTAGTTGTGCTATTGCGTAAATCTACGTGTGCCAGAGTGCTCGGTGGGACTGGCCAAAACAAGCACCACTCTTAAATGAACAGTAAGCACCCAGAAAAATATAAATTTCGTATACAGAAACACTAATAAGGAACATATTCACAGCGCATACCCACACGACCGAGGCTGATACGATAATCAAGGAATAGAAATTATAGTGTGCACACGAGAATACGTGTGTGTGCCAATCTGCCAAATGCAACCACCAAGAATTGTTAATACTGTATTGAGTGCACTAGATACCAAACTTGTGTGCCATAACGTGCTGTATAGTTGTAGCCACACCCTATGTGCCCGCACATTCAACAGTATGTGTCATTATGTTTTGACTGAGCCACAACAGTTCTACAGAGCAAACTTTAGTTGGTATACACATGAGTTCAACTAATGTACAAGCATGAAGTGTTCTAACTAGTGTCATAGCACGGATGGAGCACTCAAGCTCATGTGCACTGGCTTAACAATTTGTGTGCCATCATGTAACGGCAGAATCAACCAACACTCGTAACGGAAAAATAGACGCAGAAAAACAATATAAATTAAAATAGGCCACGGTAACAACAAACATATTCACCGAACATAACCAAGTGAACTAAACTAAACTACTAATCAACTCGTTGCTAAGAAACATAAAGCATAAACTATCTTTGTTCGATTGCATCATGGTATTGGACTGTACTCCGAATGTTCTTCGAATGGTGAGCATTAATGTCATTCGCCAAAATTTGCCGCATATAAGACATCCTCAACAACTCAAGACCCCTAGTATCACCCCTCTGTAGACCACAATCCCATGCATTCACCGATTGGCCCAAAAAAGACTCCATATGTCGCATTGCAAATACCCCAGTCCCACAATCCACTTTGTTACGAGCATCACGCCAGCGCATCTACATCCTTCTCGGGATAATCCTCCTTACAACAGCCCCATATCGCAAATCAACCTCATCATCAAGGAACACAGACAACAAATCTTTCTGCAACCACAAAAAGAGCACAACGAAACAAGGTTAACTTAATGATATGGATAAACCACCAATAAGGTCAAGACAAGTGTGCACACAGGTAGACACGGGCGTGCCATACTGTCCGAGCAGCCATCATACGATACAGGTGTACACTTACGAAAATATGAGTGACCCGTATTGGACAGAACAACAGGATAACCACCCACCATAATAAACATACAGTGTCCCGTGGGTGAAAAAAACACATGATTAAAAACCACATACCAACACCTCAGGAGCCCCACCATAATTGTCCACATTAGTCATGCTAACCGAGGAATTGTCAATTATGTCAATTCGTTTCCGCACCATGTCCAGACTAATAACATAGTAGTGCCCACTTTGTAGAATCGGGAAAATAAACTGCACACGTGCAACATACGAAACAAACGACCATAACAACCAAAGACCTCTTATAAAACGCCAAATGAACATCAAATACAAAAACTTAAACCGACAATTTTGAATACCATGTCAACACCTTGCCACGACTCATGAGGAGACATCTTCAGACCCATCTCCATCCTCTCGGAGAACCAATCTAACCGGCGTGCACGCGACTGAGTTCGTTCCACCACTGTATTGAGCTACAAAAATGGACAAGAACACAGTAAAATTCTAAAACACATAGCTAACTACATTATATTTAACACAAAAGGCAAAAGGGACAAAAGGGAAGATACTGTGGTTTGAATTCCAGCAAAAAGCCTCCGAGGAGAACCCTCGGGCCTATAAATCTCTCTAACGTTCAGAATGCAACACCAGACATCAATTACAGCCACCCGCAACTGAGACCCAACTGAAAATGAAAACATATCCTCACGTGTCGCAGCCCACCCATTGAAGTTGAATAGTTCCTCATGACTAGAAACAACAACACAACATTAATTTAAACACAACAAACACCATCACCTACCTAAAAATCGGAGAAACGAGATACTTACGTATTAGCATGTGGGTGGCCCAGAACCCAATTGTAAAACACATGGTCCCCGAGGGGAGTTGGCAAATACCTAGACATCAAACTCGTACCACCATCTCGAACCCCAACTCCACGAGGACGCTTCACTTTTACAGGCGCACACAACGCCGACCCACTTCGCAACATACCCGGCTACGAACACGGATTTATCAACAAAAAACCAACATAACATAAACAATACGCTGACAATTAAAGAAGGACCAATACCTGGACAGGGGTCACACACTGCAGCCCGAAACCAATTCGGCATCCGTCCTCAAGAGTTGCATTGCCATCTAGAGGTTCAGCTACCTCCCGACCAAAATGTGTGGGCCCGGTGGGGGTTTGCAATGGCATGTTCAACAAAGACTGCAAAAAAAACAATTTAACAATTAAACGCAAAGTTCACCAAACTCGCAGTGTGCACCTGCGTAGCAAAGAGTGTGCATGCGTGATAGTGAGACCACCCTAAAAATCTGTATGTACAACCAAAATGAAAAAAATAATAAAAAAAATAAAAATAAAAACTAAACAACCGCACCAACAACCCATACGACTAAAGAAACCGAGTTCGTTACGCGGAGAACATGAAAGATACAGATGTGCACATAGGTTTAACTGCGTGTGCCATACTATACAGCAATACCGAAAAGGCAAATTAACCAACCAAAATCGTACAACTGAAGATCATATCTTTCTAGAGTTTACATAATGTGACAGCCTAAAGGAATAAATAACACAGCAACCTAAGACATCACCATACTTACCAAACCAATTAATACAACGCAGTCCCCTAAACAAAATAAAAATACATAAATAAATAAATAAATAAATAAATAAATAAATAAACTGCCTTCAATACACAATATCTGTACTACAACCACAACGACAGCATCGCACAAAACCCAAAAATCCAAGAGTGCTAGCCTAGACTACAGCCTTCCTAAATTTTTTACGCTTGTAGACAAGCATACTTACAGCTCGATCCCGGACAACAGGTGGATCAACATCACTCTCAAGGACATTCGGCGGATCAACTCGGGCAACATCAACAACCCCGACAGCATCATCATACTCGCGCACCACATCCACAAAATCATCCCACCGTTGCGAAGGCCAATCCTGAGACAACCCGAGGCTAAAAGATGGCATGTCCAACATCGCATTACGCTCCTGAATGGCACGCTCAATCTCTCCAAGTGCACGCACGTTATCCGGGTTAGCCCAAAAAGCATCCTGAGTCGGCGTGAACAACGACTGTGTAGACTCCTGAGAATCCCCACCTTGACCAGACATTTGTATGCCCCTCCCTAACATCAAAAGCGACGCGCTCATGACCTGGATGAAGCTATCCGTCCGTACACTAGACTCGGCTCCACCAGACAAACCCCAGCACAAACACACAACACCTCCCCCCCCCCCCCGCCCCCCCCCCTACCAAAACCACAAAATAAAACATGAGCCAATCAGAATGCGGGTTGTGCACCCCAGTGCCATTGCACATACCAGGGTGTGCCATCTTACCCCACCATGTGCACATACCAATACACAGCCCAAACAAAGAAACCTGGAAAAAATGCAATAGCTAGAGAGATAAGATACCTTGCCTGATCATCCTCTACAGAACCAACAGACGGACCACCTTCAACGCCATCACCCTCCCTCCGAACATCATCACTAGGCTCGCCAGGTAGTGGAACTGCACAGAACCGTGGCACCAAAGTCCCCAACCCAAACCCACCACCACGGATCTCAGCAAACTCCCACTCACGGAGCATCTTGCTCGTCCAACCAATAAAAGCTGGAGAAGCTCTAGGTACAGCCCTACGCATCCACACAACACGATCCACATAAAACATCTGCACAACAGAAAGGAACACACATCAAAACAAACACGCTAGTGCAAAAACAACACAATAAGCAAATGGAAAAAAAGTTATTATTACCGTCAAGAACAAGATAGGCCCAATGAAACGCTGCTTCGTATTTACCAACCACTGTTCACGCGTCTCGACCAAACTATCCAACAAAAACTTACACCAATTCAGATTCTTAATCCTCCCAACCTCCTCACAATCGTCCAAGATCATCTGGTAGGCATACCCATTATGCATACACCGCATCAACGTGCTAACCATCAACGTTGTGAAATTCCACTGGAACCACTCACACCCCGCACCTAACAAACCCATCTCATCAGATATCCGTGTGGGTGTAATAGCATGCGACGATGCAGAAAACTGACCCCTCCAAGCAAGCAATAAGTCACTAACATCATTATTGCCTCGCTTCGTAATCTCCACCTCACCCCTAGGTAGCCCAAGTATAGCCTCCACATCCTCTTCATGGATTTTCACTGAAACCCCATTGCCCAATCCTAACTTCATCGTTGTTGGATCAAAATTCTGCAACAACCACCGTCCCAACCTACCGGGCGTCTCCATAATCTCCAAGTCCAACAACTTCCCAAATCCCAACTCACAAACTGCCCGGCGTTGCCATCTACCTAGCTTCTGACACCCCTCGACAAGGACCCTAGCAGAACACCTAGTTGTCATGCTTGGAAAGCGGGCCTCCTCCTCTGGAGTCCACTCATAATCAGGTTCAGCCTCCAGCCTTCAAAGGAATGCCCGTGCACCCATAGCACCACCACCCCTGGCATTTGTACCACGACCCCCATGCGGCAGTCCACCCTCACCCTGAGGTTGATCACCTACACAATGCATTACACCAAACAAGAACAAAAAATCACGCAATTAGAAACACGGAGGCCATATCAAAAAAAAATTATAAAGAAATAAAGAATGCAGCAGCCAGAAACTAATCAACTAAACCCACTAAACCAAGATGGCACAAACAAATAAGCAAATGTGCACCCACCATATACCAAATAAAAGCTGTTAACACTTCCTCAAGTCAGGTTCGACAAAGTTCACTGTTCATAGAACTTTTTGATGCTAGAAAAGTTTTTGATGACTAACTATAGGCTCTTTACATCAAGAACTCACATTGTAAAATTGTAACCTTTTGGAAATTTTCTCCATTCCTCTTTTGTTTTATTTAATCCAGAGTATATTTTATGGATTTAAATGGTTTTGATACTTCACCAGATTCATATCAACTGAAGTTTGATATAATTATACGGCATTTTCGCGGGCCATCTTTCCTATGGCCCTAACCTACCCCATCGCAGGGTGGGTGCGGGTTAGTTAGCAGGTTTCAGCCTATTTTGACACCTCTAATTATACTAAGTCCATAGATTCGTTCCCACTGATTAACATTCTGGTTGTTCAATTGTAATTGTAAAACAAATGAAAGATGATATCGAATCAAGTGAAAAAAAAAAAAAAAAACAAAACAAAACAAAAAAACAAACACCGCAACAGCTATTCGGCCAAACCATCCCCTCCCAAACCCCACCTCCATCCGAAAGGCATAGAAAGCCATCCCACCAAAACACCACCACAGTCCCCCGGCACCACCACCCAACAAAACCAAGAAAACCCCAGCCAAATATTATCCCTCCGGCTTCGAAAAAACACCAAAATCAAACTAAAAAAAACCCACACTAGCATCAAACAACTACACAACTCATATATATATATATATATATATATATATATATATATATATATATATATATATATATATATATATATATAAAAGAGGAGAAAACCGACCTGGAGTAGAGGTCAACCTCGTCTACCGCCGTGGGCGCTTAGGGTTCCGACCATCGGTGCCAGCCATCTCAGAGGAAGCTACGATCGGAAAGGACGACGTCAGGGACTTCGATCAGCCAAGACAACGTTCGGTGAGATTTTCGAAAAAAAGCTACAGCGCGGGGAGCTTCTTCAGCGAGATAGCGAAAAACAAGCACAAATATAGGCAAACCCCTACACGCGCCCACGTACATTGACCATACTACCCCTAGCCGCCCAAATCAATCCTAATCTACGGTAAAAACTAAACTTTAAAAAAAAAAAAAAAACAAACAAACAAACAAACACCTTAGATTGGTTTAAATGAATGGCTTAGATTAATTCTCATGTTCCTATCTAACAATGAGTTCCTATACGATTGTTAATCTAGGGTGGCCTTCAAGTAGGAACTACTCAATAGGTGAGAACATAAGAACCCATCCCAGCCTTTGGATCTAAGTCAATTAATCATTAATATAAAAGATTCAAAAGGTTTTAAGAGTAATTTTAGCACCCTAATAATTTTGACTTAAATAATAAAATTGATTAGATCCCTAGAATTTAGGCCAACAAGAAGGAATTTACTGGGACTCTAATTCAACGATACATTCGGACTCTAATTCAACGCTCTCCACACCCACTCCAGCGCTACACCCGTCGCCTGCGAATTACGGACACTGCATCCAACCCCGGCAAACTACGTGGAACGACCAAGAAACTCATTGGAGACAATGGCGGCAACAAACAACAACGAAAGTAAGTCCCCTGAAACCCCATTACGGTGTTTGTCATCCGACTATTGAATTAAATAGAATTTGGACTGCTGATTTTTGGTATGCAAGCCGGCAGATGAGTGGAACGGCACACCCTGAGGCACTAAAGTGCACAGACGGAAACCGCCACCCCCTGCTGTGTGCCGACTAATTTTAATGTACAATTCCGGAGCATTGTATGTGCCCTACTCTCGTAATTACAGAGTAGCATGTGTGCACATATGTGCTCAGATACGTGCCAATTAGGGATGAAACCCAAATCTATGCCCCAGATGCGGCGTGTGTGCCACTACGTGTTCTCGAATGTGCCAAACTGGTCAATACCCCACAATAGGAGTGCATAATGGCTCAAACCTAAGATCCTAATCGGTTTCCAACATTTTGTATTAATAACTTTTCACTGCTCTACAGATGAACCCTGCTCAACAGGCTGTGTTATCAACATCTCTCCTGGCACAACGAAGTACTAGACTCCAGAGTGTGAAGCCACCAAGAAGCCTTTCGCGGGTCAGGTGTTTTTTGCGGAACGGCGCAAAACGGGTACTGTTTCTTTTCATTAAACAAAACGACGTTGTTTTGAAGCGCGGTGCATAATCAATTATGCACTGCGGTGCACGATATAATTTGCCAAAATGTCATTGCCAGGAACACGGAACATGAAGAATACAAGAACCCACTTATGGCCCAAGAGGTTTTGGTGCAGAGCACTTAGATGGCGAATCGTTATGCTGTGCAACCGTGTGCACCATGCATGGTGCACACGGTTGCAAAACGACGCCGTTTCAATAAAAAAAATCACGTTCGAATTGTAGTTAACAGCATTAGACGGTTTCCTTTCGTATTCAAACAGTAGGATATATTCATAAATTCATAACTATATATCTACAAATTCATAACTATATATTCACAAATTCATAACTATATATCCAGATCGAATTATATAACTATATATTCATAATTTGACAACAGTACATTCAAAAATAATAATTACACATTCATAATTTCATATCCATATATTCATAATTTCACAACTAGACATTTATAATTACATAACTTCATATTCAGAATTCTTAAAGTGATTGTTCACAGAGAACTATATCCATAATTTTCAAAACTATATATCCACAACTTCATAACCATATATCCGTAACTTCATAACTATACATCCACAACTTCATAATTATATATCCATAACTTCATAACTATATATTCATAACTTCATAACTATATATTCAGAATTGCACGTCGATTGGAGTTTTTGTTTAAAAAAAAAAATAAAAAAATTGATTGGTGGAGTTAAACGGTGCCAATGGCACCGTTACTCCATCATATTAAAACGGTGTCGTTTTGCAACCGTGTGCACCATGGTTAGGCCTGTGCACAACCCGACCCACCCGACAAAATCGTCCGACCCGACGACTGAGAGAGACCAACCCGGTAATACCCGAACCCGACTCTCTATACCCGATCCGCTATGCAAAACATCGTCAGTTAAGAGGGTTCGGGTGGGGTATGCTAATTTTCCAACCGACCCGTCCGAATATCCGAACTATCCTAGGGTTCACAAAGCTATGTACTAAACGGCGTCGTTCCATCAAGGTATATATATATGCCTTCCACCAAGTTGGTCTTCATTCTCCCATTTGCGCAGCTGATCTAGGGTTTGAGATCTCATCTCTCGACTCTCACTCTCTCAGACTCTCACTCTCTCAGAGTCTCAGTTCTCTCAAGTCTCATCTCCGATTCTGTAAATCTGTAAGCTACTAAGCTCTAATCTCTTACTCTCTAATCTGTAATCTGTAATCTCTTAATCTCTAATCTCAGGCTTCTCAGAATCTCAGCGTTGCAATCTCTAATCTCTTACTCTCTGTCTCAGAGAGTCTGAGTGGTGGAAGCCGTGGTGAACTGGTGATTAGAAGCCCTTGTTCTCCGGGAATTATTTGGGAGAAATCAAGTAAATCGTAAACCCTAGTTTATATTAAGAAATGTTTGTGACTTTGTGTTATATTATATTATTATGATGATCTGTGGTCAATATTTTGAGAAAGCATTGCGAAATTGAAAACCCTAGTTTTATGTATCTTGATTTATGTGAGATACTGAGATGTATTGTGTTCTGTCTCTTCTAGTCTTTTGTAACTCTGTTACTCTGTGAGAGTGTGATGAATATTTGGTGATATATTCATATATTATGCCATTATTTCATTTATTGGTGGAAGCCTTTTAGAAACTGATTTCTGAGTGTTGATTTTGTGAATTCTGGATTTTCTGCCTTGTAAGTTTGTAATCTCCCAATCCGAGTTAAAGGCTTAAATGTGAAATCTCCAGTGTTGGAATTTCCATTTATTGGTGGAAGCCCTTAACAATTAACTCAAATCCAGATAATGATGATCTGGAGTGTGTTCCTGAATCTGGATTTGTTTGTATAATTGTATATGTTATTATGTTTATCATTTTATGGATGTATGACCCTTAATTGCTATTTGTTAAATCTGGAAAAATGATGACACAAACTACTGTGTCTGATTCTGGATTTCTTTGTATGTTTAATTGTTTATTATGTGGTTGTTCTAGTGCTCTGTCACACTCACACAAACTGAAAAGTGAAAACTGGTACCCATCTTTGTAGATGGAAAGTGCCACTCAAATGACTCAATCTGGACTTCCACCCTCAACTAAGGAGGGGCTTGGAGGAGTAACCCAAGGCACTGAGACAAATGCTCCTCAGCAGCCTGAGGTTAATCCTGTTGTTCCTGCAAAAAAGAGGAAGAATGTGGAGTCTAGATCTAAAGTCTGGGAACATTTTGAAAAGATCTTTGATTCTGAAAACAAAGTAATAAAGCTGAAATGTCTATACTGTGCTAAAGTCTATCAATGTGAGAGTAAAAAGCATGGCACTACCTCTTTAAGAAATCATATGTTTGCCTGTCTAAAAAATTCACATTCTAAGGAGACTAGGCAGTCACTGCTTACTTTCACTGCTGTGACAACATTTGATACACAGGGGGGTTCTGAAGGGGTTGTTGGGGAGTTAGGGACTTGGGTTTTCAATCAGGAAGCCATTAGGAGGGCATTATGTGAGATGATAATTATTAATGATGAGCTTCCATTTAGGTTTGTGGAGGGGCAAGGGTTTAAAAGGTTTATTTTGGTTGCTTGCCCTAGATTTTGTATACTTTCTAGGTGGACAATTTCAAGGGACATTTACCAAATTTACCTTGATGAGAGATTAAACCTTAAGAAACTGTTTAAGCTTAACACTCAAAGGGTTAGTTTGACTACAGATACCTGGACCTTTGTGCAGAGGATCAATTATATGTGCATTACAGCCCATTTCATTGATGATCAGTGGAAGCTGAATAAGAAAATCATATCCTTTGTCCCTATTTCTTCTCACAAGGATGAGCATATAGCTAAGGCATTAGACAGTTGTTTGATTGACTGGGGGATTAGGGATGTTTTTTCTGTCACTGTAGATAATGCTTCTTCCAATGATACTGCTATGGGTTTTTTTAAGTCAAAATTGTTGTCATGGCGTGCAACCACTGTTAGGAGTAAGTACATTCACATGAGGTGCATAGCCCACATTTTAAACTTGGTGGTCCAGGATGGGTTAAATTTGCAGATAGTTCTGTTAAGAAGGTGAGGGATTCTGTTAGATGGATGAGGAACTCACCTGCAAGACTCAAAAAATTCAGAGATCTTGCAGAACTACTTGGGGTGGAAGCTAAAAGTTTTTTACAACTAGATGTTCTAACAAGATGGAATAACACCTACATGATGCTTAGCACTGCCATACAATACAAGGTTGTGTTTGATGCATATTCATTGAATGAGCCCTCATTTGCTGCTGATCTGGGTGATTCTGTCCCTTCTTTTCTTTACTGGACATCTGTTGAATGCTTGGTAGTTCTGTTGAAGGGTTTTATGAGATAACAATTAGAATCTATGGTTCTCTATATGTCACCTCTAACAGTTTCTTCAGTGAGATATCTGATTTGAGTTGCATGTTGAGTAGCATGATTGTTGCTGGTAGTGCTACAGAGGTAATGATTTTATCATTTTCAGTGGTTAATCTGATTATTTATGAATTTGTGTTTGGCTATTTGTATTTAATTCATTGTTTTCTTAGGTTATGGGATCCCAAATGAAAACTAAATTTGAAAACTATTGGGGAGATCTTGAAAAATGAATTCCTTGATCTTTTTTGTCAATATCTTGGACCCAAGAGATAAGTTGGAATATATGTCATACCAGTTTGAGGAACTGTATGGTAAAGATAATGGGAAGACGTGTTTAGAGAATGTCCAAGCTGCCATGGTAGAATTGTTTGGTGACTATGCAGCAACCTACTCTGTCAATGTGCAACAATCATCTTCTGATTCATCTTCTGGTAGCCAACCAGATGTGCCTCTTGTCCAGTCTCATACCACAATTGGTAGACCTCAAAATATGTTAAAGAACAAACTAAAAAGGCAAAAAATGGAGGCTAGTGGAAGCTATAAAGAAACAGAACTTCAAGTCTATTTAAGTGAAAAAATTGTGTAAGACACTCCTGACTTTGATATCCTTAGGTGGTGGAAGCTAAATAGTGAGAGGTTTCCTACTCTCTCCAAAATGACAAGGGATATCCTAGCAGTTCCTATTTCCACTGTTGCCTCAGAAAGTACATTTAGTACTAGTGGGAGGGTATTAGATGCATTTAGGAGTTCTTTAACTCCTAAAATTGTGGAGGCCTTAGTATGTGCACAAGACTGGATGAGGTTATCAAATCAACCAGTTAAGGTTGAGGAAAATATTGATGATGTTGAAAAGATTGAACAAGGTAATTTATTTAAATTTTTCATTCTGTTTTTACCTTTTTAACTTTGCATTCAAATTCTATTTTATTTGTTTCTATTTGCACTTTGCACTTTGCAGGCTTGGCTACTGGAATAAGTCGATTTGGAATCACAGGATCTGGGGTTGCTGGTTTTCCCCTTCCTACCATTCCTGTAATGTTTTATTTACACTTAATTCTGATTTTATTTTCAATGGAGAAAATTGGATTAAGGAGCAAGGTTATGGATTAATGGCTTGGTAACTAACTAACAATTCAATTGTTGGATTTGTTGCTGCCTATGATAAGTATGACCCCATCAGGTATGAGTGAATATAACTGTATCAGCCTACAGCCTATATGAATGTCATCTCATCTGGTAATAACAGTCACTCTACCTTAGTCCCTTATTCTCAAGTTCTCAGTATGTTATTTCTCTTTAGTCTTTACTGATTTGGCTATGATGATGCTTCCACCATTGTCTGAAATGGTTTTGGGTTGGTATGTTGCTCATTAGTTTTGGTTTGCATAATTGCATTCCAATACTAAAAGTAGCAATTTGCCCCCAATCCTACTTTGACATGAAAACATAGCAATCTGAGCCCTTCCATAGTTCCATTTTTCTGCCCAACAACCCCAATCCCCAAACTATTTAATTGGTTATATTTAACTTGTGTTTTGTCTTTACACACTTGTACAGGAAGATCATGAAAGATGAAGGCTGAATAGGCATTATGGTATTTTTGTTCATAGGAAGATGATGATTGGATTGATTGCTGAATGCTGATATTTGAACTTTTTGTCATTATCATTTATCAGTTTATCATGTATGAGTATGAATGTCAGAATGTATGATTCAATGATTGTGTAAATCATTTTGCATTTTTTTTATTTGTAACTAGTTGTAACTAAGTAACTTTGACATAAATGATATGGAATTTTAGCTAGTTTTTTACTTAAATTTGTTGAATATGAAATCTGAAGTTACCCGAACCGATATCTGAACCGTCCTATATCCGAATCAAAAAAATCTGAAAGTAGTATAGTCCAAAAATAGTCGGATAGGACTTGGATTCAGAAAACCGAAATCCGATCGGGTGGACTAATCCAGAAACCGAACCGTCCGAAATCGAACCGTGCACAGGCCTACACACGGTTGCACAGCATAATTTGCGGTTAGATGACTTAGATCAAAATGGGTCAATCATTATTGTGTGGACATGGTCCACACAAGTTATGTGGATCATATTTTATCTACTGTAAAATAATGTACATTCAGTACAAAAATAATGTATATTCAGTACACAAATAATGTACAATTTATTAAGGGGATGTACATTATTTTTATTCTGAGTATATATTATATTATATAATGTATATTCACTACAAAAATAATATACATTTAGTATATTAAAATGTACTTTTTGTTATGGCCCACATAATATTGTGTGGACCAATAATTTGCCAAAATGGGTTTATTGGGCCTGAAACCCTGAAGAAAGGCCCAAATGAACAATTCACATGTGCTAGTGGCAATTTATATCGTGCACTAGGGCGCGCATTGCATTGTGCACCCTGCTGCAAAACGACTTCGTTTTATATAACTGTATATAAAAAAATACACATAATTGTATAAACCAATACACATAATTGTATAAACAGACACACATAACTGTATAAAAAATAAACATAATTGTATAAACAAATGCACATAATCACGTCAATTCCCTTTCGCGCCTCTCAAAACAACGTCATTTTAGAAGGCACGAGGCGCACAATACTGCGCGCGCCGTGATGCAGGGTATAACGATTGTGTGATATATATATATATATATATATATATATATATATATATATATATATAATAGTTACTACATGCGCATTGCACGAATAGTCCAATGGTCAATGTGTATTTTCAAAATAGTGTTTTAGAATTTATCAAAGTATCATTCGGTATCCTGACATATATCAACGCAAGATTATTAACTTTTTTTTCATAAAAGTAATGGTGTGTTTGGTTCGCACATGAGAATCGGAATCGGAATGAAAATCAAATATTTGGTAATAATAATGAGTTTTGGGAAAAGTATTTTGCATGTTTGTTAGTAGGGTAAAATTGGAATGATTACCAATATTGATGGTTGGTTGTGTATGACCCTATAATAAGAATAAATATTTTAAAAATACAAAAATTAAAAATTAAGGCAATTGATCCTAAGATAATGACATCCAAAGTACCAATATGAACAAAAATCTAAAAGTACTAATCCAAACTTTAAAATTGGATTACAAATAAGATGGAATGATACCCATTTTTAATTATAAATGAGATTTTTAATTGAAGGGCAATCAAATCCCATAATTATGTTTTAAAAAATTGTCAAACAAACACAACAGGAGCACGGAGCTACGGAGAGCCTGAACCCGGGGCATATTCCCCATCAGATACAATATTTAATTTGGGTTTAGACGAGTGTGAAAATGCAAAGAAGGGATGGAAATCACTCTCGTAACTCCAACCTAAAATAAGTGAATAATCGCTCCCGCAATATAAACACTGGAACAGATTAAGAACAAGCATTCATGAATTCCTAACTACTACCATCTCCCGATGTGCAATAATCAAGAATAAATTCCTCAACAAATGTCATTTTCCAATGTGCAATAATTAAGTGCAATCGTACGTACCCTAAATTATGCCTAACTCCTGTTATGACATGAAAATGGCAATGAAGCAAGTAATTTAGACCTTTAATTACTAACAACAACAGTATGAAATACAATTGCAACACAAATAATAAATCTAAATGTAAATATATTAATGAAATTAAGCTCTAGGCACATAGATTCATAAACACTTTCGACCAAAAATTTCCAAAGTGTTTTAGCCACTCGGCCATAACAGCATTCAATACATTTCAGAGAATTCACTATCAACTATCAACTATTGAAGTAAAAGAAAAAGAGAACGAACTCTCCCAAATTTTCCTAGCGATTTCTCTACTCCAAAACCAATTGTTGTTCTTGATGTGGTTCTTCTTGCTTTTTGCTCTATTTTTGCCTCCAAAAACGCAGCCTGACTTCCTAGGGTTGATGGAAGGTAGTCCTTTTATACCAAGAACCAAATGGGGGTAAATTAGGAGACTTCGGCACCAAAGAAGGATTCTGGAATACGCGATCTCGACGCATCGAGCCTTCAATGTCGTCCTCAGGGCCACGTACCGAAATTTTTCAACGCGTCAAACCTTCGATCAGGTTTCTGACTTGGTTGCTGGAAATTTTGGACGTGTCGAGCCCTAGGCTCGAAGCGTCGAACCTACGATGCCTTCAATTCCACTTCATTTTGGCTCCACTTATGCTTGAAAGACCTCTCTTACTTTTGCACTTGTCCTACAATGGATTAAAAACACTACCAAACATTTAAAAACATTCAAAGCAAAGTCTAAAACCATATGCTAATGAGAAAGCAAAGAAAATAGGTATTGAACATGACAATCTAATGAACTTAAGCCTTCAAATTGATTCAAGTTACCAAAAAAAACATGTACAAATGAGATTATATCATCCACCACACTTTTGTCCTCAAGCAAAACAATTTAATAAATCACAAGTCAAGCACAAAAATCACCCCACTCTCTCATGCACAACCTGCATACCACAAACTAACTTGCTACAAAATAACATACTTCAAAAATCATCTCAGTTTGGCACACAAGATCCATTCTCAAGCCAATATCCAAGCGCCAAGATTATTAGTAGTGAGAAATCTAGTGTGCACTTATACTCAGTTAGGTTTATGCAAAACTTGACATCAGAAAAACATTCTATAAGCTTGCCCTTCATACTCCTCATAGTATAGACCTAAAGTTTGCATGCAAAGATCAAATAGGTCTTCATTTAGCTTGTAATGGGGCTAAGGGTCAAGGGTAAACAAAGAAAGGGTATAGAATATTACCAAAAAAAGAGAGAATAACACAATTATCTATCATCGTTAAATCCTAGAAGAGATAAATTGATCCAGGCAGCAAAAAGCAACTCAGAAATGGCGCAAAACTCAAATGAAATGGGGGTCTAATTCAAACATTCAACCAAACAAGATTGTAAACTAGCTTTTTTTTTTTTTTTAACTTTTCATTGGAATGAAGCAAACTAAACAAGAAACGAACTTCTTACAAACGATTAAGACCCACACACATTAACTTTTCTATCAAAGATTGCTTTTAGGTATAAGCTCTATTGAAATCTCTTCTGCAAGATTATCAAAAATAAAAGCAACATTCTCTCAAGGGTGAAAAGATATGAATTTGGCTAAAAGCTAAAGGGTCAATGATGAGGGTTAAACAAAGAAAATCACAAAGAGGAGATTAAGTGCTTAACACTTATTTAACAATGAAAAAGGCTCAAAGGGGACACAAGGGATAAACACATATGAGTTGAGCAGGTTT
Organism: Ipomoea nil; assembly: GCF_001879475.1. NCBI lineage: Eukaryota > Viridiplantae > Streptophyta > Magnoliopsida > Solanales > Convolvulaceae > Ipomoea > Ipomoea nil. Next base: position 1,607,853 of record NW_017619742.1, on the reverse strand, counting down.
AAAGGCTTTGGGTATTCAAAAAATGGCCTAAATCACTTCTAAACATGCAAAAATCAGACTACACCTGAGGTAAACATGCAAAAATCAGACTACACCTGAGGAGTATTGAGACAAGTTCTAGTAAGCCAACCATTGCCAGAATTCCACATAATCTTTCACTAGCAATGCACTAACCACTAGATTAAGAATTTAGTCCAATTATTAAATGGTTAACAAGAATATTGACAAAGGAATAGTTCAATCATGTGTTACACTTTGATTTCACCCATGGCGCATTGAGATGCAGCAAGTTCTACCAAAACAAACCACTAACCAACATGAGAGAGCAATAGTGCTATGACAAATAATTCATCAACCAAATGGGACATGAATCATCCAAGCAAACACTCAAGTGGGGTACTAGTAATCTAAAGAGCACATGTTTGAACAATTAAAGCACAGATTTTTCAAAAACCTAAGGGATGGAAGTTATGGGTGAAAGGTAATTATCAAAACTAAATACTAAACAACAAAAAGAAAAGCAAGACTAAATAACAAAGCAATGAAAAAGCAAAAACATAAGGAAAAATACTTCAATCCTTCCCCCCACACTTAGAGAGTTACATTGTCCCAATGTAACAAAATAAATAAGGGGAAAGATATTGAAGGATATCCCTAAACCTGCTATTGGGGATGGGCATCCGGGGGCGGTGGTGGTGGGTAATGGCCTCGGTAGAACTCTGGAATGAATTGAGGATCTTGAAGCCAAGGTGGTGGTGGTGGAAATTGAGGAGTGAAACCAAGGAGTGCTTGGTTTTGCTGGTGCACGGACGTACCCACAAACCAATCAACTTCGTGACTCATCCTCCGGAATTCTTGTTGTTGCCTCCTCTCTTCTTGTTGTAGCCTTATTTCTTCTTGGAATTGCCTCATAAAATCCCGCATGGCATAAGGCTGGGCTGAGGCAGGTGCAACAAGCTGAGGGGCATTTTGATCATTCCTCATAACTCCATCCCATCATCATCATCCCCATTGGCAGGGGGCTGACCAAGTCTATATCGGGTGGCAATGTACTGCTGGGAAAGATAAGATTGCGGTAGAACTCGAGCTTCCTGGCTCTCATCGATAGGCACTCCTGCCAACTGACAAAGGTGTGTGATGAGGTAAGAGTGGCCAAGGTAGACCCGCCCTTTCACATCAGCAGTCTCTCGGATGTTTCTATTTATGATGGCCCCTATGTCAATAGTCTTGTGCTCCTTGATGCAATAGGCCAAAAGGACCTGATCTCTGCGGACATTGCCTTTATGCGAGTGAGGGATGAGCTTAGCTTTAATGAAATCAAGGATAGCCCGGTCAGAAGGTTGAAAGTATTTGTAATCCATGTGAGAGGCCAGACCGCTCCTGATGTTCCATTCAGCAGCTGGGTTAAAAGAGAGGGCAATATTATTCAGCCAGACCCTACTTATCATGCCAACACTCAAGTCCCTGTGATAATAATCATCCCCATGGTGATCAATGGTACCATAATATGCATTGATGGCCGCACAGGAGAAATCCACTTGAACACCCCTGACAATGCATACATTGTTTTGAAGTCCATCTTTAGCATTGGCATAGAACTCACGGACCACAGTGCCAAATGCATCTCCTGGCTGAGCCAAAAATCGAGGTCCCCAATTCCATCTCGCGGGAACCTCAATTTCCAAGCCCCTCTCTTGTCTAATCGACCTTGTGGACATCAGTCTTTGATATCTGCCAAAAGCTTCGGCGGTTTGGAACCGCTCAAATGTTGGGGCTTGGGGTTGCTCTCTAGCCTGAGATGTCTCCCCTCTTTGCCGTTTGCTTGATGCTCTTGATTTGGGGGCCATTTTGAAAAGCTACAAAGCACAAGGTGAAAGCAATATACTCATGTATTAAGATAAAGCAATCACAATCACAATTAAGATGTCAAAATTGAGGCCATGATTCCCAAACTCTTCAAGATTAGACATGAAACTCATTTATGCAATTTAGCAAACATTTTATGGGCATGAATTTGGACAAAAAGGTTTGGTGCAATTGAAGATTCCAATTCATCCATTTATTCACCACAAAGACCACATCAAATAGACAAATCCACAATAGCATGTACAAAAGAAAACTAAACTAATCAATGAATAAAAATTGAACTTCTAGACATAAAAATTCCAAAAGCAAATAGATAGTAAAACCAAATTTCATGAATCAAAACTTGAGTGCATTGCACTATCAACATGTAAGAACAACACTTATAGCAATAATTAGCAAAGAAACACTAACCCAAAGCAATTTAGTTCTCAACATTTCAAAAATAGCAAAAATTCGTGGGTTAGGTTAGCCTCTTGACACTTACCCAATACTTTATCCAGGTTAGAAAGTCAATTATCAAAACACAAACCATAAACCAAAAAATCATCCATAAAAACTTCAGTTCCTCAATCAAATTAGAAAAAGTGGCTACTATGCACCTTTGAAATGTGGCTGGTGCATTACATAGCCCAAATGGCATCCTTCAATATGCAAATGTACCATAAGGGCATGTAAAGGTAGTCATCTCTTGGTCATCGAGATGAATAGGAATTTGAAAAAATCACGAAAAAACATCAAGAAAACAAAAGTATGACTGCTTAGCCATCCTCTCAAGCAATTGAGCAATAAAAGGAAAGAGGAAAATGGTCCTTCCTAGTGGCTTTGTTCAGATTCCTATAATCAGTACACATTCTTCACCCAGTGACCAACCTAGTAGGGATAAGTTCATTGTTTTCATTCCGCACTACAGTTGTCCCCCTTTCTTTGGATAGGGCTAACCCACTTACTATCTCAGATAGGATAGATAATGTCAGCCCTCAACAGTTTAAGAATCTCTTTTTTCACAATCTCTTGCATGTTTGGGTTCAACCTACGTTGGTGCTCAATACTAGGCTTATGGCCATCCTCCAAATAAATCATGTGCATGCAATAAGAAGAACTAATGCCTACAATATCATCAATAGTGCACCCAATGATCCTCTTATGTTTTCTTAACACATGCAAACAATTTTTCAGTTTCATCATCATGCAAGTGAGCACTCACAATAACTGGGTATGTAGAATTAGGACCAAGATAAGCATATCTCAAATTTGTTGGTAAAAGTTTCAATTCTACCTGTGGAGGATCTTTTTCTTTTTGACAAGTGGAATTACCATCAAGGCTACATGCAGTGGACACTAGTGGTGTTTCCAGCGATTCATATACCTCCAAAGGCTCATCACCACCACTTGTGCCATCATCCGAGTGTCCTTTCTCAATTATGTCTCCCAAGTCAACGTGCAAAGGATCATTGGCAATCCAATTTCTCCTTTCAAATGCTTCATCAACACATGAATTGATTTCATCTACATAAAAACAAGCATCAAGACAAGAAAATTTGTTAGCCAATTCAAAAACATTAAATTCCACTTTATCATCTCCAAGTCGCCCAGGTCGCAAAAAAAATTATGGGGTGAAAAATTTCGACGCGTCGAGACGACAGTCAACCCTCTGACCGGTCCGTTTTTAACCCAATTTTTCCCAATCTCTTTCATTCTTCTTTCTCGCACAAGCACCTCCCAACCCTCCTACACTCAAATCCTCTTCACTCCAAACTTCTTCCAAGACTTCAAGGTAACATTTAAAAACATTTTTGCCATCTAATTCTTCAATATTTGTTGGAAAATTCTTAATTTTTGGGCAAGAAACCTAACCCACGAATTTATGCTATCTTTGGTGTTTGAGAATTAATTTGCTTTGGGTTAGTGTTTCTTCACTTGTTATTGCTCAAATTGATGTTCTTACATGTTTATATTGCCATGCACTCGAATTTTGATTCTAGAATACTAGTTTAGCATTCTACTTCCTTTTGATAGTTTCTTGCATACTTATTCTATTTTTATTCTTGAGTTTAGTTTAATTTTCTTTTGTAATGGCTATTGGAGATTGTAGTGTGGTGTTGGTTTATGTTGTGCACTTATGGGATACTTAGGAAGTGCTTAATTGCATCACATCTTGTTGTTCATATCCATGCCCGTCAAGTGTTTGTTAAAATGCCTCTATGAAGTTCATAATTCTTCCTTGCCCAATTTCGATGAATTTGGGAACCATGGCCTCAAATGTGACATCTTAACTGAGATTCCTCTATCTAATAATGGTTGCATATCGTGTTTCTAAATTGTGCTTTGTAGCTTTTCATAATGGCCCCCAAATCAAGAGCATCAAGCAAACAGCAAAGAGGGGAGACATTTCAGGCTAGGGAGCTACCCAAGCCCCAACATTTGAGCGGTTCCAAACCGCTGGAGCTTTGACATATATCAAAGACTAATGTCCACAAGGCCGATTAGACAAGAGAGGGGCTTAGAAATTGAGGTTCCCGCGAGATGGAATTGGGGACCTCGATTTTTGGCTCAGCAAGGAGATGCATTTGGCACTGTGGTCCGTGAGTTCTATGCTAATGCCAAAAATGGACTTCAAAATAATGTATGCACTGTCAGGGGTGTTCAAGTGGATTTCTCCTGTGCAGCCATCAATCCGTATTATGGTACCATTGATCACAATGGGGATGATTACTATCACAGGGACTTGAGTGTTGGCAGGATAGGTAAGGACTGACTGAATAATATTGCCCTCTCTTTTAACCCAACTGCTGAATGGAACATCAGGGGCGGTCTGGTCTCTCACATGGATTACAAGTACTTTCAACCTTCTGACCGGGCTTATCCTTGATTTCATTAAAGCTAAGCTCATCCCTCACTCGCATAAAGGCAATGTCCGCAGAGATCGGGTCCTTTTGGCCTACTGCATCAAAGAGCACAAAACTATTGACATAGGGGCCATCATAAACAGAAACATCCGAGAGACTGCTGATGTGAAAGGGCGGATCTACCTTGGCCACTCTTACCTCATCACACACCTTTGTCAGTTGGCAGGAGTGCCTATCGATGAGAGTCAGGAAGCCCGAGTTCTACCGCAATCTTATCTTTCCCAACAGTACACGGTACATTGCCACCCAATACAAACTTGGTCAGCCCCCTGCCCAAGGGGATGATGATGATGAGGATGAAGCTATGGGGGAAGATCAAAATGCCCCTCAGCTTGCTGCACCTGCCCCAGCCCAGCCCTATGACATGCAGGATTTTATGAGGCAATTCCAAGAAGAAATGAGGCTACAACAAGAAGAGAGGAGGCAACAACAAGAATTACGAAGGATGAGTCACGAAGTTGATTGGTTTGTGGGTACGTCCGTGCACCAGCAAAACCAAGCATTCCTTGGTTTCACTCCTCAATTTCCACCACCACCACCACATTGGCTTCAAGACCCTCAGTTCATTCTAGAGTTCTACCGAGGCCATTACCCACCACCACCGCCTCCGGATGCCGATCCCCAGTAGCAGGTTTAGGGAGATCCTTCAATATATTTCCCCTTATTTATTTTGTTACATTGGGACAATGTAACTCTCTAAGTGTGGGGGGAAGGATTAGAGTATTTTCCCTTATGTTTTTGCTTTTTCATTGCTTTGCTATTTAATCTTGCTTTTCTTTTTGTTGTTTAGTATTTAGTTTTGATAATTGACCTTTCACCCCTAACTTCCATCCCTTAGGTTTTTGAAATATCTGTGCTTAAGTGTTCGAACATGTGCTCTTTAGATTGCAAGTACCCCACTTGAGTGTTTGCTTGGATGATTCATGACTCTTTTGGTTGATGAATTACTTGTCATAGCACTTAGTTATAATTGCTCTCTCATGTTGGTTAGTGGTTTGTTTTGGTGGAACTTGCTGCATCTCAATGTGCCATGGATGAAATCAAAGTGTAACACATGATTGAACTATTCCCTTGTCAATATTCTTGTTAACCATTTAATAATTGGACTAAATTCTTAATCTAGTAATTAGTGCATTGCTAGTGAAAGATTATGTGGAATTCCGACATTTGTTGGCTTACTAGAACTTGTCTCAATACTCCTCAAGTGTAGTCTAATTTTTGCATGTTTAGAAGTGATTTAGGCCATTTTTGAATACCCAAAGCCTTTAAACCTGCTCAACTCATATGTGTTTATCCCTTGTGTCCCCTTTGAACATTTTTCATTGTTAAATAAGTGTTAAGCACTTAATCCCCTCTTTGTGATTTTCTTTGTATAACCCTCATCATAAACCCCTTAGCTTTTAGTCAAATTCATATCCTTCCACCCTTTAGAGAATGTTGTTTTTGTCTTTGATAATCTTGTAAAAGAGATCTCAATGGAGCTTATACCTAAAAGCAAGCTTTGATAGAAAAGTTTAAGTGTGAGGGTCTTGATCGTTTGTAAGAAGTTCGTTTCCTGTTTAGTTTGCTTCATTCCAATGAAAAGTTCAAAAAAAAACAAAACAAAACAAAACAAAAGAGAAAGAAAGAAAAGAAAAGAAAAAGCTAGTTTACAATCTTGATGTTGGAATAAAGTTCTTGATGTGCTTTGGCCTTTGTTGTTGATGAGTTTGAGCTACTATTTCATTGAACTTCGGATTCTGTTGTTTACTGCTTCTGCTTTGGTTTTTGGCCGCACGGGTGGGACATCCCCGTGAGAGAGACCCACACGGTCGGCAGGGGTGAGTGGCGGGGAGTTCACGCCGGCCACCCACGCCCGTTTTCTTCTTACTTGTAGCCAGCAGGTCTCTCAACCCTGCGACAATGGACAGTGAGGTCCGGAGTGATTTCCAGTGTTTGTCCCTAAATTGTTCTGTGCATTGTTGATTCGTTATCAGTGCATTCTGAGTTATTATTGAGTATTGTAAACCTCTTGTTTCAGCTATTAGTTGTCAATCGATCTTGAATCCTATTCCCTTGATATTGATTGTTTTGGATTGAGTAATATATGTTGGTATATGTACACATATTTCCTTGATTATGAACTATATTATTATTGCATTAGTAGATATGAGCTTTGACTCAATTTGTATCGGTGGTTATGAGCTTTGGCTCCTTGTGTATCGGTGGAGAGAGCTTCGGCTCCATTTGTATCGGTGGAGAGAGCTTTAGCTCCGCTTTAAGGTTGGACTGGTGTAAAGGTTGGCTCAGTGTAAAGGTTGGCTCGGTGAAATCAACTAAGTTGAAAATATATTAATTACACCTAAAAATCCTACTACATATAATTTTTACGCTTATCAAATAAGAAAATATTACCAAAATGAAACTAGAGCAACAGCGATCAGGGTTAGCTTCCAGGTGAGAGTGGAATGGTAGACTCCGAAACGAAGGCCACGATTGGGTTCAAATGTTTTATTTGTGGGTAACCTGATGAACGCTAACCTATGACTCATTTATTGTTAGCATGCATTGGGTCACAAGCCCATAAATAAAACATTCGAACACAATTGCAGTCTTTGTTTTGGAGCCAACCCCGATCACTACTACTCTGGTTCTTTCTTTCATTTGAGGCTATGTTAAAATCCCAAACTTGCGTTTTTAACTAGAAAATTCCTTTATTTTTGCATCCATTACATAAAATTCAAAATATTTATTAAGGTTTTTTTGCAAAACTTAAGACATTAACATTATACTCACGTATAATCACATTTTTACATATATACACGCATAATCACATTTCTCCAATTCAGTGTCCATATAAACACATAGAGGATACTTACCTTGTTCAATCTGAACTGGAACTAATGGAAGTCTGGACTCCTCTCAACCGTTTTAAGTAGAGTCTCAAATGGTTGACTGGAACCCTGGGAAGTGAGAGTGTTAAAATTTTAACTACACGAAACTTTAGTTTTGTAGTTATGCTTTTGAGACTGACAAAGTATAAAAAACTTAAATTTTATAAATTAAAAGAAAAACCATGAAAACCAGTCACTAATAACAATTTATAAATAAAGCATTGAGACAATGTGTAATGATAGTTATAAAACTGTAGAAGAATATTACAAATTTCGGGAAACATTAACTAATTTTCTGAGTGCAAACAAATTTTCTGTAAACAAGTTACAGTTAACTTCTTAAATTATTTTTCTGAAAAAAAAAAAAAAAAAAAAAAAAAAAAAAAAAAAAAGAACTTCAATTTCCATGAAACTGTATACAGATTATACACTCATACAAATTAATAAGTCATACCCGCATACAGTAATAGAGTTTAAGATCGAAGTCATAAAAGGAAAAATTTTCAAAAAACTATTATAAGTCATAAAACTTTTCTGGAAAAAAAAAAATTAAAAAAATCAGTGAAGTTTACCTATTAGGCTATTACTTCATGGCCAAAGATATCTTCCTAAATCTAGGGTTTCCTTTGTATAAACTAGAAAGCCAGAGAGGAGAATGAGCAAATGAGTTTTCAAATAACTTTTATTAAGTCACACAACTTTAGTTTTCTGGAAAAAAAAAAAAAAAAAAAAAAAAATTAACAGTACAGTACACCTGTTAGGAGGATTCGATGGAGATCTACCCGAATATATGGTTTCCTAGGTAGAAAGCGCAAATGAATTAGAGGGGACTTACCGGAAAGCGGATAGCTGGAGATTGGCTCACGCGACTAAGAGTGTCAGGGTGTGAGAAGCTGAGGGTCGGAGACGCAAAAGACTCCAGCTAAGGGCCGATGGTGTCGCAGTCAAGGCGTGAGACAGAGTTGAGGAGTGAAGTTAAGGGTTGAGCTGAACGGCGGCGGAAATAAAGAGAAACATAAAAAGCTTCAGAGAAAAATTTCAAATTTAGTCCACTCACTATTAGGGGTCGTTTGGTTCACGGAATGTCAGATTACTTAGGAAATGTTAGATTGTTGAGAATGTTAGATAATTGGGAGTGTTAGATTCATATGTTTGGTTAAAATTGGGGTATGTAATATAATCATGTTTGGTTTAAAGTTATCTTTTATACACACTATAATATCCTTAACATATTTTCATATATTTTAATAAATTTAAAAATTAAAATAAATAAATAAAATAACGATATCATATATAATTACATGATTTTAAAATATTAACTAAAATCTTGAACTTGAGAAATAAAATTATTTTATATGCTAACATAACATAATAAAAATAAAAAATATATATAATTACAAAAATAATTATATATATATATATATATACTAGCATTTTGTACGCGCGATGCGCGAAAACTTATGCCCAATATTAAAATATTTGTAAGTAACAAAATTTAAAAAATTAGTTAAAATTATGTTTTGCAATTTCTTAAAGTGATGATACTTTTGAATTATCATATTTTTGAATAATATAGTAATCAAATCAAAAATAATAATAATAATAATAAATTATATTTTTATATAATAATAATTTACAAATAATACTAAGCTAAGACTCACATATATGATATATTGATATGGATACACAAATAATATATATATATATATATAGATACACAAATAATATATATATATATATATATATATATATATATATATATATATATATATGATACGCATATATAATTTAACATTCATATAAATATTTAATTAAAATATAATTTATAATTAAATTAATTGTTATATGATAATTTTAATAAAATGATAATTAAAAATAGGAAAAAGATATGATAGATGTAGGTGTATGGTAAAATCGGTAGATATATTAAAAACTAACGGTGTTATAACGGTGTAAGGGTGATTTTGTCCAATGCAAATGAATGTACAACAATTAAAGCAAAATGTATATATTTATTAGCATATAAAAAATGACAAAAATCAAGGACATAACTTGTATTGACACTTATTATGTTTTTAGATATATATATATATATATATATATATATATATATATATATATATATATATAATAAACTAACATAACCAAGGTTATCTTACATTACCTAAGATTTTGAAAGGAATCACATTCCCTTCAAAATCGTATGTGGAGGGAATGTGACATTCCTTGGGAATGTTAGATTCCCTAAGATAATATGAATCAAACACCGGAATGTGAGCTTTGGAATGTCACATTCCCTTGGTTATGTTATATAACTTGAACCAAACGCCCCCTTAGAGTTTTGTTAATTGTAACACTTGATTTTCAAAAATGTTAATTTAGTACATTGACTATGCAATTTCTATCAATTTTGGTCACGCCGGTCAAATTACCGGCGAATTGTGACCGGAAAATCTTAAGTTAAAATTTGAACCAAATTAGGAGGGGTAAAATCGTCTTTTATTGTTCCTTCCAATTTGGGAAAGCCAATTGTTGACCAAAATTATACTTGCCGGATCTGCTACATACGCCGAGGAAGAGAATCGGAGCTACTTGCCGTGGTCTTCGCCATTGCCGCCGTCAGCTGGGAGACTACTTCTACCGGCGACGAAAAATCCGCAAACTATTTTAACCTCGCGACGTCACAAGTTTACTTGTGCAAGTCTCAG